>NW_008703570.1:2967376-3019233 GCF_000326865.2 Helobdella robusta | reverse complement strand
AAAAAACCATCAAATCATATAGCTTCTCGGGATGGCGAATCTTTGTTTACAAATGTTCCCATGTGCTTATCATTCATGATTCCCTTAAAAATACCAAAAGCACATCACAAATCTTTTCTCCAAACCTGCACCACTGAAGCACTTTTCCACGCCCCCACAGGCTAGCTATACATGCTCACCACTCAGTGTCCTTTTCGCAAATTTTTTCAGGACTTCTTGCAAGCAAAACGTTTAGGGACAATCTGGAATTAAAAAAAAAACTTATGCCAGATATGTTGACGATATCTTTTCGCATATGACGATCTGGAACCAGTCAACCAACTAGCAACCCTGAACCGATCATAATTGAATTTCACTATGGAGCATTTCTGTTCTGGAAGATGGACGCATGACGAACAAAGGGGTACAACTGCCGCATACGACAAAGCAACAAATAAAAGTATTTGATTAATTAAGTGGGCTAAGCGAATGCACGGAAATATTCAAAATAAGTACAGTAAAATGCTTTGTGAACCGTGCATTCACTCATTAATATATAAACAAGTTAGAACGTAATCCTGGTAACAATATTCTGAAACTTAGACCACGATCTGACATTTGAGAGCCTTGTGAGTATTGATTGCATGATTCACAACTTATTAATTAATCACATTTAAATGACTCGAACTAACATTGTATCCACACAAAAATTTAAATTATCGGACAGTTTCATATTAGAACCGCATCCAATCGTCACGTTGCCTCTTTCTTTCAAAAAAAAGCTTGCATCATTGCGTAAAATAACGATAGCTTCTTTGGTGTTTCGAACGAATAAAGTGGAGCAGCTCAACCTTGTTTCTTTTTTTGTATCAAAATTATCAAACTAAATTATTGAATTATTTTATTTATTCATTATTACGTGTTTGTGTTATCAATCAATTGACTGATTTTAGTTTCATAGGCTTCATAAGTAGCAAGGTTGTAATGTAAGGAAAGAAGTTGCTGCTTATAATTTAAAATATTTTTTCTTTTGATTGGCTGTTGTGTAATTCAGACATGCATGCAAACGACTTGCCAACATTTTATTGAAATTGCATAAATGGACTGAGAACCATTTATAAAACAAATAAACAGATATCCAAATTCTAATTCCTCCAGTTTTAATAATAACAATAACGCCATGATGTAAATACAAATTTTTAATATTGTAATTCCCTAACCGTAGTAATCATATGAATGTATGCGTGCATGTTTTTTTATCAACATTCCACAGCGGTGAAATACATACAATAGTGAGAGTTTGTAACAACAATTTCATCATATGTATGATGACAGGATGAAATCGATCAAACAAACCATGCTGCAATACCTCGTTCTTGTCAGTTGTCAGCGACGACATTTCACATTTCAAGGACACCTGCTCCAACATTCCGATGCTTCGCAAACATCTACCAATAACTTTCACGTTCTGCAGACACATGTGATTTATCATTTTTTAGAAAGCAAAAAACTTTTGTTCCATCAATATTTAGCCCCAACATTTTTTGTTGTTGCTTGACTGATGCCTACCACGACACTGTAGTTTTTAACACCTCGTCAGTCACATGTCTGTAATAATGTTTTAAAATACAAGACAAAGTTCATACTTTTAGTGCGAGTGCATAAGCGAGCAGAAGGAATGTTTAATTGAAATATATATCGACTGCACTGAGCTGTTAGCAGAAAGTTTTGTAGATGAAAAGTTTGTTTACTTGAGTAAATTATTTCAAATAAAATATTTTTATTGGTTTATTTATTAATTTTATTCCAATCAAATACTAAATGCCCGAGTCGTTCCGGTCAGTGGCCGGTTCAGGTTCCAGTGTTGTCGCACTGGCTTAAAATTTTTTAAATGTTTATATGCAACAGATTTTTAAAAATATGCCAAACATAAATTAAAAATTCAATATTTTTTTTCCTTTCTCGCGCCTTATCCTTTCAGGACATTGGCGACCATCGACCTTCACAAAACCCAATCTTTAACAGTTTGTAAGAGTTGAAATGTGGCAAAACCACACATCTCAGCAGCGTTAATCTTTTTTTCCATTTCTTTAGAAATTGTCCAGGACTCAGAGCCGTAAGTTAGCACAGGAAAAATGTACCATCCTAACAGTTTTAATTTTGTTGATATTCTGGTTTTACAGTTGATGAGGATGTTTTTTTTATTTTAGAATATGCATCTTATGCTTTAGCTATTCTTTTTTTGATATCCATATCACATTTACAACCTTAGGTATTCAGAAATTATGCCGCTGTTATAAATCTCATTCAAAATTTCTGTCATTTTTTCAATGCCAAACTCATCAAGGCATTTAGTTTCTTCAAAAACTATCTCATCTGGACCTGGCGCTTTATTTGATTTCATTTTGGAAAGAGCGGCACGAACTTCAGATCTAAGCATCTTTGGTCCTTCGACGTCTTTTTTAATAGAAGGTTTTTTTACCACGGATATCATCAAAAAGATCGTTAATGTATTTAGTCCATCTTTCAAATACTTTTTTTTTCTCTAGGATTACTTCAACAAATTTAGCTTTTATGCATCCAGAAACTGTACGAGCGTTTTTTTCAGTGATTTCTTTGATGTTTTTATACATTGCATTTTTATTATTGTTTTTGATCTTTTCAATGATTTTGCACTTGTCATTTCACCATTTCTTCTTTGCCTCTAAGCACATTTTTTTGATTGCTTTGTCCATCTTTTTGTAACTATCAGGATTGCAACTTTTAACTTTTCTTCGTTCATCCATCAAAGATACGATGTCATCTGTTATTCCTTTCTGACCTATTTTTTGCTTCTTCACAGGTATTACTTCCCTTGCTGATTCTGTGAGGGCATCTCCAAATATTTCATTTTCAGATTTATTAACGTCTTTCGTCAATTACTGAAATCGATTCCATACTTCAAAGTTATACTTGACCTTGATCTCATCATTTTGTGACAGACTGACAAAACCCAGTTCAAAATTACGTTTTGAGGCCACATCTCTCTTGATTTTTTTTATTTTTATCCTGATTATACAAACAGCTGGGTTATGATCACTCTAACAATCAGCTCCAGGGTAACTTTTGCATTGTAAAACAGCATTTCGAAATCAATGTAATCAACCGTATTTTTTACCTAGTCTCCGGGACTCTTTTAAGTATATTTTCTCCTTGGGCAATTGTCAAAGAAGATGTTGGTAATAATTTGATCATTTGTGACACACCATTTAATCAACGTTTCTCCTCTTTCATTTCTTTCACCTATCCCATGAGGACCATCTACGTCATGTATTTTTTCTGAGTCAACTTTTGCATTCAAGTCATAATAACCACTTTTTGAGCATCATCAAGATCACTGTAAAAAGCATCAAGGTCTTCTTCACTGCTTTCAGACGTTAGCGCATAAATTTGAATAGACGTTAGGTTGAAAGGTTTTGCATGTATTTTGACTAACAAAACTCCGCCAAGAAACACCGCCAAGAAACACGGTCAAGAAACCCTCTAAACTTTTAGACATTTCTTTGTTCAATAGTATCTACACCTACTCCTCGTTCTTCTGAATCCTCTCCAGAGTACATAAATTTACCTTCTTCAAAGGTAATGACACCGGATTTCTTCCACCGAGTTTCGCTCAAACCTAGAATACTGAGCTTCATTCTTTTAATTTCTTGTTTTACATTTTCAAATTTTCCAGTTTGGTACAGCGTTCTAACGTTCCATGTTGCCGCAGTAAAGGGTGTATTCAACTTGTTACTATCATGTTTTTTGATTTGGTATGTGTTTGTCGATGGTTTTCTTGGCAAAAGTTTTGGACGGTAGGTTGCCATTACTTATTGTCAACTTTTCTACTTCTATATGAGATGGGTTATGACCGATAAAATTATATATGATAAATAAATGAGTCAAACAAATAAATAAAAATGAATAAATCAATATAAAATATTTGAAGTTAATGTATAATGTATAATAATTAAAAATAATCCAGAAATAATAATGCATTAAAATCAAAAACAGTAATTATATGAGAATATAAGCCAATATAATAAAATTACCACGATTGAACATACATGGATATTTAAGCAAATATTACTATTGAACAATTAAAAAATAATTAAACACTAATGTAATGCAATATACATACAATTTAAACTATGAAAATGAAAATACATAAAATAAAATTAATAATAATGTTTTTTAATAACTTCCTAATTTTAATATTTAAGAATTAAAAGATTTTGTTATTAAACAGAATAAAAGAAAATAAAATAAATGAATTGTAATAATAAATCAGTATTAAAACAACATTAAAGAAACAAAATTCAAAATTCAAAATTAAATACGAATATTTTTAAAATAAAAAACCGTTAAAACGATACAATACGGAACATAAATTATATAAAAATAAATAAAAAATATATAAGAATATTTATAGAGTAAATTATGAGATATTAATTTAAATTTAAAATAAAGTTATTTTATAATAAATAAACTTCTCCGAAGATGTCTAAAATGGCGAAATTTAACAAAACAACTTCAAATCAAAACAGCCAAAGATGGTCGCTAAGGACCAATAAATTCAATATATCACCGGTCTTATGCTATTCAAATTAAGAGATTGTAACATGCCGTTAAAACTCAACAACAACAAAAACAACAACAATAACAGCACAACTACAACAAAAACAACAAAATTAAGAGGTTGATAGTACCTTATTTATTGTTTCTAGCGTTAATTAAGTTTTTATAGCATGCAATACAATACACAGCTTTTAGTTTCATCAAGCTAAAATCTACAATTAGTGCCTTTAATCGTTGGTATGATGCCTGTGTTGGTCGTTAATGACCAGTTCTGAATCTAAACAGAAAGGACAAAAATCCCAACATATTATGCATGTGTGGACCAATGCCAAAAAACATGAGAATCCATTGAACACAAAACGTTAAACCATAAAAAAGCTTGCAAGCAGAACGAGAAAACAGAACTAAAAAAACATTAAAGAACAAAACAAGTCAGAAGAAGAGAAAAGATTAACATCGAACAACCAACCACGCTGATGTACCTCGTATCGTTTGTGCACGTAAACTTGCACATGTGGCTGGGAATTGTGGGAAGATATAAATTATTATGCTCAAAACAAATTTGTGCAAGTATTGCTCAAATTATGCGTGGTACTACCGTTTCGAATATTTTCAAAAATGAACTCGAGTATAAATTTAGTTAAATAAAGATTAACATTAACAAACGTCTTGCACAATGTTGCATATAAACGCCACGGATAAAGGCAAATCAATTGTTAGTACAATCATAAAAAGACGTTATTTAAAACACATACGCGCGCATGATATGACTGTAATATGCGCCTGTCAGATCAACAGCTAAATATTAAACAATTCTCAAATGAAAATTGTTAACAAACGTTATGATGTTTCAACAATTTGAATAGGCCAAACATTTTTCAACAGTTTTTAAATACATTTCGAGATTTTACAAAAATATACATATTTATATAAAAATGACACAATAGTAACATTAAAAACGGTAGGCAATACTGTAAACCATAATTTCTCTTTGGCAAGCGCTTATTATAACCGATGTCAGGCTGGCAGGTCAGAAATTCTTACCCTATAATTATAAAAATTTATAAATATATAGATATAATGTTTATAAATATTTGTTTTTTATTCATTAAATGCGTGAGATGTTTGCGGTTTTTATTTGCCCTCTCAAAAGTATTCACATTTCAGTTTTTTAATAATAAAAAAATCGTACATGATCTAATAAATATATATAAGATCTTTGTTGTAATGTGCATAAGAAGAATCTAAGAAACTTCACACTCAGGGATATTCACTACAGAAATAACTTCAATATTGATAAAAAAATTTACCAATGAAATTTTGCACTCAGTTAATATTGTCAAAGCTAAATTAAATAACATTGTTACTACTGTAGAAATTTATATTGCAACATTAAATGTGAATCGATATAAAACGATTAATATTCATTATCGTAAATGCATATTGTTGAAAAAATATAAATCATTCATGCATGACATTTTGCTGCTGCTACTACCTTTTTGCGTTGTGTTTGTTGGCATTGAAATAAACGTTTATATAAGTCTGTATTTGAAGCAATTGTGTTTATCTATAAGACACCAATGAACCTAACGGAAAATTGAATATCTTGACGATCGTGCAAGTAGCAACACTATCAACCACATTTTATTAAGGTGCAGCATATTTATTCGTTCAGCCACACACCAGTTGCCTGTTCACTTCAGTTCCAAAACACCATCTGTTCATTTCAAATACGTAACAACAGCGTTAGTTGCACTTTTTCTCTATGAAATTATGTTCGTTAGCACGTGCAGTTGCTCAACTCCTTGCAGACCAAACAAGCATTAATTCGCTCTCGTGCACTTGTTATTCAATTTGGCCCGTCTCTTTCAACATTTACGAGTTGATGCGTTTGCTTCTTGTAATATTCATGTCGTCGTCTAATTTGCTGATTATGTTGTTGTGATTGATAGTACTGATGATTGTTGGTGATGATTATGTTTCCGATGATGGTTATCATGTTGTCTGTTGATGGTGGTGATGATGACGACGACGTTAATATTGCAGTTGGGATGATGATTGAGATGCAGATGATTGGGGTTTTTTATGTAGTGTGATGTCAGATAATGATAATTGTACTAACTTGGTGATTATGTAAATGTAAATTGTAAAGGAACAGCAATACTTAATTTTTTGAGGAAAAAAAAATTCTGTCGTTAATGATGATGATGTTAGTTGACAATGATTCATGTGGCTACTTTAGTGAGAATGGTGCTAGGAGAATAGTGATTATATTGTAAAACTTCGGAGGCGCTAGCTTTGCTCAAGATTGTTCAACAAATAAGGCGTTAGAAGCTTCTTGTAAATTTGTCGATCCATTTTGCAAAATTATTTATAAAAGGTAAAGCGTTCCAGATTTGTGCCGAAGATACCAAAAATCTCTTTTCCAGAGTGGGAAAACTGAATCTATATTTATTGAAGCGGGAATCAACCATTTATTTAGTAGATTAATTAATTGATTGATTTGTTATTGGACATAAGCTACTATAATCAATCAATCAATCAGTCAGTCAACCAACCAACCAACCAAACAACCAACCAACCAATCAATCAATTAATCAATCAATCGTTCACAGTCAGTCAGTCAATCAATCAATCAATTACTTTATAAAGCGCTATTTCCGCAATGTTCAACATCGCTCCTTAATGAATTTTGCAACATATGGATCTTGAGATCAGCTCTGAACTTTGTAATTGATAGAAAAAGAAGGGAACTAACTTGTTCAGAAAGAAAAAAACAAAAACCACCCAAATTACAAAACCACCGAGAAAACTTGCCGCCATCACGCTAAACGTAAATATAAGATTGTTCCCATTATTTTTTTTCTATTACGCAGCTTAGAGCTGCTTACAACCTGTTTGCTACTTATAATTAACTTTTGTATTTCAAAAAAAGGCATCAGACCACACATACATACATTTTTTGTATGTACGCGCAAGCACCATTTCACACACGCACATGGTTGATTTAGTTTTGCGCAGTCAATATTTGAATTTAGAACTAAAACATGAAATAGGGAATTTGTATCGTCTGAGCTAACTTGCCAACCAAATTAGTTTCATCAATTGATTGAACTAATCTTCTACGTGCCAGTGTCTACTAAAATCTTATAAAATTACGCATGACATACAAAGGAAATATGCAAACACACAAAAATATTAACGAGCAAGCAATAAAAAACACATGGACACACAAACAAACAAACTAACAAGCAAACACACAAACGAATAAATATCTTTGCTTTGAAGAGCGTCCACTCTAATTATTCATCAAATGCGTGCTACTATACGTTCAACCTGTCCCTACCAACTGTTTCGACAAGGTTTAAAATTATTATCATTAATAATTTTTACCGATATCTTGCTTTTAAATTTGCCTATTTTCGTAAACACAGACACAGGATCTGCTACCTTTTCGAGACATTGCCAAAGTGCAAAAAGAAACACGCACATGTGATCACACACAAATGCACAGGCATTGACGTAAACTTAGAAAAACATACAATATATTCACGCATATCACACATATTAATGACACAAGTACCAAGTACATTTTCACACACAAACACGAGCACACATAATCGAAAACCATAAATGTCGAGACGTAACATATAGACATGAAACCTTTAAACGCTCATGCTGCTTAGTTGGCCTTTGTGCTGCGCACATAAAAGTCTTGTTATGCTGTGCAGTTATATAATTTTGTTTTTTATTTTATTTAAACAAAACTAGAAAGTTGTTTTAACAATTCATTTTTTTATTAATAAAAAATTTATGAAATAAAAATATAAAATGAAAATATTTTTTGCTACATTTCAACTTTATTTAATTTATATTTTTAATAAATTTATTTTTAACATTTCAACTGTCATTAATATTTTTTAACAAATTTGTACAGATGCAGTTGAAAAAAAGTTCACAGATCATCCGTTTTTCGTTGTTATGGTTACAAAAACTGAACATATCTTCAACCAACAGAATGTCATTTTGTGTATAATTATTTACAAGTGTTGTAAAAAGTCTTGGTTGATAGTAGGAGTTTTTGAAAAGTTTCATAGCTGTTTCAAATTGTTTCATAGATATACAAATAAATACAATATAAAATTATTTAAACAGAAAAAAATTAACAATTAACGATAAAAAATTTCAATAAATGAACAAAGATTAAAACTCAAGAAGATTTTAAAACAACGTGCAACACTAATAAACAAAAATACGTTAAAGCAAAGGTCAATCATTTAACATTTAACAGGGCCTACTATTCTCTAGTTAGGATGTGCGCGTGTTAATCGCTTGGTCTGACTCGATGTGTCTTAAACTTAATCCTTCTAAATTTGAATTAATTTGTTTTAATAAATCTAAACTAAACACTCTATTACTATTCCTCCTATTATCTTACCTGACTCTAAAACTCTTGATGTTTCTCAAAAGTTTCGTAGTCTAGGCTTTATCTTTGATTCTAGTATGTCTCTTTCATCTTAGATTAATAGTATTGCTAGAAGTTCTTACTTTCATCTATGTAGAATAAAAAACTTTTGCTTTTTCTTGATGATCTTATTTTTCTCCTTGTTAGTTCCTTAGTCTTATTTAGGATTAATTATTGTAACTCGCTCTACTATGGTCTTCCTGATCCTACACTCTATCTTTTAGGTAAAGCTTTGAACTCTGCTGTTCGTCTAGTTGCTCGTGCCCCTTTCTTTTCTCATATATCTCCATATCTTGTTCTCTTGCACTGGCTACTTATAAAATATAGAATAATTTTTAAAATTTGCAAATTTATGTATAAGTCTCAATCTAAATTATTTCTTAAGTACTTATCAAATATATGAATTGAACCTAAACACCCTGGTTTACGATCGTCTTCTTGTTCTCAATGTCACTACGCGCAATTTTTGTGCTATAATGGCCAGCCGTCGTTTATGACGTTTATTAATCTAAGATGACGTTGTTTATTATCTAGCAGTGTGCGGACGTTCCATGCTGCGAGTTTTGACACACTTCTTTTCTGTGTTATTGCAGAGATGTTTTGGTTGCAATTTAGATATCCAGTTAGTCGCGTCAGCGTACTAACAAAATGGGTTTAAAGAACTTTGTTTAACGCATTTTTATAGTATTTTTTATCTCTTTTTATTTGGAAAAAGCTGTACTGTTTTTGAATATGGCAGCTTTTTCGTCCAAATAAGATACTGACAGACAATAACCTGGTCTTGGGTAGGCAGTGAACGACCACCACACTCAGACTGCCTTCGTGCTGGCTTGTGTCTAAACATAAACAGATTTCTTATTATCAAAAACAGACTGCAATAAAATCCTTATCTACAAGAACAGTTTTTCAAAGAGCAATAACAATTTTATAAAACATTTCTGAACTAAATATATTTGTTTAAGTAAAGTAAGCTTTGGGAATATTTACCTAAATAATCTTACAATAATTTTAATGCAAGTAGATGAACGTTTGGTTTAGTTGTATTAATGTGGAATAATTAAGAACATCTTATAATTTAGAACATGCCAGCATATCAAGATTTTTTAAAAACAACTGAGTGAGTCAATATGATATGATAATTAATCCAAAAAACTTAGCCAAAATTTGCCCTTTTATGTGCAAATTTAGTGGACCAAAGACATTGGACGGCCGAAATGAACTATACACATTTTTTAATATTAATCACAAGTTTGTTGTTTGGAAACCAGTTGCAAATTGAGTTTGATTCGCCAATAATTATCATAATTCCTAGTCATCGTTGAATTTTTTGAATGAGTAGATATGATAAGTATCATCGGCATGTAAATTATCTTAAAGATTGACGGAAATGTACATAAGCCGTTGATAAATATAAACAACAGACCTTAAATGGAACCCTTTTGGGAACCAGTAACATTTCTAAGTTATGTGTGTGTACAATGTAATATCAATATATGTCCGTGAAATTTTCATTCGATGCCTTACCAACGTCGGATGCCTTAAGTTAAGTTATTACAATTTAAAGAATTAATGATTGTAGATGTTTTTTATTGTTCAAAATACCGTTATGTTCCAATTTGCCTTCACATCATTTTTTCAAGCATATTTTGATGAAATGTTTTTTGAAAAATACGTTTTCAGATGTACTTTATTTCATTAGAATGCCATCTGTTTGGTTTATAAATATTAAGTTTTGACACAAACACACACATAAACACATACACATACCACACTCGCACGCGAGCACATACACTAACACTCATACACGTGTGTCTATCTGTCTGTGTCCGTTTCTCTGTACGACATTTTTGAAACAGGTATATGAAAAAAATGATATAGAATTTAAAAGGCTAAAAGTTTTTTAGTTTAAATTAGAAAAAATTGCTAAAAATGAAGCATGTTGGTTTGACAAGAGTTCCGAACCATGTTTAAATTGTACATTTGAAAATATTTTGATGAATGGCAATGACTAAGTAAAAATGAATGCTAATAAAAAAAGGTTTATGCCAAAATGTTTTATTATGTAAACATTATTATTTGAGTTTAACAATTCGATCGATTTTTTCAACTGCTTAAAAATCACTTTTACAAAATGTTAAATAAAGACAATGGAATTAATTAACGATAAAAAATATAATCCGTGCTGTCAATGATACAAGTTTCTATAAAAACTAATATCTATATTTGCTAATGATATAAAAAAGTTAAACCGTAAGAATCATTTTATTATTTAAGAATCATGTAAGAATCAAGAAAAAAGAAAGTATTTATAATCCGAAAAATGTTATACATCAAGTGTGAAAAAATGCTGAATACTAATGAAAAAAAATTATCGGTAAGTGTTCATTTGTAAATTCTTGTAAATTTACTGAGTTAGATTGAAAAACTGTAATGACAAGTGATAATGTTTATAAATAAAATATGTCAATAGATCACATTTTTTTCATCGTATAAAAATATTTTAAATCACAAACTATGTGCTGAAAAACTAGCATCAACGTCGTTTAACTTGAAATTTTGTAATGAAAAAAGCAACTAATTTAAGATTATTAAGAAAAAAACATCATCCGAATGAACCAATTGTTAAATTGCAAACAAAATTAATATTAAAATGATTAAATTCTACAAATCTTTTAGGATTACGTACGTCGCCAATCCAATTTGAAAATGCGAACAAAAGTTTTTTTGAACTGCTGATTGGCAAAAGCGTAACAAAAAGGGTTTATAGGACTGTTCGTGTAACAAACCCAGTAAGATATGGAGTAGAGGTATTTATTGATGCACGCTGGACAGAAGCCCATTATTAGAGCTAAAACATGCCAAGGAGTCCAACATAATATGAAAGCGCCTAGAATTATTGTTATAGTTCTAAGAGCCTTGAAAGCTCGGTCTTCTCGTCTGCTTGGTTGTTTATTCGTTGGCGAAAGAATTTTTTCAAAGTTTCCTCGAGTATGTTGAAGATTTCTATTGATGTCATTAACTTTTGAAGTCACCTCTTTATCGTGAAAGCCTTCTCCCAACGATGACTTTTTAATAAAGTTGGAATGTATTGCATCATCCTTGGTAACATTCTTTGTTTCATTTCGACTAAAATCACTTTCATATTCATCATCTTTCTGATTATTTTCATCAAGAGAATTATTATTTGCACCTTGATAGAAAAAGTGTTTCGAGTTTATTTTGTCAAAATTGCATATCTGATATACTGGCTTTGAATTATCATACGGAATTGACGAATTCTTGTTATCATCATGCAACAAATCACAATCAGATTCGTCTTCTGTTGTGACAGAAATTTGTCTGCTTACTTTTTCGTATGATCGTTGATCTAAATTTTCAACACGGTTGCAAAAGATGTTTTTAACTGGGCGTTCGTGTTTTTTACTTGACTGATTTTTTAAATGAGTGTGTTCATTGATGTTGTTAGCAACACCATACGAAATGCATTCAGACTTGGTTGGCGGGGTTGTGCACAATGCACTCAAGTTGGTTTCCGCTGTGTCACTTTTCACGAATTCGCCGTGGCCAGGCGAAGTAGTTCCTAGCGGACGAGCCAGTTTGTTTGACTTGCTCCATCTACGTTGTTTCAGTCGATACTGCGTACCATTGCGAGTAGACATCTTTTCAAAATTTAAACTTGGAAAATGGGGTTTGGGAGAGTTAATTTTATTTTCGGCATTTGATTCATCTATTTTAATAATTAAACTATTTGAGTTATTTGATGTTTGGCCGCAGAAATACTTTGTAACATTCAGACATTCGTGTTCAAAACAATCTAATCGAGCCATTTCTGATTTGACATTTGATAATTCTTGACTTTCAATTTTATCTTTTGTGTTTGATTGTTTTAAAACGTCAGCTTTCACAGTTTTATTTTTGTTGGTATCATATACATCACTATTTTTTAACAATGGTTGAATTTGAGATTTAGTTCGAGATACAGTAGCAACCAAATTTGCTATTTTTTTGCGTTTCTCTTCAGATTTTTTTTGTAAACCTAATACAACCATATATATTCCTACATATAATCCAATCATAATGACAATAGTTACCCAGAAATAGCCAATTTGTAAGAGCGAATTAAAAACAGCATTTTTCAAGTACTGTACTTCACATTCACCCTCCTTCAGATCTCGCTTTCCAGTAAAATACTGCCAACCAAATATTGAAGTGAAAAACACCACCACAGGAAAAGTCCAAATTACAATAATTATTATCAAAACTTTTCTTCCTGTTCTCCATGCTCTGTATTTTGCGGGAATTTTCACGGAGCAAAATCTATCGACTGTAATACAAAACACCGTGTATATAGAACACAAACACGCACTATAATCTATGGAAAGCCAAAGATCGCAGAGAAATTCTCCGATCAACCATCGTTGACCAGCCAGAAGATATGCCGCATAAAACGGGATCGATACGGCTCCAATGAGGAGATCGGACACTGCCAACGAAGCGATGAAGTAGTTGGGCGGTTGTCTGATGCTTCTTTCTAGCAAGAAACTCATCAGAACAACAACATTGCCTGCGATGGTGACGATACTCATGATGCCAGCAATCGTTGCAAGTATTACTGTAAGGGCTAATCCGTAATAAGGAATATTTGTCGACGGTTTTGTGGTGGTGAGGTTAAAACTCTCATTATTATCGGAGTTCATCGAATCAAAGAAATGCGAATCTGTGACAGCGATGCTAACGCTCACAATCGATGTACCAACATGCATTAATAACTTTTTAATATTAATTAGTCTACAACATTTTATTGACTAACTTTCAATTATTAAAAAGTTTAATGATTACAATAAATTATTATGAGTAGTTGTAACGAGGATAGATTTTTTGCGAAGCCGTACAAAAATATTAAAATAAAATTATTAAAAATTTAGCTTGGATTAAAACTTCAAGTAAAACTTATCAATAATTATCAAAAATAATTAAAAAAAACTAAAGTAGCGAAGCATCTCGTTGTGAACTGATCAGCATTTCGTTTGGTCAATGGAATTTTTTTTATAACACAAGCCTCCACAATATACGTACAGTTACATAAGCTATCAAATATATAACATTCACTTATTTGATATGCGTGCATATGTGCTTGTGAACGAGATTGTATAAATTTATATTTGTAAATTTTTTCTTAGCAATAATTTATATTAATTAAATATTTGCTCATGAGATGTAAAGAATTATTACAGGGAACCGCATCAGTTTCTGAATAAATAAGCAAGCTCGGTTATTCTTCATTAGATGCATTGTTTCTATATGACTAAAATGTATTTGCATCTAAATAAATTATTAGACTCAAACGATCTGATGATTTTTTAATCGTTTGTAAAACGCAATAGCAATGAAAAAAGAATTTTTAATAATTCTACAAGTAAAATCATCAAGAAAATTAATAAAAGCCGAAACAAAAATCATTTTAATAAGCATTTGTTAAGCTATAAAATATAATTGAATGATCCAGACCGTAACACTAAACAAAAATACAAAGCTCTCTTTTTCATGGTCAAACCAAATTATTTTTATTAACAGGAATTCATATTCTTAAGTCTCCTTTATTCATTGAAACCCGAATAAAACGGATCTGTAATAGGCTAATGCTCAGTTATGTCTGTTTCAGCTGGCCCTTCAAGAAGACGTGGTACCTGATATCGCGTTGTGGTGAGGCGGGGATCGATTCCGGGGGCATTTTATAAAATACTAATATCTAATGTAGATTTCTAATGTTTTCATCTCATAACCCTGCTGCTCTCAAGCCAATATCTAATGTAGGTTTCTACTATTTTCATCTCATAACCCTTCTGCTCTCTAGCTTTCTTTCTTTGGTTTTAATTAATAAATTTGTGATTAAATATTTTTACAGTTTAATTCTAACATTTTAATATATATAATTCCTTCATTTACCTTTTGTTATTGTTTTTTAAATTTTTACTTTTCAACTTTGATTTGTTTGTGATGAATTTTTTGTTTGTTTGTTTGTTTGTTGATTTCATATGATGTTTGTTTCAATGCTGAGGGCACTTAATAGGGTCACTAAAATAACATTTGTTTGCTTTGTGGAAAGCATTATTCAAAATGCTTTTTAAAAAAATAAGTTTACAAACTCTTTGTGCTATTGTCTTAATTCCTTTTTTTAAACTGTTTTGTAATTTCATTATTCATACACATACGTCAAAATTTTTAGTTCCATGAAACTGTAAGCTCATTTTTTAGTAATAACCCAGTTTCAAATTTTAAAAATTATCAATTTATTGAATTGTATCATCGTTTACATTTTTGGAGAATAAAACAAAATTGTTTTAAATGCAAGGGAAATGTTTTGTATTACCCTTAAAATTTTAAGCTATCAACATAAACGTTACGGTACAACTTTTTTTCAAAACTAATGATGATTTATTGAATTTATTAATGCTTCAGTCTGCAAATGTAACTGAATTCTTCTTTCCTTAAAATGCCATTCAAAATTTTTTTGTTTTAACTTTAATTAGTGAGATAGCGCTTTTCAAAAAGGAAGTGGAAGCTTTGAAGTTGGGATAATGTTAACAGTCTCAGCCCTCCTCAACAATAAGGTTTTGTAAATTTTGGTAAAGAAACGTTTTTTTTTAAATAGGAAAATTGTGGAAAAAATGTGAAAGAAACAGAAAATGAAAAGTCTCAAAGTGAAGATTTAGTACTCTCTCAAAAATGTTTAGTTGCGCTCATGTAGAGAGAGTATCAGGTTGCTAAATAAAAAGTATTACATTGTAAATTATTTGAATATGTACATATTTCTCCGATTGAAATTAAATTATAGTAAATTATTCTATAAAGTCGTATAACTTTTAAATATAATTTGTAACATTGTTTGAAATGGAATCCACACGTTGTAATTAAACTTTTGTTAACTATATTGTCGTTGCTATTTTAACAAAATCTACGTTTGTAAAACTGAAATGAAAAGACTTAAAAAAATAGGAAAAATACTTTAAAAAGCATAATGACGATGCGTTATGTTTAAATACTTTCACGCTCAGCACAATTTGTATGTTGTTTAAAATTGTTTTATTTATAGAAATGTACTGCAATGCTGATTGGTTTTTTCAATTATTTTGATTTAACTGCAAGATGGTTAGCATGGAATGTTTTTTAACTCTTCTCAGTGTTGTAATTGAATTTTTCAATCAGTGTTTTTATGAACTTCTGTTTAAATTTCTTGCATTGTTGTTACAATATTATTTGTCAGTTGATGTATAATTACATTTAATAACTATAAAAAATCTGTATATCAATGATGATGGTTTTGGCTGGTGATGCCGTTGAACGATGATGTTGGATGATGATGCTGGCTGATGATAATGATGTTGGGTGATGATGATGATGTTGAAAGCTGATGAAGATATCGGGTGCTGTATTCAACATTAGTGTATCGCAAGCGAGTTAATGTTTCACTTCCTGTCTTCCTGTGAGTTCTAGTTGCATAGCACTTCAAATGAGTTTGCGTGATCTTATCTGATCTAATGGTCCAATTTCATAAATTTCGAAAAGAATGTTTACGAACACATTAACTATTTTTGCTGAAAATTTTTAAATGAATTAATCATCATTTGTTGTTGCTTTTTTAGTTTTTTATTATTTTATTTATTACGTTATAGTTTGAAATTTTACATTTTTTACAAACTTTTAAACATTTTATTAGAGAATTTAGCAAAAATATTAGGATTTAACAGAATTTATTAAAAGTTATTAGAAATAATAAAATTTAACGTAATTATTTTTAAAAATGTGCTCTCATCTGTTTATGTTTGCATCCTCATTTATTTCGAAAAAACGATCTGTGAAACTCAGGCTTACAAAAATGTTCTTCTCGGGACAAAACATTGATGTCGAAAATATGGCTCACGGCAGTCATCGCGAAAATAGTATTTGATTTTCCTGTTAGTAATCATTTTTTACATGAAAATTGATATAAATCCGGAACTTTAGTAGCGCCTGAAAATGTAAGCAGTTCAATTGGCAGCTAGTGGCAATAGCACTCTTCCTCGTGCTCTTGACTTTTCCTCTGCTTTTGATACTTTGATTATACGATTCTCTTGATGCTGTTACATCTTTCTTTTAATACTACTGATTCTTGTATATTTTGGTTTTCTTCTTATCTCTGTAATCGTTTTTTTCTGTTGTTCTCAATAATTCTACTTCTAACTCCTTTACTCTCACTTTAGGGGTACCTCAGGATTCTATCCTTGGCCCTCTTCTATTTATACTCTATACCTCTGAACTACTTCGTATTATTAATAACTTTTCTTTCTCTAGTCATCTATATGCTAATGATTCTTATGTTTATACTTCTTTTCCTCCATCTAATCTCAATAGTGTTCTTTATAATCTATCTCTATGTCTTTCTTCAATTATTGCTTGGTCTGACTCCATCTGGTTATCCATTAACAAAATAATCATAAATTATTCGAAATGTGCATACATTACTTTTGGCCCAAAAATACTCACCAACCAAGCTCCTAACCTAAACCTATTAATTAATGACGTTCCTATAAACCGCACCCTGTCAACCAAATTCCTTGGAATCACCATCACAGAAAATCTCTCACGGTATTCTCACCTACAAACTACCTCAGACAAAATCAACAAACTCATAGGCATCTTTTACAAAATCAAATAAAAACTCTCTCTTTCTGCTCTACACACGCTTTATTACACATTCATCTACCCTTATCTAACCTACTGCATCACACTATGGGGAAATAGTCCAAAAGACAACCTGAATAATTTAATACTCTTCCAAAAAAGATCATACGTTTAATTTTTAACCTCAAACCCGATTTTCATACTAAACCCTTCTTCCTAGCAAAAAAATTTTACCACTTAACTTCATCTATCTTTACTACTCTGCTTTATTCGTTTTTAAATTTATCAACAATCTTCTCCCACCTCACTTTATCAACTTCTACACATTAAGTAACTCACTAGACACCCCTCTCTTCTATATCTACAAAACTCGCCTCAAATTAATCCAGACAAGCATAAAAATAACTGGTCCTAAAATTTGGAAAGAACTTGTACCTCCCCATTTAAGAGCCATCATAAACTTACAACATTTCAAGTCAAAATTCGGTGCTTTTTTTATTGACACTGGATCTCGACTCCACCACCTAATACTATGATAAGAATACGTTAGAACAAATGATGCGGATGAATGATCTTTATGAATGGTTAAATATTTGAGTGTTTATATATGTACTGAACGAACATTTACATATTTATATGTCTATATATGTATGACACGAACATTTACTTATTTATCTTCTATTATCTTTTTGCCTCAGTTATTTTCCTTATTTAATTTCATTAACTATTCATATATCTACCTGCGGTGGCCTCCACAAGACATACAATCTTATTCGGTCTCCGCATATTCAACTTCATAACTTTTATTCACTTATTTGATATGTTGTTGATTATGAATAAACTTTGAAAATGAAAAATATATATATATATGAAATAAAAAATATATATATATAAAATGAAATGAAATATATAATTACATCTTCAGTGCATTATATATACGTCCTGGGCATGACATAAAACTGCATCCACGCTGTCTTGCGTGCTTTTGAGCAAAAGGCTAGGCTCTTCGCTTATAACTGGTGATTGTCGTCAGGATGGGTGTCCGGATGTATAAACTTTCCCCAAATTACTCTTATGCCATCACAAAGAAAAACAACGGCCCCTAGTCCCCAGCAGGCCTTAAGTGGTCAAGGGGTGCCAAGAATCCCTGGGAAGTATGCAATAGCGGAGGGATGTTGCAGAAAAACTCAGAATGACCCCTTTATGGTACTTAGACTTGGAACGCTCAATGTTGGATCACTGACTGGCCGCAGCATGGAAATTGCAGAAATGCTCGAGCGTAGAAGGATTGACATTTGCTGCCTTCAGGAAACCCGATGGAAATCGAATGGTGTCTGTCATGTCAACTCAGACAAAGAAAAATATAAACTATTCTGGAATGGTCAAAAGACGGCCAAAAATGGTGCTGGAATTTTTGTCAGAGAACCGCTAGCCCAAGAAGTACTGATATTAAAAGGATTAATTTACGTCTCATGTGGATCAAGCTTCGCATAGAAAAGCAAACAATGATTATTTTTCTGCATACGCACCACAAACAGGCGATTCAGAAGAGATGAAAAATGACTTCTGGGCTGCATTATCTGACACCATCTTAACAATACCAAAATCTGAAACAATCCTGATTGGAGGCGATCTCAATGGCCACGTTGGAGAGAAAACAGATGGTTTTGGCTATGGAAAACGGAATGAAAATGGCAACCGCATCCTTAAGTTTGCTGAAAGTCACGGGTTTTGTTTACTGAACACATATTTTAGAAAGATGTTGGAACATCATAACATACAAAAGTGGACCATCAGCCGAAGGCTGTTCAAAAACGTCAAAGTTATACCTGGCGAATCATGTGTCGCCCATCATAGACTCCTTGTGGCAGACCTGGTTGTCGAACTGTCAAAACATAAGTCTAAACAAATGCCTCGGAGAATCATAACGTGGAAGCTGAAAAGCAATATTCATCGAGAAAAATTTCAACAGATTGTCGCCACACAGACCACCAATCGCAAGCCAGTACAGATTCGATATTGATTCACAAAAAAGGTGACGCCAGCGATCTAGCAAACTTCAGACCAATAACGCTTTAACTAGTTCTCTATAAAATATTTTCAACATTTGTCAACAATAGATTATACAAATATCTCGAAATGAATTACATCATCAATAAAACAATCCAAAAAGGTTTCTACCCAAAAGTAGACGGTGTAGCTGAACACACCCATTTATTGTCACATCTACTGAGAGACGCAAAGAAGCACTAGAGAACTATCATTGCTACTCTTCTGGACTTAAGAAATGCGTTTGGTGAAGTTAGTCATGATCTCATTTCATCAGTTCTTCAACATCACCATATCCCGGACCAAGTGAGCAATTTGATTAGATCAATATATGTTGATTACTCCATTACTGTATCTGTGTGTAATAATTTAATTCCACCCATTCCGGTGAAACGTGGAGTACTGCAGGGCGATCCCAGCTCCCCCTTATGCTTCAATCCTCTAATGGAAGTATTACAGCAAAAATATTACCAACAATGCGGATACATTTGGGGACCAACTGCTAGCCTGAAGTCACGAGCTTTGGCTCCAATTTGCTGACGATATAGCAATCATTGCAAACAGCACAGAGGGAGCCCAAAACTGATTGATCTCAATCTAGCTTGGTGCCGATCGACGGGTATAAGGATGAGAATAGATAAATGTTGTACATTTGGGATGCGAAAAATCGACGAAAGATATGAACAATTTTTACCAAAATTAACAATTGATAACGAGACGATTCCTCAGATCAACATCAATGATCATTTTACATATTTGGGAAAAATTTATGACTTCGATTGTAGGAACGCAAAAGAAATGGAGTTATTACATAATAAACTAAAACAAATACTACATACGATGGATGAATTGGATACATCCGTCCAGTGGAAACTTGAAATTTTAAGACGATTTGTTCCATCCCAATTAATATTTGAACTTCGTATTTACGACATTTCATTGACATGGATAGAAAATACATTAGACCGTCTGATAACAGAGACCGTAAGAGATTGGCTGACCATGCCAGTAAGCAGCTGCGTCGCAGAAATGTTATCTCTGCCCTAAAAATCTGGAGGCCTCAACGTAAAATCGCTAAAGTGTCATGCTGAAATGGCAAAGATGAAACTCCGTGGTTACTTTAAACGAAACGCCAGCGATGAAATAAAATCTCTCTGGAACGAAACATGTAACACTTACAGAAAGGTTGACAATCTCATTTCGGAGAATGTTGATATTAAGCAGGCACTTGAAGCTCTCAAACGACAACATCATCAGAAGGACCTGAGCCATCTGTCGATACTGCAGTGTCAAGCAGCTCTGGTCAAATCAGTAAATGAAAATATCCACAACTCAGAGATTGCGCGATGGTCTAAATCGACAGTAAAACTATCCGAAGTCCTTTATAAATTTGTAAACTGCCTACAAATGCTAACCTTCGGCTTCGGCAGAATTTATAAAATATTGTAAATATATATATATATATATATATATGTGCATATATATATATATATATATATATATATGTATATATACACATATATATATATATATATATATAGAAAGGAGACTGCCGGATCATGTTAGCGTTCAATCACTCAAACACTGGCGCCGGTGTTTCTTTTTTCTGTCCCTGCCTACTTTTTTCGTTCGACCTCCATTAGTTATTAAATGTTTCTACACAATTTGATCTCCTAAAATTAAAGTAAAGTGTTTGTGCAGCTTCGTTTTAAATACTTTTTTCATAACAAAGGAACACATACATGCCCACAAACAAACAGACGAAAAACTCGATCTATTATTTCAATAAACATATTCAATTTTTACAGTGGTGCTATTCTTTTGTAAGATGATGATATGATGATGTCGATGATTTCAATGGTGACGTCAGTGATGACGCTGATGGTGACGAAATGATGAACGCGGTCAATGCTTATTATGAAGACGAATGCAATGTAGTATTTGTAGATCTGGAGCGAGATTAATAGATTGGCTCGTTGAATGATGTAAAAAATTGGTGGCTGTTTGCTTCTTGCTGCTATTTACTGCAAAATCTTATAGAAACAATTTGCTGGAACAATTTATTAAAACAATAAAAGCAAAGAATTCATCAACAACTCATCACAGCAAATAATTTGGGCAAGGATCGGTTCAACTTGTTTTGCAGCTTTCAACTTATATTTTAGAACAACATTAGTCTAAGTAAAAAAATCAAACAATTAATCAATAAATTAATCAGTTGGATAGAGCATTCAAAAAAAGATCAGCCATGGTTTTACAGTCATATAATAAATGTATAAACAAATAAATAATTTTTCAACATTGGAATAAATTGTCACTTCATGACACTGATCAAACAAATAAATAAATAGATAAATATTTATTTATTTTTGACAAATGAAACTTTCTATTCAATGTCTTTCTAACAGAATTCAAGTCAAATAATGAAGCGCATTCCCATTTACAACACAAATATAAATAGTCATTTCATTGATTATATTTTCAATTTTTCAACATTAGAAAAATTATAAAAAATGAAAATCTCATTTGAAACATCAATTTTGCATCAAAAAACCAAAATTTTATTTAATTGCATTGTCATTATATCAAAAAATTTATTTCACAAAATATAGGATAATGCGCTGCTTAGCTTATTTTTAGTTTCATAAAACTCATTCCCATAAATTATATGATTAAAAACATCAATTGAATAAACCTTAGCATTATAACATATATAATTATATAGGGAAGCTTTTAAATACCTGTTCTATGGAGTCATGCAATATTCAAAAAATTATTTTTTCTTTAATGGGTGACAAAATAATTTAATTTATTCCATATACATAATTTTGTTTAGTGGATTTGTTTTATTTTAATATAATGTTCAGTTTTACATGTTGGCATAATTGTTTAATCAGCAAAAAAGAGACAAAATCATTTTTTCTGGAAATAAAAATTCACAACAACATAGTTATTTTCCAGGTTTTTCTATATTGACTAGACATTTCGTTTTAATCATTCTTCTCTCCGGAAAAATATTTATTCTAAGTTCATCAGCTGAGTTACGCTGCCTCAGCCAGCGTTCCACACATTGCAATCGTTATAATCTGAGTAAACTGGCTTAAGAAAATTCGGTTGATGAGTGCGGTTGAATGTTTTTAAACTGGAAAAAGTTAGAGTGCTTCAAACGTGTCTTGTTGCTTCATATTTTATTTTTTTTTAAATAAAGTAATTAAATCTAAAAAAAAATATCGAAAATTGAAAAAACTTGAAATAATTACTCTTAGTAATCTAAGATGGGAATACGTGCATGTAATTCTCAGCTATGTGTACATGTTTTTAGTTTTTTTAATCTTTGTTTATATTATATATACATTATACATATATTATATATATTATTAAGACCAGAAGCGTAGCTTATTTGGCCATTAAAAATAAACAGAAACACTATATATATATATATATATACTATATATATATATATATATATATATGTATATATCAAATCAAATTTTGTGTTTATATAGCGCCAATTATAATTGCTTATCATTAGCGCTCTTCTCGTATAATGCATGTTGAAAGCAAAGCCATCATCTGTGGAGATAACTAAGAGTTACCAAATAGGTATGTCTTTAGACGTTTTCTAAACTTAGCTAATGATAACCCAGATATACATAATTCGATATGTAGGCTGTTCCAAAAAATAGGCCAAGCAACTGCAAAATCTCTATTGCTGTTTTCTGCGTGTTTGAAGCAGCAGACCTTAGACGCTCATGTAATGACATAGATAAAACTCTAAAACATTTATCTTCTAAATATTTTGGTGCCAAACCATTCAAGCTTTTAAATACCATTACATCCAACTTGAACATGATTCTTTGTTTAACACGCAGCCAATGCAACTCCTTTAGATTTGGTGATGCACGATCAAATTTTTGCGGAATATCATTCTAACAGCCTGGTTCTGAGCCATCTGAAGTTTAGACAACAATTTATAAGCTATATCATATAGAAGATTGTTACAAAAAACCAATCTAGAGTTGACGAAAGCATGTACTAATAATGTCATTGTATCTCTATCTACCGGTTTTGTGACTTGGCGTAACTGACGTAGTAGGAACATTTTTTAACCCATAGACTGACTTGTGGACCCATTGTCATACGAGAGAACATCACAATTCTAAAATTGGTGGCCGTTTTACCGAAACTTATATCAGTCATACTGATGTTAATCGAGTAAGGCTCAACCGCTGACGTCTGTTGCCATGTACCAGCCAACAAGAACTGAGTCTTAGTCTGATTCAACTTTAGCTTACTTTGACCCAGCCACGAGCCGACATCAGATATAGTTTTTGTCAGAGATACAATATATATATATATACATATATATATATATATATATATATATACATATATATATATATGAGATTAAGACTGTTAGAAATGCAATTATTGATAAAAATCACAGGATGTTTCGCGTTAGTTAACATCCTTTTTAATTTTTCTATTTTTCTAACGGTTGAAAGTAAATCATTCTCAAGTTTCTTGAGTTCAGAGCCAAAATTTTTTTTATTTATGAACACCAACTTTAATAACTAATTACTTTTAATAAACTGGATAATAATTACAAAATTACCATTAGAAATCGTACACTTACAAAAGCTATATATATATATATAAACATATATATATATATATATATTATATATATTATATATATATATTATATATATTATATATATATATATTATATATATATATATTATATATATATATATGATCCGCTAGAATTCAGGTCGATCGATAACCGTTTCCACCAGTTTGAGAGTATTTTGTCTTGTTCAAGTAAAACATGCTGCCTCGACCCTATTCCAACACACTTCTCTTGGTGAAATTTGTTGATACGCTTTTGCCATTTTTATCTAACCTGGTCAATAAATGTTGCAAACATCAACGTTACCCAGGTCCCAAAAGATTGCAGTAGTTAATCCGTTGTTGAAGATTAACCTGGTCTAGCGAACAACGTCTCGGCCAATTACAGACCTATTTTGAACCTTACCTTTGTATCCAATACAATTGAAATAATTGTCGCTCGCCAGCTCCTCGCTTACCTGAACAAAAACTCACTACTTCCAAAAGTTCAATCAGGTTTTCTTCGAGCACATTCAACTGAGACAGCGATCTTGAAGGTGGTTTCAGAAGTCTGTAAAGCTATTGATGCTGATAACATATCATTGCTGTCAGTAATTAATGGCATAACATATCATTGCTACTTTCAACACAGTTTACCAGAAGATTGAAGCGTCTTTCTACCTCATTTGATATTGGTAAAATTGCTCTCAGGTGGTTCCAGTCCTACCTAGCAGACAGGTCTCAAGTTGTCAGCGTTGATTGAGGTGGTCTGGACACGGCTTTTTCAGAATTAATCTGCGATGTACCACAAGGTTCAGTACTTGGTCCTTTGCTATACATTATGTACACTGCAGATATCGTCAACGTTGTAAAAGCAGTCGGCCTTGGCTGTCACCTATACGCTGATGATATTCAACTTTATGGATTTGGACTACTTGACTCATCACTTCAAGTCTCCTCTGCCGTGTCGAACGCAGTAGACTTGGTTGGTCGCTAGATGTCATCTAACATGATTAAACTCAATGTCAAAAAAATTCAATATTTGTGGATGGGAACGCCGCATGGCCTCATCCGTTTAAATGACCACAAAAATCCAGTAACGAATCTCGAAGTCATACTGGATCCTCATTTTTCATTTGAAAAGCATATTAGTCAACTCTGCCAGCGATGTTTCTACCAACTCCACAGAATAAGATTCATTGTTTGGTGTCAACTCATCTCTTTGTGATTTGCAGTTTGTTCTGTTTGAGACTTGTTGTGGGTTATTCGAAATTCGATTCAATTTCATCATACACCAGGGATGATTTACACTGGCTCCGCATGCCAGAAAGAATCGTTTTCTAACTAGCTCTTCTAGACAGAAATTGTCTTGCAGGCAGTAGCGGATTAAGTCAAGCGGGGGCCCTAAGCAGAAAAAAATTTGGGGCCCCAAACTTAGTGTGCCGTGGAGAGGCTTTTTAACTTTCAATTATTTCCAACTTATAACTGTGTAGGCAATATACATCTTTGAACTAAAAACAACTTTTAACGAATTTGAATATATTTTGTCGACAGATTTGTTACAAACATTAATATATTAAGTGCGAAATTTTTAAAATATTAAACACTGAATTATTCAAATTAAATGTTCAAATTCCTTTTATTTACAAACACAACACACACACACACCCACACACACACACACACACACACACATATATATATATATATACATATATATATATTATATATATATTATGGAACGTGTCCGCGTTCATTTAAGGCTCTTCCAGTGCTTAGTGTTTTGGGTTTGTCTTTTTCCTATGGTGAACACCCTTCCTGGGATACAATCATTGCAAATATTTTTGTCGAGCGCCATTTCAGACTTCATGCTATTTGTGATGTGCTTCATAGATTAAAATTTGGTCAAATACAAATATTTAAAAAAAAATACAGAATTTCCAAATAGTCAAAAAAATATGTTTGACAATAATGTAATTCGAAAAGAAGATTAAAAGAGATCATTGGAAAATAATAATCGACAAACAACATTTTTTTCAAATAAATTTCTTCCTAGCTTTACTTCTTGCAAATTCATCAATAATTTTGGCATGTCAACACTATTCATTATTTCTTGTTCTATATACAAAACAGCTAAATTATTTAATTTTTGTTCCCCCATTGTACTCCTCAAATGGTTTTTAATTCTTTTCAAAACAGAAAAAGATCTTTCACCAGATGCATCAGATAAAGGAATAGTTTAAAAAAAATTCAATAATATTTCAATATTGGGAAATGTGCATGACATTTTTTTAGCGGCTTTATACATTCTTTCAAAGGATAAATCTTTGTTATTACTTGAATTATCTGGCTTATTCATAATGGCGTCCACATTTTCCTTCAAAAAAAATAAAAAATGGTTTAGTTCATCTTCCAAATTACAAGCATCAATGTCATTTCTGTAAATATTTTTCAATTCTTTCAATGGTTTTTGTTTTTTTTCTTCTGACAAATTCCAATCAAGAAATATACGAAAATGTTCCAAAACAACCTCATATTTTTGAACTCTTTGTAGCAATTGTGTTTTAATACTATCGCATATGACATTAAATGTATTGATTTTAAAATTATCTCTAGTTGTAAATTTATACTCTTCTTTATTTTCATCAAAAAACGCATTTCTTTTTCTTCTGTTAAAAGTTACTTCATCTTCCTCACTAAAAGATTGTAATCCTGATAAATCGGTTGCTTCTGTCATAACTTTTTCATAATCATTTCTGAAATTCTCAATAAAACTGTCTAATGATTTAAGTAGTATTGATCCTTTAAATAATTCACATTCTATTGATTGCAGTGACTTACTGGTAGAATTTATTCTTTGCAATTCCAAATAACAGTCGTAAGAGCGGTTTCGTATTTATTCATTTTTTTAAGTAGTGATGTTGCTTCAACTATAGTGATAGGTTTTTCATCCTGTTCATTGCATAGGTCAGTTAACGTTTCTTTTATTATTGTATATTTCAGTTTTAAAGCTAAACGGCATCAGCTCTTGCTGACCATCTTGTATCTGATACCCTTTTTAACGAGAGAGACTGATCAACATCTATTTTGCTGTTCAGCATTTTCCAGCGATGAGTTGATGATGAAAAAAATGTAAATAGCTTTTGCAAAAACATGAAATATTGAACCGCGGTGTTACAGCTCTCAGCACCAAAATTTCCAACTAAATTCAATGAATGGTTAACACAAGGAATAAAAACCGCACTCGGACTATGTTCTTTAATACGTGCTTGTAAACCTGAGTACTTTCCTGACATGTTCGAAGCGTTGTCAAAAGATTGACCTCGACAGTTTTTAATATCTAGGACAAATTTCATTAAAGTTTCTAAAACTTTTTTATCCAAGTATGAAGAGTTGTGCTTATCTATAGGAACGAACCCTAAAAATCGATCCTTTATCTTACCAGAAAATGAAACATATCTTATCACAAAAGTAAGTTGGTCAACATGAGCAATATCAGGAGTGGAGTCAATAATTATACCGTAATAAGTTGCCGATTTAATTTCTTCAATTATTTCAGCCCTTACTTGATTGCCAATGAGGCCTACAAATTCGTCACAAATATAAGATAAATAACTTGCATGACCCCGTCCTTGGTTTGCATATTTTTGTAAATGTAATTTTAAAAATTCATCATATTCACTTAAATATTCCGAACAGGTCAAATAATTTCCTTTTCTATTGGAATTTTTACTTTCATCATGACCGCGAAATCCTAATCCTAAGCGGCTTAATAACTGTATTGTTGAAACAATCCTTTTTAAAACTTCTCTCCAATAATACTCTTCTTTTTCTCTTTCCTAAAAAGTTGAGCATCAATTCTGCTCAAAGCAGTTGATCTTTTGTACAGAGTGAACATAGATGACATGTGTTCTTTTGAAATTTCATGGTCTGATAAAACAACTGTTATTGATCTCCAATTTTCAAAGCCAGTTATTAATTTGGACTTTTTCTTGGAGAAAAGTTTGCAAGGGTAACAATAAACGCACTTGCTAGTTTCGGAAAATACCAGCCATGTTCTTTTTTCCAAAACTCCGTTTGATTTTTTTCTATAAAAATGATCAATAGAGAGCCCTCTGCTGTAGTAAACATCATATTTTGTTCTTTAAACACCGATTTTAAGTTTTCTATATTTCCTATATTTTCTGGTTTATTTTTTAAAATATAGTCAATAAATGAATCAGACAAACTGGCTGGCCATAAGGCTATATCATTAATTTCTTCATTTTTCTTATTATACAATTTATCTGGATTTTCTGTCTTCTGTTATCTCACAATTTTTTCCATCAACCTGATGTTCACTTTCTCTTTCTTCTTCCCTTTTTTCAACACTTATTGGTCTGTGACAAGGTTCAAAAGAAGATGTTGATGGCACAGGTAACTGCTATTTACTAACAAATATTTATAAAATGCATTTTTCTGACTTTCAACAAATTCCTGGATTTTTAAAATTTTTTTTCTTTTTCCCGCTCCACTTTGATGTCTTTTCATTTTTGTACTATGAAAGAAGTCGTTTTTATTATATTAATTAATTAATTATTAAAATATAATTACGTTTTAATACCATCTATCTGCCAATTTTGAATTTTAATATTGAAACAATTCAATTAATTATAAAAGCCATTTGTAATTAATTAAAATGAAATTCATTTAATGAATTTATATCAAAAGTAAATAAAAATGTTTACCATTTAAGTTCTTGAAATAAAAGAAAAAAAACAGACAACTGAATAACGTTTTAATTATTTGACCACAATACTTTAAAAAAAAAACACGCGCTTTCAACAACAAAACAACGATACGATATTAAAGACAGAAAAGTAGGGATGTCCGAAGAAATATCACGGCAGTGAATAAAACGAATGACAGATTGTTTTCAAGCATATTACTGTAGACTGCAAATGTTTGAAAACGCTTATTAACGTTGAATTTAGCATAGTAATTTAAAGAATTTTTTAATAATTTCATTATATTTCAAAACTAATTTCAGTTATTTTTATAAAATACTTTTTTTTACGGGGCCCCCTTTCTATTAACAACAAATATTATTTAAAATTTTATGATTTTTTTTCAAATTTTGAAATTTCATTATATTGGAAAATTTATTTGAAGTATTGTTTGAGGGATAAATTTGTACACGGGGCCCCTTAGCCGTCCGGGGCCCCTAGCAGCTGCTCAGTCTGCTAAGCGTTAGATCCGCCACTGCTTGCTGATGACGCTCCAACTTATCTGTGGGAACAACTACAGTTAGTTTCCGAAATTGCAAATCGGAGTCGACTAAGATCCTGCGATAATGGTAATCTTATGCTTCCTAGATTCAATTCGTCTCGTTTTGGAAAGAGAAGATTTTTTATTTTGTCTGCAAAAATCAAAAACTCACTACTTGTAAATTTGAAAAAATTCAACAACCCGAGCCGACATGTTTTCAAGAAACGTTTAAAACATTATTTGTTGTGACACTCTCGCGCGAAGCTAGCGCTTCTGAAGTTATTCAATAGGGGCGCTCCACAAATCCTTAGATATATATATATATATATATATATATATATATATATATATATATATATATATATATATATATAAACAAGATGTATATATAAATTTTATAGTTATAGTGAATCCGTTTAAACCATAAACACGAGACACATCTGTCATTTACTCTTATAAAACACATCTAAAACCACGGATATAATGGATATGGCATAAGAATTGTTACCTGCCTAATAATTTTGCTTAGTTCTATAGAATTAAACGCGTAAACATTAAACATTTTTTCGTAGTAATTGACATTTTATTGATTTTTTGCGATCAAATGTCTTACTATAGACACATTTTTGTAATTAAATGTCAATAAATTGACAAAAAAGCAACTAAACAACTGGCTAAAAACTGATTGTTTACTTTAATTTAAACTCACTTTTCAACTTATATTTGTTAGATTTACCTTGATATTATATATATATGAACAATGTATATATATATTGATATATAACGCGTCTGCCATATCCATGTTATACACATCTTATCCATGTCTAAAACTTATAACGACTAGTATTAAAATCCTAGATCTTAAAATTTTGCAAAACTTTGTACACAGAAACATTAAAAATATTACAGATCTGCATCTATCCAAAAATAAGCTGAGATAACCTCTATCATTTCTTGAACCCGATATCGATATCGTTAATTATTGGAATTTGTTCACATTTATTTTCAATTTGGTGTTATATAATTTTGATTTAACAAGAATTTTTCAACTTTTATTTGTCAAATGTAACATTACTAAATATATGTAATGTATTAATATATATTTCTTGTGTACAATTCATGTAAAATTTACTTAGGGTGGGCCATCCACAATCTTTCTTCTAAACTTTTTTTGGTTCCTGTGAATAAACTATGTTATGTTATGTTAATTTGTACGCTCACATCCCTCTGTATGCTTCGATTCTACATATGTGCATAATAATAAAACTTTCTTATTCATTAGCATTCCATGGCTGTATGTTACGCTTTGCAAATAAAATGAATAAAAGGCTACAATTAGAGAAATTCCCGAAGAAGGCATTGAGTGAAAGAATGTGGATCTTCCAGCTGGTTATAAATAGAAGTTAATTTTGATTATTTGACAATTGTTGTTGAAAAATTTATAAAGATATTTTACTTAACGAAAAATTCTTGATTGGAATGCTGGGGTTGGAGGTTGTGGTTGGGATTGTGACTGATTAAAGATAGAAAAGTCATTTTTTCACTATATAACCATTGAACCAGCAACGCTAACCGACTATACTATAGGCAATAATGATTCTGTGTAAAAAAAAAGGAAAAAAGTTACTATAACAAGTGTATATTGAAAACTGACGAAGTTATGTAAAACGATAATAAAAAACTTAATGGAAAAAATGAGGAGGAGGAAGAAAAAGAAGAGAGTTGCAGAAAGTATTGTCTGCTTTTTTGCGCCTCTAACAATATATTTCTCTCTACATTGAATCGATTGGTTGATCGAGTTTGTGTTGTGATGAGGATGGATTCAACATTTGCCGATGTTGCGTGGTGAGGATATGACGATGAACGAAGTCATTATAAAGATAGCTCGTTAAAAAAAATTTTGAACGCATACATAATGTTGCCGTTCAAAAAGGTTTTTGATTTATAGCATTCAGATAATTTCGCAAAATATTTTTACACAAAATTTATGCCCAATGTTGATAATGATCATAATAATTTAATCAAAAATAATTTGTAAAATTTAGTGAAAATAATTTTTTTGCGACAAGTGCAGGAACATGATGTTTTTAAACCTTAATTCTATATAACTTCACAAGTTGTTTTTAAACTTAGAAATAAAGAAAACCAATTTTGATTTTGTTTGGTTGGTGAGTTTTATTATTTGCGTCGCGGTTCGAGTTTCAACGCAGCCTTTGCGCCTGGATGTGTACAGCCACTACAATTAAATTAGAATCGTTATTCAAGCATCCATGCGATTATTATTATTACCATAATTGAAATATTTATGAAGCGCTAATTTCAAAAATCTCAAAAGCGCTCTCTAACTTTACATAACATAATTGAAATAACAAAAAAAGAATAATTATGCATTGTACAGAAATAAAATTACAATTTTGCATTGAATAGAAAAAGTAATCAATGCGATATAACAAAAATAAAAATAATATATAGAACATGTCACCTAAACAAAAAGAATTTATCATTAATGCATTATAATAAAAATAAATAAGTTTTCAGTTTCTTCTTAAAATCACGCAGGTTTGGGTCCGGATTTCTGAGAGAAGCAGGCAGGTTGTTCCAAACAGTTCGTCCAGAAACAGCAATATTACGAGAGCCTACACGGAGAGTCGTGGTTGGGATCAACAACAGGTTTGAGACATCAGATCTTAAATGTGCTCCAGAAGCTTTTGAAACTCGTTTATAAACCTGTCAGACAAATATGATGGAACTAGACCGTTGATAGACATGTAGACGAGTATAGCCAATGAAGTACTTTCAATATTGGAGACACATGGTCATATTTTAGAGCTCCAACAACAACTTTTGTCGCTTGATTTTGTATCGATTGTAGTACCGCCATGGAGCGATCAGACAAGTCATAAAACAAAATTTTGCAATAATCGACTCATGTGCGCAAATGCACCAATCAACGTCTGTAATGTAGATGTGTCTAAGGATTGTCGAATTTGCTTGATTTTCCTGGTTTGAAACATGCGCTAGGCTAAGACTTTTTTGATGTGTTGTTTCATTGACAAACTTGAATCAATTGTAAAACCAAGGTTAACAAAATGTGTCTGACAAAATGGGATGACCTCATCATAAATAGTTATTGAATTTATATTTATCCTTGAGAGTTGTTGCCGTGTTCTTATTTGTAAAAAACCGTCTTGTTTTGGTTTATTTTTAAACCGTTGTTTTGCATCCATATATTGACCTCAGACAAACATTTGATCAATTTGTCCAATTCGGATTTGTTTGCTTGTCTGAATCTTGTTTGTTCATAACAATAATTTGTAAGTCGTTTGCAAAAGCATGACATGAAAAACCAAATAATTCTATTATCTTTGGAGCCAAACCTTGTGGCACACCAGACAACACAACATTAATCTCAGACAATTTACCACCGAATGATACCCGTTGTGATCTACCTACCAGATACTGCTTAAACCACTCCAGAAAAGCACCAGAATATCCAAAACTGAAACGTGGTCTTGTTAAAAGTATATTGCGAATACGCAATCAAATGCGGATGACATATCGAGAAAGACTAGCATTGACACATTTTGTTCATCAATAACGTTGTACACTTCTGAAAAAACTTGTAAGAGGGCTGTTTCAGTAGAATGCACACGCACATGCACATTAAATCTGTATAACATGTCTGAACAGAGTTAAAAATTTATTTTGGCAATAGATCGTTATTTATCAAGTAACTGAGTGTTTGCCTGGCCACCACACGTTCGATAATTTTGGATAGGAAAGACAAATTTGTAATTGATCTGTAATTTCCAACATCATTTTTATCCAGATTATGTTTCTGCAGACAGAGGAAAATTGGTCCTCATTCATACTTCTGTTAATCAGGCTTTCCAAAAATGGAGCAAATAGTTTTATAAACGTTTTTAATACGGGAGTAAATATAATATCATGTTGACATGACCTTGTAGGAGAATTTTGTACTGACTGTGTTAACTTCTCTTCAGAGGCCATAGAAAATGTTAAAAACAAATTATTGACACCTGATTGAAATTCTGATAGGCTTGGTCGATCACAATTGTTGATTGCTGCTTAGAACTGTATAATAATACTATAACTTTAAAACTCTTGATTTTATTTCCTATAATTTGGATAATTCTATTCCAGTGAATGTAGTCCTGCTTGATTTTGCCAAGGCATTTGATACTGTTCCACAAAAAAATTATTAGCTATAATTAAATGCTCAAAAAATAAATGGATTTGCATATAAATGGATTGAATCGTTTCTTAAAAACAAAAGGCAAAAAACTGTTCAAGGTTAAACTATTTATATTTTCTGACTGAGCTGAAATTTTTAGTGGTGTTCCTCAGGGCTCTGTTATTGGTCATCTACTCTTCATTCTCTACATCAATGACTTACCAACAAAACTGAAAATATACAAGAAAACTTTTTGCAGATGATACCAAAATCATGAGAGCAATATCGTCAGATAAGATGTAGTCGAACTTCAATCTGTTTTGAATAAGGCATTTAAATGAACGCAAGACTGGCTTCTACGGTTCAACATTGAAAAATGCACTGTTATGCACTACGGATCAAGTAATAAAAAATGTCCACTGTATATAAATGGAATACTTCTTGCTGAATCTGAATCCGAGAGAGATCTTGGAGTGATTTTTTTCAAATAACTTAAAATGGAAAAATCAGGTCATCACAGCATCAAACAAAGCAAACAAAATGCTTGGTCGAATAAAAAAATCTTTTTGGGAAATTTGATTATAAGTTGCTTCGTAATTTATACCTAGCTTTCATTCGTCCACTGTTGGAGTTTGCAGTATCAGTTTCGTTCCCAGATCAAAAGGGTGATAGCGAGGTAATCGAAAAAGTCCAGCACTGAACAATAAAGTAGGTACCATTTATAAGAAACCTAGCTTATGAAGTTCGTTTTAAAAAATTAGGATTAACAACCTTGGTAGAAAGAAAAAAAGAGAAGATTTGATTGAGTTGTTTAAAATCATGCATAATTTAGACAAAGTTGATTTAAATAATCGTATATTTGAATTTGAACAGAATTTTATTCGGCAAAAGCACCGGAGATCAAGATACATATGTATGTGTAGATCACCTTAACTAATACTGTGCATAGAAATCAAAAGACAATACAAAGTGAATTTCAAATTTTTTTTAAAGAATAAACAAAATTAAACAGAAATATTCAACAAAGGATAATTTAATAAATAAAAATTGAAATTAGCATGCCGTAAAATGGTTAGACAATATGAGCTTTAAAATTGATGCTTTAAAAAGACCCAGCGAAAGAGATGCTTTAGCATTATCCAGTAAGGAATCCCAAAGATGCATTGATGAAGATAACGCTGAGTTAAGGAAAAAATTAGATCTAGGCGTAAAGAAGTAGAAATCAGGATTATGACGTAAGATTTCACGTCTTGTATTCTTAAAAGCAGCAAGTTCATTATAGAACGATTGACAGAAATTTAATTTAGATATTTTAAAGAAAAGAAGTAGAAGACAACCAATATATAACTGATTAATACTACGAATATTAGCTAAATGAAAATATGGAATAATATGATCAATTTTATGTAAATTAAAATAAATACGAATGAAAAAGTTTTGAGCTAATGTCAATAAATGAAGATTACATTTAGGAGCTGAACCCCAAATAGAAATGCAATAAGTCAAATAAGGCAAAATGAGAGAGTTATATAGAGTTAACATATTGAACCTCGGAACTTTAAACCTTAAGCGATAAATTAAACCTAAATTTTTGGATAATTTACATGAAACAAGCTTTATGTGAGATAACCAAAATAATTTGGATGAAATATTAATACCCAAAAACTTAACAGAATGAAATCTTTTAACTTTACAATCATTTAAAACTATAATTAGAAAAACAATGTCAGTTCTTATCTTTGGTCCAAACAAGACAAAACAAGTTTTATCTAAATTGATAGGCAAATTATTTCCAACTACCCATTCATAAATAAGCTTTAACTCATCGTTAATAATAGAAACCAGAGTATTGATATCAGAATGAGAATAAAGAAGAGTAGTATCGTCGGCAAATAGAAAAAATTTAAGAATATTTGAAGAATTTATGAAGTCGTTAATATATATATTAAAAAGTAGAGGTCCCAGAATAGAACCCTGCGGAACCCCAGAAGAAATAGGAGAAAGCAAAGACTTTAAGTTATTTATAGAAACATACTGAAAACGATCAGACAGTTATGAAGAAAACCATTTATAAGATAAACCACGAATACCATAAGAATATTGTTTAGACATTAAAATATTATGATTTAAAAAATCAAAGGCCTTACAAAAATCAATGAAGACGCCTATAGAGTATTTCTTAGATTCTAGTGCAAGAGAAATATAATTTATTACATCTGCAACAGCAAATTCAGTAGACAATTTGTCATAAAAACCTTATTGATTAGTGCAAATAACATTATAAGAATTAAAAAATTTATTAAGACGGTTTAAAACAATTTTTTCAATTAATTTGGACAAAAACTGGACGATAATTATTAATGGAATGAACGATCACCAGATTTAAATAATGACAAAACTTTGGAAATTTTTAAACTCTCAGGGAAAAACCATTTTTAAAAGATAGATTGATTATATGAAGCAACGGTAAGATTATGTTATGAATAATATTTTTTAATACAAAATTAGATATGAAATCATCACCACAACTAAATAGAATTTTTAATATTTTTAACGACATCAATGATTTTAAACGGAAGGCATTCAAACAGAACAAATGTATCCAAAAACCCCTGAACATATTTTTTATAACCGGAATCAATGACTGAAAATGAGTAAAATTATTAACATTATTCGTTGACAAAAAATAACTATTAAAATGATTACGCAGTAATGCATCGTCCATGATAAAATTATTATTAATCATAATATTTTGTGGTGTTGGACGTTTAAGTCCTAGACAAGATTTCAGTATACTCCAGGTACGTCTACCGTTAGATTTACATTTAATTAATTGGTTATCATAATAAATATTTTCAGATAGTTTACACAACCTTGAAAACATATTTTTATATTTACCATAAGCTTATTTATTAAGTACAGACCTGGAATTTAAGAATGTTTTATATAATTTGTTTTTAGTTATAGAGGATATTACCTGACCCTTAGTAATCCAGGGTTTTCTCTTGTTAGTTTATTACGGTATTCTTTACAGTTAATAATAATTGCATTTTTAATAAAATCTCAAAATAATGTTATAATACTCGCTGTCGTAACCGATTTACGATGCGACGGGTTCAAACCTTCGATGGAATAAAATACTCCAAACAGTTATTAGTTATTAAACTTTATTTACAGAAGAAATCAACTAATCGTTTATTTCCAGCAAATTCAAACTAACGCAACAATTAACTTTTAAATTGTTCAAAATCTATCGCTATGACAACGTCAACAAACAAATCAAATATCGCTTTAAATAATTCACCGAATCGCTATTCACAAAGTCACAAAATCACGAATTTCACTAATCACAGATTTCACTAATCACGAATCTTCTTGCGACGTGCGCTTATATACTTTTCGCGAGCGTCGTTTCTAGATTCTTCAAGATGGTCCGATTCTAGCATACTCTAGAATGCTCCAGTCACTAGAACATTCTAGAATACGCTAGAATCTAGTGCGTTCGGTAGCACGGTTATAACAATAATTTAAATGCCAAATCCGTATCACAACAATTCAGGATACTACTCCAATCATAGTTTATGACATACAAATTCAATTTAGAAATATTTGAATCAGAATATTTAAAAGATAAAACAGTGGAATTAGGCAAAACGAGACTAGGAATAATAAATGAAGTAAAAATAAGAAAATGATCAGAAAAAAAGAAAATATAATACTAGACTTATGATTTGTAATGTTATTAGTGAAAATGTTGTCAAGTAAAAATTTATTAGTAACAGTAACACGTGTAGCAGTTGAAATTAATGAAATAAAACCGAAGAAATTGAGTAGATTAAGAAATTGAGTAGGGTAATGTCTATAGTCACCACCGAGTAAATTTATGTTAAAGTCTCCAGTAATGTAGACATTTTTAAATGCACCGGATTTAATATTCATAAATAGTGAAGTTAAATCATTTAAAAACAAAATAATATCAGTACTCGGAGGACGGTATAAGACAATAATCAAAAACTTAGTGTTATTGTTTACAAATATTTCAACTAGAATCGATTCAAAAGTAGATGAATGGTAGGCAAATCATCCAGAGTCACATACTTTAACCCATTTTTAACAAACAAACCAACACCCCCACCACGATTATTCCTGCACACAATATTATATCCAGGCAAGCTAACCAAATCAGCCGTAACAGAAGTTAACCATGTTTCGGTAACAGCTATCAAATCAAATCTACAACCACATGAATTAATAAGTATATTAAATTCAGTAAACTTATTAAGTAGACTGAGACAGTTAACATGAAAAATACTAAAATTACATGTATCAACAAACGTGCTTACATTCTCAGGTAAAATTAAATAACAGTCAAGAGAAATACCATTGAAAACATTAATATCAGGATCAACGTCCTCAAGTTGACGGAGTTTACTATTGGAATAAAGCATATCTTTCATCTCTGAAACGTCGATGATGTTGGATGACCTCAACGCATTGTCCATTACAGTGTTCACAGAGGAAAACATGTCTGGATATAAATCACTATGTGCCGCCATGGTTGGTAGACGTTTTTTCATGATTATCTACATTCGCTGTCGACTGTTCTTTGTTGGTGTTTTTGTTGTTGGATTACTCCATGGTGTGGTCATTGATTTGATTGGGATGTTTGTTGAATATCCAATCTCTGATGATAACATCTGAAGGCCAGATATTAGGATCTCTTATTTTCACAAGATCTTGCTTATCAATACATATACTAAATGCATTTGCCAGGAAATTGTCTTTCAATTCAGAATTATCATCTGGTTTTTTTTCCTTATAGGATAACAAGAGATAACATTAATGTGATTAGCTTTTAGCTCATCTATCACATCAGCACTCGTGCAATCAAAAAGGTTACCAATATATAACCGGAAACTCGGAATCTTCTTTGCCTTAAGTTTTACAGATTCAGTTTTGTTACCAACAACTTTGTGGAATTTTTTAGGTACAATGAGTTTGTGGCTGTCTTCCAGGTTGTGAACTTCAACTCCAAGTACATCTTCATTGACATCTTTGATTTCATGAGTCAACGTTCGCTGCTGTTTATTTTTACGTTGTACCAATGAAAACCCATCTCCGGCTAGAGATTTGGCCAAATCTGAAAAAAAAGGTTGGGAGTTTTTAGGCAATAGCTGTTGTTGTGGAAATGGTTGCTGCGAAAATTTACCACTAATGTCAATTTTTGCTGAAAGATTGTCAACTCAACTGGTCAAGGAATCAATTTTTTTTCTCTGTAGCCGAAAGCTGCATCAGATGGCTTAACAGCAAGTAAATATTTTTCAACAGAATTCACTAAATGAAGAATTTTAGCTTCAAAAAAAACTAAACTTATTTTCAATGATGTTCATTTTGTTATTCAACACCTGCTGGCCATCGTTACTTGTTTCAGTGATATCAGGAAAATTAAAGCCACCTGCTAGGTATAGTGGCAGCTTTTCAATTTTTTTTATCTTTTGCAACCTTCAACAAGATGAAAATTTCCTCTAGGTCAATTTTAGGATTTAATTTGGATCCTGTTTGTTTAGTCCTCTTTTTTTTTTTTTTACTTTACTGAATCTCCCATAATGAGTTCTTTGGATTCATTAATGAAATTTGTAGAATAGTAGCAGGAACATTTTTTCAATAATAAATAATTGTCAACATTATCAATTTTATTTGTAAAAAAAAAATAGTAAGTCGTTAATCACTATTGTTCTGTCAGCACAATCTAACATCGTGTTAGACGCCATACCAAATAACTCATAACACAACGTTCACAACTGTATGCTATATTAAACACTCCCAGCAACTTATGACAAACTTGTCAGCACAACCATTTTTCAATATAAATAAAAATCGAAATAACTAATTAATTTAATTAAAAAAATATATCAATTTATTCGATAATTTAAAAATACCAAAATACGCTTCTTAGTTTAAGCTATAAAATGTATCCACAATTAACAATATATCACCAAAAAAAAAATTTGAAATCACAAAAAAAAACGAAGAAATTGAAAAACGGTCATTTCCAAAGCAAGCAGATACACACACACACAACACACACACACACACACACACACACACACATATATATATATATATTTTCTTTTGGGTATTTCAGGTTGTAAATTTTATGTATAGCCCTGCTCTCATTGAACCTCAACTTTTTATAAGTAATTTTGTAAAAATTTGAAAATATTTTTATTAATCAGTGGATTTTATTATAATTCGTTTTGATATTCTTCACGTTTGATGACAATTTCACTCCACTGAAACTGTCCTGCTACATGTTCTCTCAGGGGTTTATGCTGAGATGGATGCTCAAAACATTTCCTTGTTAGCATTCTTGGACATGTGCTCGGCTTTCGACTGTCAATCATGAAATTTCACTGCTCAGGCTGCATCAAAATTTTGGAATATCTGGGAAAATAATAAATTGGCTCAGAAGCTACTTGATCGGCCGAACACAGCAGATTTCGTTCAACGAGAGTTTGTCCTACGTCAGTGTGGTTCGCTCTGGTGTGCCGCAGGGATATGTTTTGGGTCCTTTATTGTTTCTGCTTTTTACATCTGATGTGCTGAAGATAATTGATTCCTATGATTTTACAAGCCATGCATATGCAGACGACATTTAAATTATGTTATCAGGTAAACCGAAGTTATTTCAAGACGAAATTACGAGATTCATTGAATGTATGTCGGAGGTTAATCTGCGGATGTCGAGAAATGAATTGAAGCTTAACCAGAGTAAAACAAAATTTCTTCCTATTGGTACCTAGCAGCAGTTGGCAGACTTGGATATAAATTCAGTTGTTATGGATAATAAAAAAATATATTTCTGTAAAGCAGTGTCGAACCTAGTTTTTATAATTGATTCAAACCTAACAATGAAATCTCATTTTAAAATGATCTTTATATCATGCTTGACACAGATTAGAAGAATGAAACGAATTCGAGAATCACTTGATAAAGACGCAATGCAGACTCTGGCGCACGCGTTGGTGCACTCACGTGTCGATTATTGCAATAGTTTATTTTATGGACTCCCGGCTAGATCCATCAAAATTCTGCAATCGATACAAAACCGTACTGCCTGGATTGTGGCTGGATGTCGATGGTATGATCATGCCACGCCGATCCTAGATTTAAAAAATGTGGATTGACAACACTGGAAACAAGAAGATGCAGAGGAGATCTAATGCAGACATACAAATTGATTACCAAGAAAGAAGAAACACCGTTTACCAGATTTTTTCAACTGGAGATTAGAATAGGATTACGAGGCCACAGATACAAGCTTTCCAAAAAAATAGAAAGTGCGGTCAAGCAAAGATTCTTCAGCAGTAGAATAGTAAACACCTGGAATGATCGGAAAGTTAGGATATTAGGACACTTATCTCGCAGTGGTTCTCACACAGACTCTAATCTACTCAACCACTTTGAACCCTGTTATATTATTTATAAAAATATGTACACACATGAGCACATTACTGATTGCAAGCAACATGGAAACAATCCCATGCACACACACCACAGAAAAATAGAGCCTAACACGAACAGACATTGCTGAAGAAAGTGTTTGGTTGACGTCAAATGGCTATTGCGAAGATTTATGAGGCCCACCAGCATCTCCGCACTTGACTGCTCCAAATTGAAAGTTTAATTTGTTGAAGAATTGCTACGTTTGTTAAATTTTTGGGTGATTTTATGCATGGATCATTTTCACTCTCAGTTAAATTGAACTGCTAAATGTAATTTTAAGTAATTTAAATAATCATTACATCTGAAAATTTTTATGAAAAAAATCTGTTTTACAAAGCCTTTTTTTCTCTGCACTTAACTTGTCTAGTTTAAGTTTTTAAAAAGTATTTTTACCTTCAAGTTACAAAACATGCAAATTCACTTTTGACTTCTTTTTGAAACGTTTTGTTAGATTCTTGTTTGACTTGCTGCACTTTGTTCAAGAAATCTTTATATCGGCTGTCATTTTGCCTGAATGTGAAAATGAAAAATTAGTTCATAATAAAAAATGCTTTAGGGTTTAATTAGTGGTTTACAATAGTTTATGTCTGCATAATTAGACACTGCCTACCAACAAAACTTTATATTGAATCATTTTAAAGACGATCGGCTCAAAAAATTGATAATCAAAGTTGCAGTCGTTTTTCATCAGGTTCTAAAATTTATGAGGATTATGTTTATGACGATGGTGATATTTATGACTGTGGTTATGATTGTGGTGTCAAAGTTCACAGAGGTCCTGATGATGATAATGAAAAATCAATGACAATGTGATAAAAATAAACTTATTTTGACAGGCTAATGCAACGCTATATGAACATCAAAGTTTACATAATTTATTATCTCCAATCGAATTCTTCCTAAGATTCCAGCCAAATTTTGACAGAATTATTGGTAATAAATTAAAAAATTTTTATTTGAACAAGAAAAAAACTAGCATCCACCATCAGAGGTAAAACAAATATTTTGTTAAAAAAGTGTTTTTTTTGTATTCGAGCAACATTGGTGTCAGAAAAAGAAGATTGATCACTTCAACTAATCTGTTGCGAACTCCAGGCATTCGTCAGCGGGAGAGATCCCATTTTAATATGTTTAGTTGTTCAGCTGTTGATTTGTTTACTCTTCATTTGTGTCGTTGTTCCTGGTTTTGTTGTTTACTTACTTTTTTGTTAGTTCAGCTCTTCGTTTGCTCAGTTCGGTTTATTTTGTGTTATTTATTTATTATTTAAATTCACTTTTCAGTTGCTTTTTGAACATTTGAAATCTCTGCGCTCTCAAACCAAATCACACGACAACCTGACAGTTAAACTAATAAAGACTAATATATATTAACCACATCATCCACCCTTTGCTACCACCAATCAAAACTATTTCACACAACTTTCGTCAACGTAAACATATGTAATTATTAAAACACCACTCAATCAACTTAACAAGATAAAACATGCCAAGACATCTTAAATCATATACTTATAATGCCCATACTGGCCCTCAAACGCACTCGTACATTTTCAGTGCCTTTTGGGTCTGGAGTCATTCTTTAGTTTTCATGAACAAATAAATTCATCAAATTCTGTAATTTTTAGTTTTGTATAATTTATTAATAATTTTCATTTACTATTTCAAGATTTTATTTTTTATTATTTTTTAATTATTAATGGATTTTAATAACAATTCAGCATATTTAGTTTTTTTTGTCTGGCGTCATATGAATAGTCGATTCATACGACTCCGTATGATTACATTTTATGATAAAATATTTTACCTAAAACATATTAACACTCAATAATCATTAGTCATTTGTTTGATTTTGTTTATTCTGTTTTTACAATGAACATATTACAATTTATTTATTGAGGTGTTAATTAACTAATTTCTTCATTTTTTTATTAGTTTTTCTGCTAATTAATTTTCTTAATTTTATAATATTGTCTGAAATTTTGTTACCAGATTCCGATTTGTTTTAAAGAATAATAAAAATTATATAGAAAACACGATCTTAAAAACATTTTCAGAATAAAAAATAAATTTTTTTAGATACACAATATTTTTCAGAGTTATCCAATTTACGTCGATCGTACGAGGCATCAACCTCAGCCATTCTTAAGAATATACACTTGCATTCAATTCTATGGCAGTCTTCTTAGCTCTTGCAGTTAAACTATTTTTAAACTTATGAGATTCAGTGAGCCTGATCAATCATTTTCAAAACATTGGTAACATTATTGCCAACATCAAAAAAATAAGTTTTTTGTTAAGAATTTTTCCTAGTTAATTTTTTAACAGAACATAACTGTTGGTTAATAATAACAATGTTATAAATTAACATAAATTGGTAGAGCATTCAAAAAACGACAAACAAACAACTATTACACAAATGAAAGCAAACAACAAACAAACGAACAAAAACGAACAATAAACAGACAAACGAGTAAAACGAGTACAAACAACAGAACGTGGTTGATTAAGTTTTGGACTTCCCGACGCATGCGGTGCAACGTAATGACATATTTTCATATGTGCGTTTCTAGAGTATGTGTCTGAAAAGAGATGCAAAGGTTTTTGAGTCGCCGATGTTTTAAAAATGTTCCATTATATCAAAAGTTTTCCAATGCTATTATTATTTATTTAAGCAAAAAAAATATTTAATGAAAAGTGGGATGAAAAATAACTGTACGGTTGCCACTTGAGTGATTGTAAAACAAATCAATAAATTATTAAAATGACTAAAATAAACTTGATCTTAAATAACTTTTTGATTACACATTTTATCGAATTTGTAAATTTTAATAAATAAACGATATATTATTGAAATCGAGAATTCCGATAAAAACGTAATTTATATGTTTATCGTTTTTTATTTCAGCGTTACAACTCTTATCGCGTTAATTTTGTTTGTTTTCTTTTATGTGGAGCGCAAAAGTTAAATGTGAATTAATAATTCATTAGTAGTGCATATTTTCTTAAATGTTTTCACTAGTTGAATTATTGATTTTTGTTTATGATGATTTTGAGGTGGAAATAATTAAATATTTATAATTATTAAATTAGTAATTTTATAATTATTGTTAGTTTAAATATTGCTTACAATGTTTTCATTTTTCATCGCCAGATTATTATTATTAATAATTTAGATCGCGTCCTATGCATAGCTTCAGGGGCACTTGGACAAACAATGACTTTTGACGGCCTGGATACACAAAAAGTTCTTTAATCGTTTCCTAAAAAGTTTGATGGTTGGCTGTTGACAAATAATGGCAGACAAACCATTCCATATGGAAGAAGAGCTGTACGTAAAACATTTGTTGACAACTGATGAATTGCTGACAGTTTGATGCAACTGAGTATATGAAGACGAACGAAGTTGACGAGTTGACGAATGACGCGATATAAGTTGATGAGGGTGTGATGGTTGAAATGTATTTTATGGAACTTGTACATGAGGACGGCAAGTTTAAATATAATGCGTTGACGTACTGGTAAGCATTGTAGTTGAATGTGTGAATCTGTGCCGGAAGAAAATTCCTGATATTTAAAACAACTTTTGCAACTCTATTTTGAGCTTTTTGAAGTAAAGTTTAAAGGTAGGAAAAAAGACCGTAGAGAAGAGAATTACAGTAATCTAAACGTGATAGTACGAGACATCGAGCCAGTGCAGAAGCAATACTTTCAGTGATAAAATTACGAATATGACGAATAGTCCACGTATAATAGTTACCAGATTTTATCAAAGCTAAGGCATTAGAATTAAAAAAAAGAGAAGAGTCAAAAGCTAAGCGTACAAATTTAAATTTAGACGTTGAGGAGAGAGAAGGATCAGCCGAGAAAACGTGTGATGGGAGGGACATTTGATAAGCTGTTGCTGAGTACTTAGAAACATTACTTCAGATTTGTAAGGATTTAGTTGAAGAAAGTTTGATAAATGCCAATCGTTTATGGCCATAGCACGTGCGTTTATGTTGTCAAGCTGAGATATATGATTAGAAGTGGGAATTTTAGTTATTATACATGTGTCATCAGCGTATTGATGAAAGAGTAAGCCAAAAGTGTTAATGATATTAGAAATAGGAGAGGTATAAGTAGTGCAAAGAATGGGACCAAGAACAGACCCTTGAGAAACTCCAGTGGATAAGATAAAGCTAGAAGAGTAGGAGTTAAGTTTAATATTGAAAATGATTAAAAAGATAAGATTGAAACCAAGATAAGGCAGATCCCATGATGCCATATTCTGCCTCAAGTCTATCAATAAGCATCTGATGATTAATGGTGTCAAAAGCTGCTGAAAGATCCAGGCTGACCATGACAGCCCAATTTTGGTTTCCACATATGTTAGCAAGTTGGTCGTGAACATAAAAGAGGGCTATTTCTGTAGAATAACATTTTTTATAAGCGATTGAAAAGGAGAGAAATTAGGAGATGAAGTAATATGAATGAGAATCCTGTTCAAGACAATGCGTTCAAGTAATTTAGAGAAAGTTGAAAGGTTGGAAAAAGGGCGGTAATTAGAAGGATCAGATGGATCATGGTTAGATTTTTTTAGCAAAGGTAGAATTTGAGCTATTTTAAAAGAAGTTGGAAAATGCTGTTTTCTAGAAAAAAATTACAGAACTTAGGAAAAAATGGAGCAAATAGTTGAAAAAATTTTTTATGAATAAAAACTGGAATAATGTCAAGCGGAGATGTTTTGTTGGGAAAAGAATTGACGAATTTTAAAACTTCTTCTGAGGTGACCGCTGAAAAAGAAGAAAAGAGAGAGGAAAAAAGAGGTCTATGGTTTGATAAAAGAATATTAGAAGAAGCAATTTTTGTAGCAATAGATTGATGAATAGAATTTATTTTGTCCTTGAAAAAGTTAGCAAAAGAAGATACAAGAGTAAGAGATTAAACATCAGAAAAATGATGATCTGAGCGTTTGTGAAGAATGTTGTTAAGAGAATGTCAGAAATCACGAAAGTTGCTGCAGTTGTTGAGAGTGTTCTTAATAGAGTCGATCCTAGACCTCATAATGGCATCACGAGCAACACGTTTAGCATTTTTATAGTTGACGAAGTTCAGCGCTGATTTTTCATGTTTGTAGTGACGTTCCATACGACGACAATTTTTTTTAGCAGCTATTGCTTTTTGGAATAAAAAACAACGAGGGTGGGAGCTCTCACAAAACGAGTAATGCTTGATTGGTGCGTGTTTGTTGACGATGTTATTTAAAGCTGTGTTTAGAGCTGACGCAAACTCATCGACTTCCAAATGTTGTGAGAGCAAATCATCAAATGCTCTGTTTAAATCATTTTCGAATGACTTGTAATTTAAAAGACGAAAGCTGCTACGGCAGCAATGGATGATTGTCGATGGGGGTTTGAAGAGCGTTGAGTTGAAACACACAATGTTGTGATCTGAAAAACGCAATCATTGACAGGTTATCTACAATGTTGTTGTTGGTATGAATGATTACGAAATCCAAAAAATTTCCATGTACATGTGTAGAGGAGCTGACGTGTTGAGCGAGATTGAAGGATTCTAATAACGAAGATAAGTGATGATCAATACCCAAGAGAGGTGCTTGTTCGTTGAAGTCGCCGCGGATGATAAACGGTAGATTATGGCCAATGATGAAATCTAGATGATTGGTAATTTTTTGGGTGGTAAAAGACCAAGAAGTTTTTCGCGAATTCATTTGGTTGTCATAGCGAAAATTATTTGACAAAAGCGACAAATTGCGAGATAGACTAAACAAGTAGCATTGAAAAACTTGATTATGATGAATTGTAGTGGCAGTTAAAATTATTGATGATTTGATGATAAAAGAAAACCGTTAAAATTTAAATTAAAATCGATTACTATGACGACGATGATGAAAATTTGTTGAATTCATAATAAATTTTAAAACGAACTGTAATACAGCACGAAATCTTTCGCAAATTTTTAAAACGTTGTCAGAAAAAATTAATTATTGTTTTTATTGAAGGAAAATGAGCAAAAACTTTAGTTCATAACGGAAAATTTAGTGATTGAAAATCCAAAACACGATGTTGAGTAAACCATCAAAACCATAGACATCGCAAACCAAAAAAAACCTCGTAAATATTTGTTCCCATTTGTGTTGTGATAGTGAGAGCTCCTAGGTTAATTGTGCACTTCTAGTTGTTAGTGTTAATAAATTAATTTGTGTATTCGATTTCATTTGCGAATTTCTTTTGTATACGACATTCGTATTTGACCACCCATGAACAACGTCAATTGAACGCGAACGAGTGGCCGAACCATAACTTCTGTTGTTTGTAAATGTGTTTCATTGCGTCAAACGTAAGTGAGTTGTGTGTCAGCGTGATAAAATTCCATTTCTGCTTAGGTCGATACTATTTATTATTCAGTACATAAGATTGTAAGCCATTGTTTAAGTTGTCTTAGCTATCTTCGGTCCTGTATTTGATTAGTCAGTAGACACAGAGTTTTAGCTGGCTTCGCAAAGTAATTTGTCAGTTGCGTTTGCATTAAGTAACGCACTTTTTTTAGGCAGCTACGCTAAAATTAAAAGTTGTTCAGCGGCAGCTGTACTTTCTGAGATCCGTTGACAGAGTGGTAGCAATAGGTTGCTGTTGTCGAAATCGGTCGTACCAATCGCAGGTAATAAAGAGTTATTGAATTTGTTAATCACTGCGTACTCATACACACACATAAACGCACACACGCACAAACAAAAGCCAGAGCCACACAGGTCTGCTCGAAATCGATACGCAACAACTAAAAGTAGTGGTTGCAGGGCTAGATCTACTTATTAGTTTTGGTAATTAGTCATGAGATAGAGAGCCAAAAAAACCAGAGTCGACAGTTGGCGCCCAACTGTTGTGTACTAGTGATATTTAACTTCAATCGTAGGGTAGAGTTGAATTTTGGGGTTAGGACTTCCAAAGTTGTACAAAAGGAAAAAAAACCTCGGCAATATTTACTTATTTCTTGAAAAGTTGCATCAATTAAAATACAGGACAGCTTGAGAAATCACATGCTTAGTTAGCATAAAAATTTGCTCATGTTTGATTAAATGTAATAGATACTTGTTTAAACAGCAAGAATGTTGAATGATAAACTGCTCATTATGCGCTAAAGGTGTTGGTAACTTTGTTAAGACTTTAAATTGATTTAGATTTCCAACAACAGTAATATTAGCGGATTAATTTTGTCTCTAGAATGGATAGGGTTGTTGATATGTTTCTAGAACATAATTAAAAGTTTATCTGTCTGCTTGCTTGTTGCTTGTTTCGATGTTGCGTCGATTTGTTTCATTTGTTGATGTTTCGATTTGCTCCAACCCAGGTATCATTTAATTATTGAAGCGCCACAAATCTCAAACATGAAACAAAATCGTGTTCTGTAAATGAAAAAAATTTATAAGCAGTTTTTGATTTTAGATGCACAAATAATTTTCATTATTTCTAAATTACAATTATTAATCTGTCCTGAGCTTTAACGAACTTTAAAAATGTTATAAGAGGCTGCGAAAATGTATTATTGTATCAAATGCGCCCATATTATAAAAACCTTGTTGATTTTACATCGCTTTTTCAAAAGACTGATGCGGTAGATTGCATTGCAAACATGACTAAATAGTTGAGAGGCCGCCAATGATGTCTGCATGAAAAATAATATTCGACAAAATGAATTTGTTTATTTTGGGTCTTTTCATGCAGACGAACGAATTGGTCCTCTAGCCTCTCTCATTAATTTTTTTCTTTGTTACATTTTTGGTCTTATAATTATTTAATCGTAGTGTTCGTTATGTTACTAATTGGGCTAATGTAAAACGGACCACAGTCAAAATTAATAGCAATTAGTTTTGTTCGTTTCAAAACATTTTCTAATAGTTAATAAAAAATGAGAGCCCTCCTGATGTATCAAGCGATCTTGCGCTAAAAATGAAATGAATGATTTATCTTCTTTGTACGTTGATCAGCATACAAAAAGTTTATTTACAACATACCTTTTGCACTAAGGTTAAACAGCGTAAGTAGCAGCAGCATAAGTACAACACAAACGTTTTCATGCAATCCGCGTATATTACAGTCACACGCATCTTTAAGTACTGCATACGGTTGTACACTCGTCTTTAATGTAACAATATCGGGCATGTACTTTTGTGTGAAGTGCCGACACACACATTGCATATCTGCGTAAACATTTTCTATTATTCGAGTATCTTTATGGATTCGTGTTGTTTGCATTACGCTAAAATAAATGCCACGATTTCATGCCACGTGTTCTCTGTATGCGTCTGTGTTACGAAGTGAGTGTGAATGTGTTTGCCTGCCTGGTTGATTGAATGATGTTATTTCAGTTGTTAGAACAATTCACTTTTAGATGAAATCCAAAAAAAGCTTCACTTGCACCATTAGGAACATTTAAGTAAATGAAATCAAAACAGTTGTTCCATTATTATTCAAACTAAAACAGTTTGTATTTGAACCGCTCAACCAAGTGATGAATTTCTGAGTGTTTAATTTTTAGAAAACTGTTCGTAACCTTCAACAGCCTCTTGATTGATTGGTTGATTGATTGATTAGTTGGATGATTTATTGATTGGTTGGCTGTTTGATTGATCGGTTGATTGATTGGTTGGTTGATTGGTTGATTGATTGATTAGTTAGTTGATTGATTGGTTGATTGATTGACTGATTGATTGATTAGTTGGTTGATTGATTGATTAATATGGCCACCAGGTCTGTTATTCCTGTTTTCTTAACAACTTGAGTTGTTTCTGCTAACGTCAGGATGTAAGCAAGAATCACTAGTCAGAAGTCAGGCGCCACTGCGTGCCAACTCGTCAAACAAACTATTAATATTCAAGGGTGAAAAATTAAAATCAATCAATCAACAAAGAAGACATGTTTGATCTGATCCGATTATATTTGAGTTTAAAGAATCTGCATAATGACATGTCTCGTAAATATTTTTTGTATATCAAATGAATTAAAAATAAACATCCAAACCCAAACCCACAATTATTTACCAGTATTTTTAATTAGTGAAAATTAGTAAAATAATTATCATAAAACTAAACATCAGACATGTCTTCAATTTTAATGGTTGCTCTCCTGAAAGTTCATCGAGAAATCTCAGGCAACACGTCATAGTCGACGAACTAGTAGTTGTCGTTTGCCATGTTGAAGACTAAATAAAGTTTGTCTGCATCTGATTTGGCTGCAGCCTGTTGGATCAATTGTTGGATTATTGCACTTTTTAACAATTCAGTGCTGGAATTCTGGTTTTTATTTGCAGTTGTTGCGAAGTCATGTTAAATTCTCAACAATATTTGTTAGCTTATCCACGTTATTGTTGTGCCGTACTATTGCAATTTTTTTTATGTGGCTTATCCAAGCAGTCATTTCATAACCACAAAACAACAGTACAACAATGAACCCCACAACAACCACACAATTAGCACACAACTAAATCACAGCACCACAGAACTACAACACAATAACTACTTAGCAACCACACAATTAGCAACCACGCAACTTACACACACACACACCTTGCATATGCATACCTACATACATATACAGACAAATGCTGACAAACGATAAAGTTTAAACGATAAAGCAATTACGTTTTGTGGCCTAGTAATGAGTTGGCACTTTATAAACTATAACAAATTCTGAAGCGCTCCTATGTATGTATAGTTTAGCGTGTGTCCCTGTTTGTGCATGTGTAATGTGAGTCTGTGCATGTTTGTGCACGTGAGATGTTTAAGTTACTATAGAATTTGAAAAAACTAAACTTAATTAAATAAGTTGTATCTTGTATCATTTTATGTATTAATATGAATCGATGTTTGTATGTATGTTTACATTTGTGTGTGTGTATATATATATTGTCGGAAATTTTAAAATAATAAATTAATGAGGAGGAGGATTTTTAAAGGATGACAAAGCCCCAAGTTGGGCGCTAATTGTCGGAAAATTTATAAATGAAAACAATTAAAACAACTGGTGGTGTGAGGTAATCTCCTCCTCTATCTTTCTCAGGGAATTTTTGTATGGTCCGACAATAATTTTTGTGTATATTTTTATCGTGAGTTCGACCAGTCCTGTGTGGCACTGGGCTTTTTCGAATTATATGATTTTACTGAGTAACACACGAACGCGTAAAGAAAAATATTCGATAACAATTTTATTAATCGACGGAAGTAAATAAAAGGAATTGAACTAATGAACTCTATAATAATGTAAATGTCAATGAACAAACTGGAATACAGGAATTAGAACTCTTCTTGTTGGGTCTTCAACTTGGGATATGTTTGTTGCCGTTTAATCGTAAAACCTCGACGTGTGTATCCGATGGTGATGTCGATACAACTCCAAGAAATAAATAAAAAAAAATGAATCACAAAAATCGGAGCCTATGGAAATTGCAAGCTGCGTGTGAAACTATACCAATGAGTATAGAATCCAGCAAAGAACCCTAGGTCCACAAATAGCACAAGAAAGAAAAGAAGGAGGCGGATTCGTTTCACAG
>NW_008703570.1:2965419-2967306 GCF_000326865.2 Helobdella robusta | reverse complement strand
AACAAATTGTGTGACTCTAGTACGCGTGCGAAACTATGCCAATTAGCATAGAGTCTCGTACCAAATCCACTTTTGAGAACTTAAGACGTTTCTGAACTATGTCAATGAGCATAGAATCACGCGTTAAGTCTCTTAGGGACCAGAAGAGGCACTGATTATTCGAAGCTGCCTCACTAGTCAACCCAGTCTCTTTGTTTTTTCACACCCTTCCTTATCAAGGCAAAATTAGATTTTGTTTCGGGTGTTTTAAAATATAAAAATTTACAAGGCATGTCCAATTAATCAGAAAAAGTATTAATTAAATTTTAAAATAATTTGTAATAATTTATGACGTCATCTAAATTGCAAAACAAAGAAAATCGTCATCACCTATCGAGTAAATTAACTTGCACCATGCCCCCTATCGAGTGAATAAATTTCGCGTTGAAAATTTTGCAGTATTTTTAGTCAGCATTATTTCATAATTCTGACACTATATATATATATATATATATATATATATATATATATATATATATATATATATATATACATAAATTAAGAATGAATGCAACGATGTACAATATAAATGTACACACACGTGTCTGATATAAAAGCATATTTATGTGCACCTGGTTGATTGCCCACAAGTTCAGTTTACGGGTGTCTCATCGTAGCTACGTAGGGATAGACGTGAGTTTTGAGAATCAGTTCTCCCGGATCAGTGTGTTGTGTAGACTTGTTCTGTTTTGCCCGCTTGTGTATGCTTTTTATTTATATTTATTTATATGTATTCGCAAATACAGATACCTAAGATGCACCCCTGGGAACGACCGCTTTAGCATAAATCCTATTGAATTCCAACTTGTGGTCGCCGCCAAAAATCGATACCGAAAAATTGTCATCAAAACTCAAACTTGCTTCACGTAATATTTGCGTGACACATTTTAGAAGAAATCTAAAAAGAAAAAACTTTTTTCCAAGGTTGTAAAGAAAAAATAAGAATAATGTGGGATAATGCAAAATGCAATAATAAAGAAGCTGTTCTAACAGGCATCAATAAACCCCAAGTAAACATCCAACAAAGAATGATTACATCATTACCAATACTAACTCCTATCACAATGAAGAATAAAGCGACACCAACAAAGAAGAAGAAAATTGCCTAATTAATTCAACTATCTTTCTTTTCTCTAAGAAACTCAGTTTTTAGACAGTGAAACCCCGTTTTTAAGTACAAAATGCTCAAACAAAAGTTGGTGTGTAAGGCTAAAGAAGGTGTGGTGAAAATGTTGACGATTGTATTTGTATTAAATAATTTAGCTAGTGACATTAAAAGTTGTTCATTGATAGGTTGGAAGCTACCAGATGTCGAACAATATTCGTATCGCTGCGGTACCAGAAGATGCAGTAGGTGACTTTCAATGGTGACTCTCGCGTCGGATCACTGTATTGGGAGAATTGTTGGAAGATGTAATCAAAACGTTGAATTGTTAATTTAATTTCGGTTTATAATTGGACTTTAAAAATTTTGGCTCGACCAGGATGTAATTCTGAATCGAGGATCGTTGTGCTTGAATTCAATGCTATTCTGGTAATAGACATGTGGCATTCATGTTCACAGACCAAATTATGTTTTATAATTTTATGTTTACATGTTCGTATCTTCATAATTAACTGGTTTTATTAATTCTTTTATAATTTTTTATTCTAGGCCTTGAAGATGGTTATTCTGTCGAAACAAAGTAAGGCAATTGTGACACAAATTACTAAAAAATATGAATTACTAGCAGCCTCGTCGTGTTGAGTCACTTGCTAAAAAGTTAATAAGTAAAATGGACAATTATTATATTTAGTGATAAACACACAAACACACACACACACNGACACAAACACACACACACACAC
>NW_008703570.1:2930430-2965243 GCF_000326865.2 Helobdella robusta | reverse complement strand
TATATATATATATATATATATATATATATATATATATATATATATATATATATATATATATATATATATATATATATATATATATATATATATATATATATATATATATATATATATATATATATATATATATATATATATATATATATATATATATATATATATATATATATATATATATATATATATATATATATATATATATATATATATATATATATATATATATATATATATATATATATATATATATATATATATATATATATACATATATATATTTTAACATAAAATTTTTTTTAACATTTTTTTTTATTTCATCAAATCAAAGAAAACAGAATTAAAGAAATGAAATTATCTGGAAACAAAAAGAATTGTATATTGTATATATTAACATATATATATATATATATATATATATATATATATATATATATATATATATGATTATTACAATATTCTATAAATTCTACCGATTTTTTTATAGAATATTTTAAAAATTATGGTCTATTACCAACATATATGATTATATATATATATATGATGTATATTTATATGTGTGCGTGTATATGCATATATTATTATAATTATTGTTCACCACTTATAGGGTGCCAATTAAAATGTAAAATTTATCAAAAGCGCTCTCAAAATTCAAAAACAAAACAATGTTAGGATGAAAATAAATAGACTTTTGACAGTCTTCTGAATGTCAACAGATTTAAACTAAGATGATTTTATGTGATTATCCAACGTTAACTGAGAATCAATGTTAACACTCAGACTTGAGGCATTTGAACAGAATACTACTTTGACATTATCTATATATAGTGAGGAGATATTTATACTTGACGACTGTTCCAGGTTCCTACCGGCATTAGCTTTGTTTTACACTGATTAAGTTTTAATCTGTTATTAATCATCCATTTATTGACCTCCGCCAGACAACGTGTTAATTTGTTACCCATCTCATCAAACTTTTTCGGCTGGCAGATAACAATTAGCTGTATATCATCAGCAAAAGCATGCCCTGTAAATCCAAAAGACTTGATGACATCCAGGGTCTCATATGTATGTGTATAACAGAAACAGTAATGATCCTAACATCGATCCTTGAAGGACACCAAATTTTATATTTTTAATTTTAGACCAGGTTTTATTATAAAAAATCTGCTCAGTTCGATTTGAAAGTATGATTTGAAACATGAGAGCACTGTTCCCTTTACACCAAAGCTCTTACACACACACACACACACACACACACACACACACACACACACACACACACACACACACACACACACACATATATATATATATATGTATATATATATATATATATATATATATATATATATATATATATGTTGGTAATAGACCATAATTTTTACAATATTCTATAAACTCTACCGAATGTTTGGCGTTAATATGTTTGTAGTTCGTTTTTTCGATTTTTTTCACTAAAGTCTTTTGGAGAACGTTTAGATTATTGAAATTGATATATTTAGTTTATTTTCTCTATCACACTTTGTACTTAAATAAACATTCAACAAAGTTTGCGTTTGAAACAGCTTTGTTCATCAATCGAAACCTTGAACCTACGGACGCTCGCTGGAAGCTACAATACTGGTGTTAGAAATATAGAGATCTTTGAAGTTATAACATTGATGTTGATAGTTACGAAAGTCAATGATTTACAATAATATGCATAGATTAAGGAAATTTAATTTTTAACTAAGCTAGCAACTCAATGCTTTATAAATTTTTTTCCATACTCATTCATTTCATTTATCGCGCTTCTAATTGAAATTGACTCGCTATTGGGAGTGATAGATGACGCTAGAAGCTAATGAAACATAGAAACAGCACGTGCTTCAAACAAACATCGCATTAACTCAACCATCATCGCATTAATCTGAACATCCTTTCATTAATCAATATGTCATCACATTAAATCAAATGATATTTATTCAATTTCCCGAACGAAAATTTACTTTTTTGTCACATTACTTAGTTACTTTTCGATTTGATCATATTTAATTGCATATCATAATTATATATATATATATCAAAACAAATTTTGTATTTGTATAGCGCCAATTATAATTGCTTCTCATCAGCGCTCTCCTCGTATAATGCATGTTGAAAGCAAAGCCATCATTGGTGGAGATCACTAGGAGTTACCAAATAGGTATGTCTTTAGACGTTTTCTAATTTCAGCTAATGATAACCAAGATATACGTAATTTGATATGTAGGCCTTTCAAAAAATAGGCCCAGCAACTGCAAAATCTCTATCTGCTGTTTCCTATCTCTAACATACTGCTTGTTTGAATCAGCAAACCTTAAACGCCCATGTGATGACATAGATGAAACTCTAATACATTTATCTTTTAAATATTTCGGAGCCAGACTATTAAAACTTTTAAATACCATTACACCCAACTTGAACATGATTCTTTGTTTAACACGCAGCCAATGCAACTGGTGATGCACGATCAAATTTTAATTTCCAGTATATCATTCTAACAGCCTGATTCTGAATCATCTGAAGTTTAGACAACAGTTTATCAGCTATATCATATATTACTACTGTTACTGTTACAACAATGCAATCTTGAGTTGACGAAAGCATGTATTAATAATGTCATTGTATCTCTATCCACCGATTTTGTGACTTGACGTAACTGACGTAGTTGGAACATACATTTTTTTTACAAATAGATTGACTTGTGGATCCATTGCCATACGAGAGTCCATCACAATTACCAAACTTGTGACCGTTTTACTGAAACTTATATCAGTCATACTGATGTTAATCGATGAAGGTTCAACCGCTGACATTTGTTGCCATGTACCAGCCAACATGAACTGAGTCTTAGTCTGATTCTACTTTAGCCTACTTTGACCCAGCCACGACCCAACATGAAATATAGTTTTTGTCAGTTTCTCTAATACGCTAGGCATCTCATCTGAAAAACATGAAACACAAATCTGCATGTCATCTGCGTACCCATGGCAACAATAACCACTTTTATTCAGTAAATCCAGTATCTTTGCAATGTACAAATTAAAGAGAATCGGTCCAAGAACAGATCCTTGAGGCAACCCTGACGTAAGTTTCATTGGTTCCGAGAGACCACTTGAGTAAGAAATCTGCCGAGTCCGACCAGTGAAAAATGATTCGAACCACATTAGCGCAATCTTATTTAAACCATAACAATATTTTATTCTGTCCAACATGTTTTTATGATTTACAGTATCAAACGTCGAGCTCATGTCCTGGAATGAGTTGATTCCGTCGGAAATCAAAAAAATTGTTTTGATACATAAGCTCAAAATATATTTAATACAATTTTCGGGCAATTACTTTGATGTCGTTTTATTTTAATTTTGTCTATATGTATGAGTGATTTTGAGTATCTATGATGTAAGAGTGTGTGCGTATGTGTGTGGTCGTGTGTGAGTGTGTAAATGTGCATGACGAGGTAAACATGTGTGTGAGTGAGCAAGAATGAGTGTGTTTGTGCATGATTAGATATGAATCTGTTGATTTGAATGTGTGCGTGAATATGTACATTTTGAGTAGTTTATTACTAATTTATTTACCAAAAACCAGTTGGCGATACCTTTTAAAATATTATTAATAAATATTTGATTTTCGCGCGGTTTTTTTGTGTGGAAGAAAATAGTTGTGTCGTCGGCAAAAAGTAAAAATTTAGTTTTAGAAGGTATTAGGGCAAGATCGTTAATAAATATAGCAAAAAGTAGTGGTCCAAGTATGGATCCTTGCGGATCAACAGAGGTAATGCTTAGTTTACCTGATTTGCTCCCATCTATTGATACATATTGTATTGATACATATTGATTTCTGTTTTTGAGGTAAGTATTAAACCAATGGAAAGCTTTTCCTCTAATACCATATAATTGCAGTTTTTGCAAAAATATATCATGATTAATAAGGTCAAAGGCTTTTGACAAATCAATAAAGATCCCGACAGTTAAGATTTTCTCTTTCAAGTTGTACATCACTCGTTGCATGAACTCCAATACAGCAAGTTCTATTGAATGATTGGATCAAAAGTCGTATTGTCTGTCTGAGATGATGCTATTTGAATTGAGAAACAAAGTTAATCTTGAGTGCATTAACTTTTCTAAAATTTTTGAAAGAAGAAAAATGGGTCTGTAATTTGACATGTCCAGTTTATCACCTTTTTAAATATTGAGATAACTTTCGCAGTTTTGAAACATTGAGGAAAAACTCCTTGCGATAGCGAGAGGTTGCACATGTGTGTAACGGGAACAATTAGTTATTTAATTAAATGTTTTATTAAAAAATTACTTAAATCGTCATAGGATGTACTTTTTTTATTCTTCATATTCTTAACTAAATTTATTATTTTCGACTCAGTAACCAAATTGAGATAAATAGATTTGCATGTTGGATTGATTAGATATGAGTTTTCCTGATTTTGTGGTAAATTGTTACAATGAGTTAGTAACATTGACGAAATAGTTGTTGAAAGCGCTACTTATTTCCGTTTTATCTTCGACTACTAAATTATTAACCAAGATTTTGTTGATGTTTATTTGATTTAGTTTTTTATTAAATATATTATTTATTATAATCCATTTACTTTTAGCGTCATTTTTAGAATCAATAAATTTATTTTTGAAATGTTGATGTTCAACATACCTTTTGTAGTTTGTAAAGCTATTTTTAAATTTTTGTACACATTAAAGTTAATTATGGTGGAGTTGACGATGTATTTTTTAAACAATTTATTCTGTTGCCGTGACATTTAAAAATTTTTTAGTAATCCATAATTTTTTGTTTTTGCGGTTATAGGATCGCAAAGGAGCAACTGCATCTAGGGCCTTATTGATTATATTATATAGAAGTGAACAGGCAGTTTCTATATCATTTTCATTTGTAACAAGAGTCCAGTTGATGGAAGAAAGATAAAGTTTAATTTTATTAATATTACTATTTGATAAATTACGTTGAATGGAAGGGGTTTGGTTGACTATAGACAAGTTAGAACAATGTGAAGTAAAAATTGGAAAATGGTTGGAGAGATCGGATGTAATTACGTACCTATTGAAGGCATCAGAAAAATTTGTAAAAATTTTATCGATCAATGAATTAGAAGTGGAGCAACAATTAATGGAACAGCCATATGACAAAAGTAAATTTTGAAATGAACTAGTGTTTGGCGAATTTAATTTTAAAAGATTTACATTGAAGTCCCCAACAAGATACATGGTTCTGCCTACATGCGTTGAGGGCAATTTCTAATTTATTCAAGAAAACATCAAAATTTGTAATAGGAATTTGATATAAGACAATTACTTTTAAATATTTATAATTGTAAAATTTCTTTAATCGTACATTAATACACAACATGTCTATAAAATCATCATTAAACACTTATCTTCACACACACAAAAATCCGAATCATTTTTTAAAAACATACCAACGCCACCTCCTATACCAAAGTTTCTATTCTTAAATATAAACCTATAATTTTCTAATTCAATCAATGGAGCCGACAATTCATTCAAACAAATTTCACTAATAACTATCAGATGATTAAATATTTTATAAAATTGATTAATTAACATTTGTTAAGTCGTCATCTTGTTGTATAGGCTTCGAGCGTTTATATGCAAAATGGACAAACATGATGTAAACAAATTAACTCCAGAACTAGCTATAAAATCTATTAACCATTAAACACCAACATGGGTCTTTTCGACCCATGAACACTTTTTAAAAAATCATATTTCGCTTATTTTTTAATCTAACAATTTTAAATTTTTTGACTTTGTCTAATTTTTTATAAGCTTTTCATAAATGTAGCTTGATTTTAAATAATCAGATATCTTGTATATAAAAGCAGTCTTCCAAAAATGTGTGTTTACGTTCGTCGAAATGACCCATGTGAATAAAATTGAAACGATATTATAATATTGAACATTTTATTGATTTTAAACACCAAATTTACATAAAATAAACATTTTATTATATTCATGTATCAAATTTATATAAAATTAACAGTCATGACATTGGTAATTGACACAGTTGATGCATAATGGATTCAAACATTTGTTGCAACGTTGGACCGTTTTGTTTGAAACGCATTTTCTACATCTCAACCGTTTTCCAGATTTAGCAGATGATTGACATTCAGGTGCTAACTGAGATTGGATCAACTTTATATTTCCATCGTCATCAATTTCCCCACCGCATAATTCTGCTCCCAAACTTTTTAAAAATTGCCTTCTGTTTTTATGTCCAGTAACTTCTTGCCAAAGGATGAATGAATTATATGCAGTGACGTCCACCATGTGTTAAAAAACACATTTTGGCCAACGAAAGGTTCGCCTTCGAGTAGTGTACATTGCGCACATTAGATCCAAATGATCAACTCCTCCTTTACCTTTGTTGTAAACTAATATTATTTCTGGTTTTTTACTTTGGTCATCTATTTCTTCGTTGCTGTGCTCACTTGACAGTAAAACTACTCTTTTGTTTTTTTTGGTGCATCAGAAACTAGAGTTGCTTCAGATAAAAAACCAAATAAAGAGGTGCCACCTTCGCTATTTTTCTTTACAAATTCTGGTGGCAGTTCTCTCCGATTTTTACGAATGGTTCCAATGACAATTACGATTTTGCATCTCACGTAGTAGTTCCAAAGATGTAAAAAAATTGTCCATAACAACGGTTTTGCCAATGTCTAAGTTCTCCGTCAAATCTAACACTACTTGCTTTCTTAAATTTTTTGCCCGCGCTACTCCATTATCTGTGCCTAAATACGGTTTCATTTTCAAGCAGTAGCCGGTACAAGTGTTTCATCTACGGTTACATACTCATATGGAATAAATGGTTTTTCAAGATTCTTTTGCCATATGTCAAACACCACACCCATCGGTGCAAACTTTGATAGTTTACGTCGAACACTTCGGCTGCTAGTAAGATCAAATCTAATAAATTTTGTCATTTCTTCAAATCTAGTCCTTGACATAAATTGTCTGATGCATTGTCGGCCTTCTGACTTTGACCAAAGTGCACGCACGGGTTCTCCTTTCCCTTTATATACCCCAACTAAAATATTTACACCTATGAAAGTGTTGATTTCCTCTCTGTTCGTAACAAAATTGGCACCCAAACTAGCAGCTTTGTCTTTAGTACAATCAACAATTATATCGATCAGAGAATTGTCCATGAAAATCTGCCAAATAGAGAGAGCAGTAATGGTGCAATGACGACGTCCGTAAGCACTCAGTCCTCCAGCTGCTCTCATTACATTCAGAGACTGTCTTCTCCCCGTCATATAAGGCTTAGTATTCCACACAGTGCCGTCTGCACTTACATATGCTCACAAATCTTTTCAATTACCGAATCAATACATTCATACATATGCCTTTCCATATCAGTTGTCATCAAACATGAACCACTATTAGAATCATCCTCACAAAAATTACAAGCCAGGATGTCATCATCATTTCTTTTATTTCCATTTTTTCCTCATCTGCAAACTTTCCAGCATGAAATTTCTCTTCTAAGTCATATTCAACAGACCTGATTGATGTTGATGACAAACTGGACATTGAATCTACATTTTCATTATTTTTATATTCAGCATCAGAGAGGCTACCCAGACTTTCAATTCCACTTTTTTCATCATCATCATCATCAAGGATAATATCTAAAGCTTCTTGAGCAAAAACGCGACGAGACATAATCACATTTATTTTTAATTTGATACAGAAAGAAAAATGTATGATTGATATAAACAAGTTTAACATATCCTGCCGCAAAAAGGAAATTTAAGTATTTAAATCTTTAACGTTTTAAAAGTAATTTTTTTAAATTTTTAATAACTTATTGTTTAAAGTTATTGCTAAATTTAATTTGTTTGTAATTAAGAATATTTTTATTAATTTTTTGTGGCAAAAAAACGATTTTTGTGTACCGTGGGTCGATTCGACCCATAACGACTTCAACGTTTTTTTTTTCTTCGATGTTTAAGGGTTAAACTATTTTCAGTATAATATGGCGTTTGGCTGTACACTAGATTGTTAACGAAATAATCTCGCATCGCCATGTTTCGTGGCAATAGTCCGCAATTGTTTTTCTTCAACTTCTTTTCTGTTTTTTGCCACTGAAAAATCCCATTCCCGTAGGAACCTGTACTGGGGCCATATATCTGGATTTGTTAACTTTGGTAGCTCCTTAATTGGCAAAATTATTTTAAAAGCTGTTGACTCGATTGATGCGTTTTGGTCAGTTGCTACATTATCCGTTGGGTTTCTTTTCCGTAAGACAGAGAAGCAATGATTGAACGCTAAATTGTAAGTTTTCAAATGGTTTTCAATTATGTCCCTGCTGCACGAGCCGACATTGCCCCCATAATAAGTAATTTGTTTTCTCTATTATTTTTAATGCGTTCAATAAACAGTTGACGCCAGTGCCACACACTTTTTCGGATTTCTTGGTGTCTTCTTCACTGTTTTTTTCTTTAACAATCATAGGACTACCGACAGACTTTTTACTTTTCTTTGCTTTTTGTACAAGCTGAAAGCCATCAAAATCTAGTTCATCATTAGATTTGTTTATAGAATTAGTAGCTAAAACTTTAGTTCTATCTGCCCATGACTTCATTTGTTAAATTTGATTTCAATACGTTGTTTACACTGTTTGCGTTTGCAACGTCTACAGGTGCATTATTAACAGATACGTTTGTTGGTTTGACGTTTGTTGCACAAATTTTATTTATTTCTTGCGTATGGTTTGAGATAACAGAGCGCATTTTTTCCAGTAGACGGGTATGTTTTGTATCTAACATACATTATGGCCTTTTGACGCATACTAAACATGGCTTTAATGTCATTTTTAACCATTTGAAAATTTAAATTCAGCCAATTAACAACATTCGGAATTCTTGCTAAACCAGCACTTAAATATTCGAGAGTTGTATCCCTTTTAGTAGTATTCCTGCAAAATTTAAATTCAATTTTTAAGATATAGTTTTTTAATATTTCTAAATCATTTTTCAAAATTTTAAGAGTAGTAGCAACTTCTTCAACATAGTAAAACTCAATAACATTTGAAACAAATGTTTCATCCTCTAAGTTATTCCAGTTATTTACCAAAAAGAACAAAAAGTCACTAATAACAATTGACCGATCCGCCATGTTGTTTACATTCTTACTTCTTATCGTTCTTTTCTCTTATCGATCACATAACTTACCAACTTACTATGTCCTTAAACAGTCAAATAATTATGTTATTTATAGGGTTTTTTAAATCATTATTTCATTTTCCATCTTCTCATGCTTAAACACTTTTACTCCGTTATTTATTTTTCGTTATCCTTCTATACATGATGTAACAGTTTCTGCGTCTGTCAAATTCTGATTTTTTTAAATAATAAAAAAATTTCGTTAAAATATTAGATACTTTGCTCCGTTGGATTATAGTGATCATTCAGTTATAGCTGCAGAACTTAACGGTTTCGATTTGTCTCGATATCCGGGAATATGAAATACTGTTACAGCATTGGAAATTATGGCAGTTTTAACAGAGCTTTTGGTTACAAGTCAAAATTTGCCAATTGAATATAGTTGAAACTTATTTCGAGAGTTACTATGTAATTTGACAAAAAAGTTTGTTTCGTTCTACTTTCAAAATGACTCCTGAGCTAAAAATAAAAAGACTCCCCAGGCTGAAACTCCATTACAGGAAAAGGACATATATATTTGGAGATAGTGACATATGTTTGGATAGTGGACCGCATGATAAGAGGAGAAAGAACTAAAGGTCAAACAGTTCTAGAAATTCAACAACGTTACCCATTCTAGAAACAAAATTTGTCCGCTAATAGTACTGTTGTTTGAAATCCGAATCAAGTTAACGTTGAAAGTTTTTTTTATCATTCTTTAAAAATCAGGATCTGACAGACGCAGAAACTGTTACAGCATGCAAGGCAGTAGTATAAAATTAAACGAAGAAGTAAATAAATAAATAAAAAAACGGAGGAAGAAAAATGTTTAAAAATGAATTAAAGTTTTTATTAGATTCTTGCAGAAGTGCTCCCAAGTTAATTTTTTTAAATGAAGTTAATCCTATATATTACATGATCCCACCAAGTCTATCTGAGTTTCAATTAAATGGATACCAGGTAATTTCAAAAGGTTTTGCTGTCAAGGATAGTCGTGGTTTGCTGGTTTATTTCTGTAATGATCTTCCCATCACTAAATTAATTTTATCATCATCATTTCACGAATATATCTGTGTTCAGCTGTCTTCGAAACTAAGAAAATTGAATTTCTGTATCGTAGTCCTGGAAGCTCTGACTTAAACAATATTTTATTATTACAGCTGCTTGAAGAATTTTTAAAATTGCCTGGTTTTCATTTTATACTTGGTGATTTTAATTTACCGTATGTCAATTGGGGTTTTTAAGGTTCAACAAGCCCACCTGCAGGAATAGATAATATGTTTTTAAATTTCATCAATGATAATTTTTTGAAACAGCATATTGATCAACCCACCAGAGCTTGTGGTACACACCAGCCCCACATTTTGGACTTGGTAATCACTGATGTGGATATCATCAAAAACATATCCTGTTTGTCACCAGTGGGAGCGGGTGACTACTCTGTTCTTTCTATGGAGGTATGTGGCTTCCATGCGGTAAAACATTCGGATATTAAAAAATTCTGTTACGACAGTGGAGATTATTCTAATTGAAATGTCGACTTTGATAATGCTTTGCCCACATTACTTGATTTGCATCCTGGATCGTCGGTTGAAGCGCTTTGGACCTCGTTTAGAAATTTAATTCTTGGTTTAACTGGAAAGTACGTCCCATTAAGAAAAATCTGTATAAAGCGTACGTTTAAAACGACTCCGGAACTACGTTTGTTAATAAAGCTGAAACATGTCTCATGGAAACAAATTTACAGACATGGCAGCAATTTTTGGGATTTGTTCAGGTGGTTGAGAGACAGGATAAGAAAGATAACAAAAGATTTACATAAACAACGCTTGAACAAAATTGCAAAGGGTTTCAAATCAAACCCCAAATTGTTTTGGAAACAAGTGATTGGGATTGGTTCTTTGCTGCATGATGGCATGCTGGTTTCGGATGACAAAGAAAGAGCTGAAATTTTAGCAGATTACTTTGCGTCTGTTTCTGTAAAAGATTTGCAATTTACAAATGATGGTACTTTTAATGGCTTTTTGCTTCCTGAAGGTGGTATGCAAAAGTTGATTATTAATGAGATGATGGTAAATGATAAACTTAAAAAAATCAATCGAAACAAGTCACCGGGTCCTGACGGGGTTCATCCTAGGATTTTGTTTGAATCAAGAGATATGTTATCCAAGTTACTTGTTCAGCTGTTTAATTGGTCATTAAATACGAGTGATATTTCAAGTGATTGGAAAACAGCTCTGGTGGTACCATTACATAAAAAAGGTAATAAAAATTTGGCAACCAATTACAGACCAATTGCACTAACAACAATATGTTGCAAAATAATGGAATCAATTATAACTGATCATATTAAAAATTATTTTTTAAGCAACCATCTATTCACAGACAGACAATATGGGTTCCTTCTATCTCGTTCAATCACATTACAGCTTTTGAAATTGGTGAGGTCACGGCGTCATCGGAAGCAGGTATGAGTACAGATATTGTTTATACAGATTTGGAGAAAGCTTTTGATACAATTTCCAATTCTAGGCTGTTGTTCAAATTAAAAAAATATAAAATTCAGAACAAGATAATAAAATGGATAGAAAGCTATCTTAGGGAAAGAACGTTTCGTGTTAGAGTAAATGACTGACATTTAAGTGCTAAACATGTTGCTAGTGGTGTTCCCCAAGGAGGAGTACTCAGTCCACTTTTATTTGTGATTTAAGTCAACGACATTTACACAATTAACAACAATATCTTTTTATATGCAGATGATGCAAAGATATTTGGTTCAATATCTGTTCCACAGGATGAGGCGGTGTTGCAAAGTTGTTTGGATAATGTAATGATGTGGTTCTACAGATGGAGTTTGAAGGTTAACGTCAGTAAATGCAGTTTGTTGACAATAGGCAGATGTTTGTAAAAGGAATATTTTATCACTGATTCAGATAATGTAGCTCAGGCCTTGCCAAGGGTGAAGAGTATATCTGACCTGGGTGTGGTAATGGATGATCGCATCCAATTCAAAGAGCATGTTTTGAGTAAAATATAAAAATCTAACTCCATGTTAAGAATACTATCAAAAAATTTTAGTTGCCTGTCTGACGAAGCTTTCATCTGTGTCTACAAGTCGTTGGTTCGGAATAAATGAATTGGAAAAAGTTCAGAGAAGAGCTGCCAAAATTCCAAAGTCCTGTAAAAATCTGGAATACAGTTTGAGGTTGGTGAAATTAAACCTCCCTTCCCTTAACTACCACAGAATCAGAGGAGATTTAATCCTGGTCTATAGAATGCTTCACGGCATGGTGGACCCTGCGATTTGCTCTCAGTTGTGCGGTAGGGCTGATGTCAACACCAGGGGTCATCAGCTCAGATTGTGTACTCTACAGGCCAGAAATGATTGCAGGAAATATTTTTCTCGAATCGAGTTGTTAGCCCATGGAATGCATTGCCAGAGGATATTGTTAATGCTCCGTCATTGCCTATTTTTAAAACTAAACTAGACTTATTTTATGGTGACGCAAAATATTCTATATTTTAATTTTAGTTTGTTTTGTGTCTGATGTTTATTATAAATTATTTGCAAATGTACGTACCTGTAACAATCAATTTTCGGAATTTGCATTTTTTTCAAACATTGATAATTGTCTTAAACATTGACTCTTTAATTTTTATTGGAATTCGTTCTGATTTATTTTTGTTATGTTATTTCAGTTTTGGGCAAGGGGCTTTGCCCAAGCCTTTTTTCTTATAATAATAATATAAATAATGAAAAGTAAAATAAAATAGAATAAAATGAATAATAGTAAAATAAAAATAGAATAAAATAAATAATAATTAAATAATTAGAAGAAAATAAAATAAATAGAAAATAAAATGAAGTAATGGCTCAAAAAGACAAATTAACAGACTAGATGATGACTTAGTGAGGTGATCGATAAATAAAGACTAGTTGTGTGAATGATAAAGTTTATTGAGTGTGTATATGTTTGAGGTGTCTTGAAATGAAGGTCTTTTCCTGACATGTAGATTGGGTGACGACTTGATAGTTATGCTTGCGTTGACGAAGGATGTATGTTGTAGTTTTTATTGGCGGTAGAAGAGGATGGATGGCGTGGTTGTTTTATCTTCTACTTTCTTGAACAGTCTTGAATCGAGTGTGTTGAATATCTGAGTGACGGTAGGGTATGATGCAGGTAGATATTTGAAGCGGATTAGTTTTTGATGAGAGATTGTAGTTGCTGAAGTTGTTGTTGTCTAGCAAAACCAAACCAAGAGGGAGCTGCATATTTGATGCGTGAGATTATGAGTGATTCAATGATGTCGAATAATTTGATGCCTCTGAGACCATGTGAGCGAAGTGTTTCGAGTGTGTGAAATTTTTGAAAATCTTTTGTGATGATGTGATTGATAAGAGATGCTATATTAAGTGTGGAGGTGAATGTGATGCCTAATATTTTAAATTGACTTGTGCGATTAATTGATGTGTGTTCTTGGGGTAATGTTATTTTCATACAACTGTTTTTTATGATGAGTTCAAATGATTTATTGAGGTTAAATCACAGATTGCATCGTTTTGATCATGTAGTTAATGAGTCGCGTTCTGATTGAATGGTGTTTGAATCAGATGATGGGATGATAAGGTAGGTGTCGTCAGCGTTTTTGATAATGTGATTAGAGCTATGAAAACTTTTGGGAGTAGAAGCATTGATGACAAAGGTAGATGGTCCAAGGACAGAACCTTGAACTACGCTAGAATTAATAGGTAGATTAAAGAGTACAGCTAAAGAAAATAGAATGACTCCTATTAGAAAGAAAATTTATTATATCAATATTGTAAATGTTGTCAGGTAGAGGAAGAGAGGCTAATTTATTTTAAAGTGAGAAGTGATTGAGAGTGTCAAAAGATTTAGCAAAGTCGAGAGCAATAAGATGAACATAATTATTATTTTTAAGGAATGATGTTATTGTGGAAGTAAGAGAGATGATGACGGATGTAGATGAACCTGTAGGGCAAAATGCAGACTGGTCTTGTAATAGTGGTTTGATGGATAGTTGAAACATGAATAGATAAATGACCTAACGATGAATTTTTCTAGAATAAATGAAAGTATAATAGATATTGGGCGATAATCTATTGGTGATGATGGGTGTTTTGTTTTAGGAATTGGATGGATTGTGCTGGCTTCCCATTGTGATGGGATAAATGAATGCATTAACCAGTGATTGTAGAGTGAACTTAAGGTGCTGGAGATGAATATAGCGATGATTTGTAGAAACCATGCTGGCAGACTGTCTGGACCTGTACCGGATGGTTGTACTATTGATTGTTGTTGCTTTTGTTGGTGAAGTTTTGTAGGACGGGTCGGTTGACATGAAAGCAAAGTGGGTGTTGATGTTGGCATCAATTTGCTGTGAGGTTGGCGTGTTGAACGATTTGTCAGAGCCTCTGATCTTGTTGACTTGGTTTAGATGGCATTGCTTCCACACTAACTGTTAGTGAAGGTTTTTGAGTTGAAGTTGATGATGAGTGTATTGATGTATATGGTGATCGCTGCGGCTTTGAGGATGAATCCTGATTTCACGAATTCATTTTTTTTGGCGAAGTAGATATTTGTTGAATGGGAAGATGAATGGAGGGTCTGATGATCTGATCGTGATGTTTGATGTTGGGTAGTACGTGTTGTAAGTTGAGTTGATGATTTTATAAAATTTTTCAAAAAAGTGTTGCAAAAAATTGTCAATAAAGTTATTGTCACTAATATTGTTATTATCATTGGCACCATTGTTACAAGTATTATTACTATTAGTGGGACTATTATTATCATTGATGTTTTTAATATTATCAAAATTAATAGTATTATTATTTAAAATTGCTGGTAGAGTATTGTTGGTGGTGGTGGTGGTGGTGACGCTGAAGTCGAAGATACTATTGAAGTCGATGTTGTTGAGATGTTGAAGGCAAGCATTACTCTGAGAAGGATGACGACGGCGAAATGAGATGACTTTTCTCGTGGTGTTGTTTCTCGATGTTGAATAAGTTGGTTGAGATGGAGAAGCAGCAACCACCCCAAGATGATGTGTTGAAATGTGTGACCTATAGGTGTGAGTGATGTCCAGGTTTACATTAATCCCATATAACCTGTCAAGGTTGTACCCAGAATATAGTGTGTAGACCTGTTTGAATGATACAATGATGTTCGAGTCGCTCCCCAACGCATCGATGTAACCATCAAGGTGGAGACTTCGTATGATGGATGATTTGGTGGATGATATAATTTATATAGAGATTTTGGTAAGTTTAACCGTAATCCAAACAAAACTAATATCTTCGGCGAATGAGCAGTTTATTTAAAAGTTGTATTCACTATTCAGCATTCTTACTGTTTAAACAAGTATTTTTTACATTTAATCAAAAATAAGCAAATGTTTATGTTTTCTAAGCATGTGATTTTATTGACAATGTTTCAAGCTGCCCTGTATTTTAATCGATGCGATTCTTCACAGAATAGTTAAATTAATTGTTTATTTATTTATAATAATTTCGATAAAATATTCAACTAAATAAATAAATACCAACCAACACATCATCAGGCACCATGCAAGACTTCACACACCAAACACACACACACATACACTCACACAATTTTATGACACATGACATACTTGATTAAAAAATCCCATCAGTACAAGAAAAAAACGAATAGGTTATAAATTAGCCATTAATAAGCTTATAAAAAAACTCATAATTGGCCGTTACAAACGTGCACACGCACATAAAAAATAAAATAGACAGCAATAATAAATCAACGTAAAAACAATTTTGCAATTAGTTTATTCCTACTATTGGACGAAGCGTTCACGTTGGTGAAGCGGCATAACAAACGTCCACGTTTGAATGTCTCATTGGAGGTCAACAACAACGGCGAAACCACTTCAAACAACAACAACGGGGGAACCACTTCAAACAACAACAACGAAAACACGGCAAACATCAAAACAGTTAAAAAAACAACAAAAGTTATTGGCAAAAAAGTTATTGAAGATTGTAAATTGAGAGCAGACAAAAATTTAATTAAGATATCTGTGTTCTCAATAAGCAACCTTAGTAAAAGCCATCGGAGAGATGTGGTTGAATTGTTGACATCCGTCGGAATTAACGTCATAACGTGTTATCCAGTTATACAAAAATCTGAAATGTCTTTAGAAAAAAATTTGGACAAAGATGAGCAAGAATCAACGATGTTTAGAGTCTGCATCGACAGTTCAAATGCAGCGGTGATGAAGGATCCTGAAGTAATGCCAAAAAATATTATTGTTCGTGAATGGCGCTTCAATCAGAAAAAACCTGATGATGTCAATGCCCGAAATGGTTAGCACAATTTTTGATCATAACATTTTTGTGAGTCATCTAAAACCATTAAAACTAAGTGGCGTAATGTTGTGCGACCTATCTGACCATTTTCCGATCTTCGCACTATTCGAAGAGGCGGATAAAAGCAATGGTGTAAATGGTTCAACAAAAATGAAGTTTTTATTTTCAGCAAATCGACTGCATAGGTTGAATGAGTGCTTGCAATCTTTAGACTGATGTCAAGTATTTGAATGTTTTGATGCAGATATGGGCTTCGAGCTATTCATCAACAGATTTCGAACTTGTTTTTATAATATCTGCGTTATAAATTCACAAAATAAGAAAAAAAAACTGGCGAAAACAAAACCATGGTTCACTAGAGAAATTAAAAAATTACTAAATAAAAAAAAATTGCTATTCAAAAGTTATTTGAAAAATCCATCTCCAGAAAAATTATCAAAGTTTAAAACGTTAAGTCAGTTTTGTACGAAATTAAAAAACAAATTGAAGCGCAAATATTACATGGGACAGATCGAGCAAAATAATAACAAAAGTAAAAAAACGTGGTCAATAATAAAGGAAATTTCAAAAATATTTACCAATCATAAAACTAAATCTCAGTTAACTTCAAACGAACAGATTAATGAAAACCCTGCAAATTTTTTGAATGAATATTTTGACAACATAGCTCCAAATTTGCTCAATTCATTTCAAACAGACAAACAATGGAAAACTTTTTTTCGCAACAAAACATCAAATTCATTTTTTTGTCTCCATGCATCTGCAGATGAGATAATTTCCACAACCAAATTGCTGATACCAAAGTCGTCTAGCGGTTGGGATGATATTCCAACAAAAATTGTAACATCAACAATTCACTCCACCGCCCAGGTCCTTAAACACATCATCAACCTTTCCTTCACAACCGGTGTCTCAAAATATCCAAAATCATACCAATACAGAAAGTTACTGGTAATAACGACGTTTCTAACTTCCGACCAATTTCACTTTTACCAGCATTCTCAAAAGTAGTTGAAAAAATTATGCACAGGAGAATAATTTCGTTTTTACAAAAAAATAACATCCTTTCAAATTACCAGTTTGGGTTTCGAGAGAAACATTCAACAGAACTGGGCATCATCGAACTGATAAGAAAAATTGGTAATCTAGCGGAGAAAAAACATTTCATTGTAGGAACATGCCTCGATCTGTCGAAGGCATTTGTCTGTATCGATCACGACATCCTGCTAAGCAAGCTTGAGCACTACGGCATAAGAGGTACGACATTGAAATGGTTCAGGAGTTATCTGTCTGGAAGAAATCAGTTTGTTTGTTGGGGAAATGAAAATTCAACATTTCGACACAATGGTGTCGGGGTTCTTCAAGGAAGCATCTTAGGACCACTGCTATTCATCATCTTCATCAACGATCTACCAGATGCAACCGACTACTTTGATTACGTTTGCTTTGCCGACGACACAAACATTTTTGGAAGCGGGAAAGATATTGATGATGTTATCGATCAAACCAACGCTGAAATAAAACACGTTGTCAAATGGTTCAACTCCAATAAACTGACTATAAACATTTCAAAAACGCAGTTGATTGTCTTCGGACCAGTGCAATATTTAAATTACAAAGAACCGTATAAAATTACAATCAACAACCAAGAAATAATCGAGAGTAAAACAATAAAATTTTTAGGCGTTTTATTAGATCAGAAACTAACATTCAAACCCCATGTCAATACAAAGAACCGTATAAAATTCATGTCATACAAAGAACCGTATAAAATTACAATCAACAACCAAGAAATAATCGAGAGTAAAACAATAAAATTTTTAGGCGTTTTATTAGATCAGAAACTAACATTCAAACCCCATGTCAATTACGTTTCAAACAAGTTAGCGAAATCTATCAGAATAATGAACAGAATAAAATTTTACCTTCCGAAAAAATGCTTGAACATGATCTATAACGCCATCTGTCTACCTCACGAGACGTACTGCAATGTTTTTTGGGCCAGTGCGTATCAAACGACCACCAACCCCGTCAAGATGCTGATGAAGAAGGCAATGAGGGTCATCACGCTGTCCAGGAAGCAAGCGTACACCAATCAACTATTCGTCGCCACCAACAATTTAAACTTTGACAAATTAAATCTTTATTTTGTGGCAAATTTTGTTTTCAAGCAACTTACAAATAGGCTTCCATCTATTTTTAATAATTATTTCGTCTTTAATAAAAGTTCTAGACAAGTCAAATATTTATTATCAAATAAATCAAAGACAAATATTCTGTATTCGCATGTTGTATGCAAGGGTCCTAGAGTGTGGAATCAAATTTTGAAAGATGGTTTTTGCTATGAAAATTTGTCTGCAATCTTTAAAAAGAAATTTAAACTATTTCTGTTGTTGAATGACCAATGACTAACCGTAAATCAATATAGATATGGACATCTATTTTTCAATTTTTATTTGCGCCTTAATTGCCATTGTTTAGTTCCAATTTCTGTTTAACTTTTAGAACAATGTCGTTCTATATATTGCTTAAATATATAGATAACAATGTAATGTCTATCCCGTGTTTTTCTGGATAGATACCAAACATTGTTATACATAAACCTTGAACCATCGTACTAACAACTAACACCTGTTTTGCTAACATAGTTGAGTTTGTTAATTTACTCACAACTAACATCTAACATGCCTCTCATAGATCATTTAGGAAAAATTTTCATTATTTGCTGAAAATTTGTGTGAACTTGGAACATTTCTGTTTAGGTGGCCATACAAGATGAATTTTATATAAATTCTATTATGGTCATCCTGCTTTCTTTTAATTTTCAATTTTGAGAAGCAAATAAAATATCGTTTCCTTTCGTTTCGTTTCATTGAAATGTCAAAAATAAACTCAGGTTAATTAAGAAATACAGACTAATCTGCAAGCAAGTCAGATATGAAACCAAAAAAGTACGACTAGTTTTTGAAGAGGATCTGGTAAAAAAGCCAAAAACAAACCGAAATTGTTTTTCAAATATTTGAACAGTCAACAAGTTACTTATGAATCAACCAAAGCACTCAAAATATCAAATGTTGAAATAACACAAGATTCAAATGAAATTTTCACTTTATTAAATATTCGTTTTTCAAAAATTACTTGAAAACATCTCTGGTAGACATCCATAACTGGTTTATTTCTAAGAATACATCCAGTTTTTAAAAGTGCATTCTGATTAAAATAAATAATACAAATGTTCAACCTGTTGTAATAAATTTTCTATTTATTTATCTAGGTGTCTGTTTACTTGTTTAAGTTTTCGAAGACGTTTTAAATTAATCAACATTATGCTGATTGTCAGAAGTTTCCGGTTCTTGTTAAGAACTTCGCTTTCACGTGTAAATTTAACTGAAAATCAGATAAAAAATTGTGTTCCAGCACTTGTGCTCATTTATAACAACAGCACCAGCAAATCCGATTCCACCACCAGCAAGTCAAGTCATGTCATTTATTATTTATTCACTAGGCAGAAAATTTTTTCAGAGATTTTTAAAGTTTAGTGAATTATGATAAAAAATAAGACTTATAAATTATTTAGTAAAATAATTTAATATATAAAGATAAACTATAATTATAATATAATGGCAAACATAATCATAATGAAGTGTGAAATACGCCCTGAGTGTTGTGGCTGCTCTAATTCTAATCTAACCAAACTAATGTATGCCCGTTTTGGAATTTTTGGTGTTGCAGATTTCAAATATTAAACATTTAGAGAACATAAATATAGAACTTATAAGTAGATGTAGTTTATGGAAAAGTTGGAATGATCTAGCTATTCCAACCCAAAATTTTATGTATCATAATATAAATAAATATAGGACCTGTATTATGATATGTTAAATTTAGCTAGTTGAAAGACTTGAATTATTTAGTTGTAATTTAGCAGTAATTTATTTAGACCATGGTTTAACAAAATTTGTTGTAGTTATAATACAGTCAGACCTCCTTATTAGAGCCCCAAGCAGATAACCGTAATGTGGTTTCAAACAGCGGTTACCATGTTGTAGATAAAAAATTCTTAAAATTCCGCAGATTTGGCAGTTTGTGGATTTTGCCTGTGTGGTTTGCCGCAGATGCATATTCAAGCGCATTTTTCAAAAAACTGCTCACAAAATTAAATTTTTAATTATCAAAAAATTTTCACAATAAAAAAATTTTGTTTTTTCATATGTTGGCATATTGTGTGTGAGTATATATATGTGTATTTAGTGACCATAGCTGAGTCTCTGGAGTCTATCTATGTATATGTGAATGTATGTGCATATGTGTGTTATACAAAACGTATGTATGAAGTGTATCTATCTTTGATACTTAAAACAAGTGTTATCATCACCATATCACCATAAATGTTATCATCACTAACATTTTTTCTTAACTTTGCTGGATATTTTCGAATTTTTTTCTTGAATTTGGGTTCGTCAAATAGACAGAATTTTGCTGCATTAAATGTTATAATTTTTGTTAGTTAATTAATTGCGGTTAATTTAGTTATATTTATTTCAGTTTATCTAAATTCGAGGCCATCCATAAATTAGTATTTTATTGCTAGGATGAACCTTTTTACTTTTGTAAATAAAACATATTAAAAAAAAATTATAAATAGTGTTTATTCGACGTTGTTGTTGTTGTTGTTGTTGTTGTTGCCCCATTCTGGGGGACCCCTAGGGTTCCAATTGAGGCCGGAGCCAAACCGCCACTTCAATTGGGTTTTTCCAGAAGTCTATTGTTTGTAGTTTTGTGGTGTTTTGTGGACAGCTAAACAGATGCGGTACATCATCTGTATGATTGTTGCAGAAAGGACATATGTTGAGGTGCCCACTGTCGATTCTGTTTTTGTAGCTGTTTAGAAGAATACTATGGCCAGAACGGAGTTGGGCTAGGGTCCGTCTGATTGCCCTGGGAAGTGATTCTTCTGTTGGATCTATTTTTGGTGTAGGTGGAGGCCATCCGTCAAGCTACAGCAACGGCGACTGATGCGTCTCTCTGGCGGCTTTGATGGTGTTATTGTGAAGTGTTTTTAGAGCGGACTTCAGAGAATCGCTATTTATGGTTGTTGGTAGAACCGCATGGGTTGTTGAAGCCCATTTGGAGAGAAGGGTGGCATAGGAGTAGGAATTGTGATGCTATTAGCTCCGAATGCTGCCTTACCGCTAACATCTGACATTCTGAATGAAGGTGCCGTTCTGAAGCGATCACATGGCAACCTGTAATCAGACGCAGGGCGGCATTCTGGGAGCATTGAAGACGTGAGAAGCTTGAGTCTGATGTCAATGATGCCCAGGCAGGACAGGCATACTCGATTGTTGAACGACCGATGGTTTTTTAGGTCTGTAAAGAGTTTCCTTGTCCTGGCCATAGGTTGTACCACTTAGTGCCTTTAAAATATTATTCCTTATTGAGGCCTTGGATGCTGTTTCTTTATGGTGTTGTGAAAAGGACAGCATCGTGTCTAACGTGAGGCCTAATATTTTTGGATTATGTTCGAGTGGTAATAAACTGTTATTTATTTTTATTGCTGGATGATAGTGATACTGTGAAATGTGAGTGGTGAAGAGGGTGACTGTGGACTTGGAGGTGGAAATCTCCAAGTTCCTGCTATTGAACAAGTCGTAAAGCTTTGGAAGGTAGCAATTGAGCCGAAGTGTCAAATCATCTGCATTCGGACCTGTAGTGTAGATTGAAAAATCGTCTGCATAAGAGATAACTTTGACGTCTGGAGGTGGGCTTGGTATTTTTGAGACGTAGTAGTTAAACAGAGTTGGTGACAATACAACCTTGAGGCACTCCTGAGCGGATGGTGCGTTGTTTTGAAAATTGTCGACGGAACTCTGTTGATGCAGAGCGTCCATGCAGATAGTTTGACAACCAGCGGACAATTGACCATGGAAGCGATGATGACATAAAGTCGGAGATTAGGATGCGATGGTTAACGGTATCGAAGGCCTTTGTGAGGTCCAATGCTGTTAAGATTGTTCGGTGAGCTGGCCTCTTCTGATTTAGGCCGTTTGCGATGTCGGTGACCATCGTGGTGAGAGCTGTTGTTGTAGAATGAAGTGGGCGAAAACCATGCTGATGGCTCGCTAAGGTTAGGTGATTCGAGATGATCGGCAGAATGCATTTTTCAAATACTTTAGCTGCCGGACATAGAAGAGATATGGGACGGTATGATTTCGCGTCGTTTACTGGTTTGCCAGGTTTTAGTAGGAGAATGATTTTTGATTTCTTGTAAATTTCAGGAATCCTACAGGCTCGTAGTGATTCGTTAAAAATATTTGTTTTTCCTTCCTAACGAATATTTTAGAGGTGTTTTAGATGAAATATTGTCAGGTTGTCTGGTCCTGTTGCCTTGGACGGTTTAGAAGTTTTAATAGCTTCTGTAACCTGATTGGGGGTTAGTGTAGGATAGTCGTCAAGCGGAAATTTCTTAACGGCTTTGTTGGTGATTCTATTTAGTTTGTTTGATGAATGTTTCGTAGCTGATGTAAAAATTTTATTGAATGAGTTGGCTATTTGCAGATTGTTGGTTAGTGACCTGTTGTTGAAATTAATAGCGATGTTGGGGTATTGAGTTGGTTTGCCGCTAAGAGCTTTTATGGTGCTCCAGAGGCGCTTGGTGTTGGTTATCCTATTGAAAGTGCCCAGGAACTCCTTCTAACGCGATTGTTTTAATTTGTTGATTTTGTGTTGAATTATTGTTGATGTGGTTGCTATGTCCTTAGATGTTGGATCTGTAGCTCTGATGTCATCTCGTCTTTTCATTAGGTCGGTGATTTCTTTCGATAGGCCTGGAGTATATGAAATTCGTCTACCGGAAGGTATGTTGTGGTCACTTGCGTCCTGTAGAATACCACGAAACGATTTCTCGGCCGCTGATGGGTTGGGAGGGAAGACTTGATTGGAAAATCCGGCTTCGGATTTTTTGGTGAAACCATCCCAGTTAGCTTTCGCGAAATTTATTAATCTGATTTTTGGGGGGTTAATATGTTGAATTGTTGTTTGTGAGCTGATGTGAATGGGTAGATGATCTGATGATCCATGTTGATGATCAACGTATCAGAGGCGAAAGATATATCTGGAGATGAAGGCTGGCCGGATGCTGGGAGACGCGTTGGGGTATCCAAGTTGACTGTGCCGCAGCCAGAATTTTCGATTTCACTGGCTAGGGCTTCTCCTCGTGTGTCCTCTAGACTTGAATACCACAGTGGGTCGTGTGTATTGACATCTCCCAACAAGACGACATTTGGGATTAATAAAAATTGGGATATGGTTTCAATGCTGTGAAACCTGTTGGGCAGGTGGATTGTGGGGGGATGTAAATGTTGATAATGTTGATATCTGTGTCACTTGCGTTGAATGTGATGGCCTGACTCTCAATTGTTGGAACATCTGGTAACGACTCGATGCTGTAGGTAATGCTGTTGTGGATGAGTAGTATGAGACCACCTCCTCGACCTATTCTTCGGTTTTTGCGGTAGATAGCGTATTCTTTGAAGACCGGATTTTTGGAGCCTTTTGTTAGTTTGGACTCCTGAAAGGCTGCGATGTGGATGTTGTGATTTATGAGGTGTTGCTGAATTTCCTCTTGTTTGTTTTTACAAACAAGAGGAAATTCGTTACAGTTTAGTTGAAGGAAATTTAACTGTCCGGCACTTACTGCATGTGATGTTGATGGTTTGTTGCGGGCTGAGCTGTTGAATGATGATGTTGAAGTTGGCCGCCGTGAGGCGCCAGCAGACGCCGACGTGCCGCTTGAGTTTGAGGACGGGTGAGGACAGAGGACAGTTATTACAATAGTAATGACCGTTGATGTTTGTTAAGCAATTGTTGAGGTGATGCCAGTTGTAGCAGGTTCTGCAACGGGCTGAATATTGGGTTTTGTTTATCCTTTGATGGCATCCAGGGCAGATCCAAATCTTTGGGGGACCTGGATTTGCTTCAATTCCGGCTCTCAGGAGAAGGCAACGGAGCAGGACGGCCGGAATGGCCCGCTCCGTCGATGAAAACCCCGGGGAAACATCCAGGTGGGGAGGGTTTGTTTCAACTGTTTGTTGGATCGACTGATTTGACGGTCCAATCGGCTCCACCGCGTGTTATAGGATAGTCTCCAAAGTTGTATTGTTTGTTTTTAATTTCTGTATTATTTTTTTATTTTTTTTTTCACCGACTATTAAACTGAACTAAATAATTAACCATTGAAAATATTGTTTAAAACATCCTAATTTTGATACGTATCATCATGGCATCAACTAAACATCAAACATCAATCCCCATCGAGTCATTTGAAAGTATTGTGGCCAAAATACTAGATAAGTCAAACGATCACACCATGGAGTGTTTCGACATTCTGCTTAAGAAATCTAACGAAAACCTTGAAAAAGTCATAACTCTGTCCAACAACAGTCTTGAAAAGATATTTGAAAAGTTTGACTCCAACCTGACATTGGTTATTGAAAAGTCAAACGAAAATTTGCGCAAATCACTGGCTAACTCGGAGGGTTTAATGAGCAAACTTTTTGAATCAACATTGCTGCAAATGGAGGCCCTCAATAATAGCGAGCGGTCATTGATTTTCCCGCTAGGAAACCAAATTGATAATTTCCGATTGTGATGCACGAGGTCAATTTTTTCTCAATGAATTTCTCGACAATTTTCAGGGAGTGTTCTAACAGACGTATACCCCGATATGATGAACAGTTCAATAGTTTGATAATGTCATTTGTGAGTCCAGATGGCCTGTCGAATGGTGTCTGTCATACCAACTCAGACAGGCGAATCAGAAAAGATGAAAAATATTTTCTGGGCTGCATTCTCTGACACCATCTCAACAATACCAAAATCTGAAACAATCCTGATTGGAGGCGATCTCAATGGCCACGTTGGAGAGAAAACAGATGGTTTTGATAACGTCAATGGCGGTTTTGGCTATGGAAAACGGAATGAAGATGGTAACCGCATCCTTGAGTTTGCTGAATGTCACGGGTTTTGTTTACTGAATACATATTTTAGAAAGAGGTTGAAACATCTCATAGCATACAAAAGTGGACCATCAGCCACGCAAATTGATTTTTTCGCTGTCAAGCAACAACACCGACGACTATTCAAAAATGTCAAAGTTATACCTGGCGAATCATGTGTCGCCCAACATAGACTCCTTGTGGCAGACCTGGTTGTCGAACTGTCAAAACACATGTCTAAACAATTGCCTCGGAGAATCAAAACATGGAAGCTGAAAAGCAATATTCATCGAGAAAAATTTCAACAGATTGTCACCACACAGTTAGACCACCAATCGCAATCTAGTACAGATTGGAGTACATACAAAACAGTTTTGATAGACGCTGCAACTACAGTTTGAGGAAAAACTGGTGCAAAACTCCAGCATGAACGGGACAGGTGGTGGTGGAATGACTGTAAAAAATGCAATAACTGAAAAGAAAGTTGCATACAAGCAATGGAAAAATCAAAGTCTGTTGATGACCATACAATTTTCCGTGAGAAGAACAACTATGCAAGACGTCAAGTTGCGCTGGCTCGGACAGATCAGTGCAGAGAGTGGCTCACTAAAAGCAAAGGTGAACAAATGAAATCTCTGTATCGTATAGCAAAACAAGCAAAGCGTACGAAAAAAGACATAGTTGGTGCCTCATGTATCAAAAACGACAAAAGTGAGATGGTTCTTGAACAAGATGAGATCAAGCTACAGTGGAGAGAATACTTCAACCGTCTGTTAAACGAAACAAATCCCATCAATGTTTACCTTGACGCTCCACTCATCGAAGGTCCGATTTCACACATCACTATAGAGTAGCTTACAGAAGCTCTGAAAGCTGTGAAGGATGGAAAAGCAGCAGGGCCCTCTGGACTCACAAACGACATTATTAAAGCATCTGGTACTGCCGGTATCCAAACGTTACTACAACTTTGCCGTGAAATCTGGAGAAATTGCTCAATTCGGACTGAATGGAACTATAGCATGACAGTTCCGCTATACAAAGGCAAAGGTGATCCATTGAACTGTTCATCATATCGGGGTATACGTCTGCTAGAACACTCCCTGAAAATTGTCAAGAAAATCATTGAGAGAAGATTAACGTCGTGCATCACAATCGAAAGTTTATCAATTTGGTTTCCTAGCGGAGAAATCAACAATTGATTCAATTCACATCCTTCGGCAACTGCAAGAGAAGTACCTTGCAAAGCATCAACAACTATCACACATTTTGTAGACCTTGAAAAAGCATTTGATCGAGTTCCCCGTGAAGCAATCAGGTGGAGTCTACGTCGACAACTCATTCCAGAATATCTCGTTCGACTTGTGATGGAAATGTATACGAATACTAAGACTCACGTCAGCACAAAGGTTGGAAACACAGATGCATTTGACATTGGCATTAGAGTTCACCAAGGCTCAATTCTCAGTCCACTGTTATTTATAACTGTGCAGGAAGAAATCACAAAACCGATACGGATTGGTGACATTTGGAATCTAATATATGCTGATGATATTATTTTGACAGCCAAGTCTGAGCAGAATGCAGCACAGATGTTTGAAGATTGGAGCACCAGACTCGCCGATCATTGATTCAAAGTCAACATCAACAAAACCAAAGAAATGAACACTGGTGAACCCATCCAATTCACAGCTACTGGACGATGGCCCTGTTCAGTTTGTAAAGCTGGTGTAGGTAACAATTCAAACGTTGTTCAAAAATAATTGGTACTTTATCTAAAGTGTCCAATTTTGTTTGTCCTACTTGCATCAATCCACAACAACATATTCAAAATAGCACTGTTTTTGAAGCCATTAAAGTAGAGAAAGTCACTTTGTTTCAATATCTAGGGGATGTTCTAGATTGTACTGGAACAGCTGAAGCAGCCGTTCGAGCACGCATACGTGCCTCCTGGAATAAATGGAATCTCCTTGCCTCTATTTTGATACGGCGTGACATCCCACTACCACTACGATCAAAACTTTATAAATCTGTGATACGTCCGGTGTTGTTATATGGTTCAGAAACATGGCCAATGACACCTAACTGGAACAACAACTTCAACGAATCGACATGAAAATGCTCCGATGGATGCAACGAATTAGTCTGAAGGACCACATCAAATGTACCGAAATCCTGCGTCGTGCTGGTTTAGATGATATAAAAAACGAATGCCGGCAACACCGTCTGCGGTGGTTTGGTCATGTCAAACGAAGTGGAAACAGTGCCATAACTTCTCTTGCAAATGTTGAAGTAACTGGCACGTCCCAAAGGCCGTCCAAAGAAGTCCTGGTCGCAAACAATCGAGCAAGACATGAAAGCTCTAAAATTAAATGAAATGGATACAACTGATCGTCTACTTTGGCGCAAAAATTTTATGGCAAAGAAAACAACGTCCTACCTCGGGAAACCGGGTCTCTGGACGCAAAACGAAAAGTTTTGAGAGTAGAAGCATTGATGACAAAGGTAGATGGTCCAAGGACGGAACCTTGAACTACGCTAGAGTTAATAGGTAGAGTAGATGATAGATGAATGAGTAGAGCTAAAAAGAGTAGAATGACTGCTATTAGATAGAAAATTTATTATGATATTGTAAATGTTGTCAGGTAGTGGAAGAGAGGCTAACTTATTTGAAAGTGAGAAATGATTGAGTCAAAAGCTTTAGAGAAATCGAGGGCAATAAGATGAACATAATTATTATTTTTAAGGAAAGATGTTATTGTGGAAGTAAGAGAGATGATGGCGGATGTAGATGAACTTGTAGGGCGAAATGCAGACTGGTCTTGTAATAGTGGTTTGATGGATAGTTGAAAGATGGATAGATGAATGACCTAACAGGGATTTTTTCTAGAATACGTGAGAGTATGGGGGTGTTAGATATTGGGCGATAATCTATTGGTGATGATGGGTGTTTTGTTTTAGGAATTGGATGGATTGTGCTGGATTTCCATTGTGATGGGATGAATGAGTGAATTAAGCAGTGATTGTAGAGTGAACATAAGGTGCTGGAGATGAATGGAGCGATGATTTGTATAAACCATGCTTGTAGACCGTCTGGACCTTTACCGGATGGGCATGCCTTCGTTAGAATGTGCAGGACGGAGTATGGTGTAAATTGTTGATGTTGATGACTATTGATTGTAGTAGCTTTTGTTGGTGAGATTTTGTAGGAGTGGTCGGTTGACATGGAAGCAAAGTGGGTGTTGAGTGTGTTGGCGTCAATATGCTGCACGGTTGATGTGTTGAGTGATTTCTCAGAGCCTACAATCTTTTTGACTTGTTCCCACATGGCTTTGCTTCCACGCTTACTATTAGTGAAGGTTTTCGAGTTGAAGTTGATAATAAGTTTACTGATGTATTTGGTAATCGCTGCGGCTTTGAGGGTGGATCCTAATCTCATGAGGTTTTTTTTTTTGGCGAAGTAGAAATTTGATGAATGGGCTGATAAATGGAGGGTCTGATGATCTAAGCGTGATGTTTGATGCTGGGTAGTACCTATTGTAAGTTGAATTAATGATTTTATAGAATTTATCAAAATAATGTTGCAAAAAATTAGAGTTAGCTAAGATCATATTATTGTTAATATTGTTATTGTTATTATTATTATTATTATTATCATCATCATTGGCACCATTGTTAATATTATTTTTATTGTTACAATTATTATTACTATTACTATTATTAACATGGTTAATTTTATTATTATCAAGATTAATTATATTATTATTAGAAATTGCTAGCGATAAATGGTCGGTGGTGGTGATGTTGAAGTCGGATATATTATTGAAGTCGATGGTGTTGAGATGTTGAAAGCAGGCGATACTCTGTGAAGGATGACGTTGGCGAAATGAGATGACTTTTCTAGTGGTGTTGTTTCTAGATGTTGAGTTAGTTGGTGGAGGTGGAGGAGCAGCAACCACCCCAATATGATGTGTTGAGACATGCGACTTTTAAGTGTAAGTGATATCCAGGTTTACATTAATCCCATATATTCTGTCAAGGTTGTGACCTTGGTGGGTGGGACCCCAGAATATAGGGTGTAGACCTGTTTGAAGTATGGAATGATGGTCGAGTTGATTGAAGTCACCCCAATGATGAGTTTTGAGTCGCTCCCCAGCGCAGTGTTAGAGAGTTCTTCGATGTAACCCATCATGGTGGAGACTTTGTATGATGGATGATTTGGTAGATGATAGAAGGCACAGATGATGTATGGTTCACTGTCAATAATGCACTTGAGACAAAGGGTTTCCAGTGTATCATTGATGGCATGAGGTGGAACGATGTTAATTTAAGATGAGATGGATAATTTCAAATAGATGACAACGCCTCCTCCACGCCGACTGCCAGGGCGGTCTTTTCTGAAGGGTGTGTAGCCATCTATTGCGATCAAACCATCAGGGTGATCTGGCCTAAGCCATGACTCGGTGATGATGATGATGATGTCGGGGTGTAGATGATATACATCACATCTTAAATTCTCAATAGCATGTGGCTTGACAATGCTAGTGACATTCAAGATGTAGATGATGGGTGGAAGATGACATGGGGTGATTTTGGCGGGGTTATAAGTCGGGGTGAATTTGATGAGATTGGGATGATTTGGTGAGGAGCGTCGGCTGGGGTGGTTGCATCTTTTACGGGCTGATGAAACTACTACTGGTATTGCTGATGACGAATTTGTGCAAGGTAGATGGGCTGGGGGTGTTGATGTTGAGGTTGTTGTAGATTGCTGTAGATTGTTGTAAATTGCGGTAGCGATTGAGGTAGATGGTATTGATGTCGAAGTTGTTGCAGATATCTGTAGCGATTGAAGTAGATGGCCCGGGGGTGTTGATGTTGAAGTTGTTGTAGAGTGATGTTGCAATTGAAGAAAGGTGGAGAGGCGTTGGTGATGATCTGGGTTTCAAATTTTGTTGAGAAAAAGATTTTTTTCTTAGCTGTCTTTTGATGGCGAATTTGTCCGGTAGAAAATCAAGCAGTTGTTGGCGTGTGTATTGGATCATTCGATTGAGGATATGAGCGATAATTAGTAACCAAAATGTATTACAGCAACGAAAACTTTAGCAAAATTTTTTTTTAAAACATTGTCAAAAAAGAATATTAATTATTGATTTATTAAGTAAAAATAAGCAAAAACTTAGTTAATAACGGAGAATTTAGAGATTGAAAATCCAAAAACACGATGTCGGGTAAACCATAGACATCGCAAAAAAAACTGCGCTGTTGCAGTTTTGAAAATTTGTTAAATTTTTCTTTTATAATTCTTCTGATTATATGCTGTCTGATTATAATTATAATAATTATATTGTAAATAGATTGCCTTTTAATGTTGCTGTTTTCTAATTTTGAACATGAGATTAAGGCGATCAATTTACGAATGGAAACAACTGAGGATTTACTTTGGCGCAAAAAGTTGATTGCAAAGAAAACAACGTCCTACCTCGGAAAACCGGGTCTCTGGACGCAAAACGAAAATTGATTGTGTGTCTGTGTGCGTGCGTGTGTGTGTAACAACATGTTCATAAATATTAAATAAATAAATAGCTTGTTTTAGTTCTTCATCGTCGTTGATATTGTGCTCTTTGTTCTGGCCGATGTTATTTCAATTGTTAAATTAGAAATTTGTTGAGTTTTTCTTTTATAATTCTTCTGATTATATGCTGTCTGATTATAATTATAATAATTATATTGTAAATAGATTGCCTTTTAGTGATGTTGTTTTCTAATTTTAAACATGAGATTAAGGCGGTCGATTTACGTTGCCTTTACGCGGGTGCGGTGCAGATGCTGTTCATGAGCAGTGCGGATGCGGGCTGTTGAAGACGTGAAGTTTGCGACTGCGCGCTGTTGCAGTTTTGAAAAATCTTCTCTGCTTGGGGCTATACTCCTTACAACAAACTTCTGTGCAACAAAAATTTTCATTTCCATAGCAAATTTTCTTTTATGTCCCTTTAAATTTTACATACAACTTAGAACAAAAATAATTTCTTTGTCTATAATAAACAAAATTTCTAAAAGTTAAAAGAAATATCCGAAAATTTTTTTAAATAATTGTTGAACTTAATAATGCATTTTTTGGCATTACTGTTTTTCGAAGTCAATATCAGCAAAACCAAAGCAATGAACGCTAGTGAACCCATTCAATCCACAGCTACTGGACGATGGCCCTGTTCAGTTTGTAAAGCTGGTGTAGGTAACAATTCAATCAAGTGTCTGCAGTGTAACCAGTGGTGTCACAAACGTTGTTCAAAAATAATTGGTACTTTATCAAAAGTGTCCAATTTTGTTTGTCTTGCTTGCATCAATTCACAACAGCAAATTCGAAATAGCCATGTTTTTGAAGCCATTAAGGTAGAGAAAGTCACATCGTTCCAATATCTAGGGGATGTTCTAGATTGTACTGGAACAGCTGAAGCAGCCGTTTGAGCACTCATACGTACAGTCTGGAATAAATGGCATCCCCTTGCCTCTATATTGATGCGGCGTGACATCCCATTACCACTACGATCAAGACTTTATAAATCTGTGATATGTCCGGTGTTGTTATATGGTGCAGAAACATGGCGAATGACAACCTAACTGGAACAACAACTTCACCGAACCGATATGAAAATGCTCCGATGGATGCAACGAATTAGTCTGAAAGACTACATCAAATCTACCGAAATCCTGCGTCGTTCTGGTTTAGATGATATAAAGGACGAATGCCGGCAACACCGTCTGCGGTGGTTTGGTCATGTCAAACGAAGTGGAAACAGTGCCATAACTTCTTTTGCAGATGTTGAAGTACCTGGTACACGTCCCAAAGACCGTCCAAAGAAGTCCTTGTCGCAAGCAATCGAGCAAGACATGAAAGCTCTAAATTTAAATAAAATGCATACAACTGATCGCCTAATTTGGCGCAAAAAATTGATGGCAAAGAAAACAACGTCTTGCCTTGGGGTCTCTGGGTCTGGACGCTAATCAATCAATCAATCAATCTTCATTTTGCGTCCAGAGACCCGGTTTCCCGAGGTAGGACGCTAAACGAAGATTGATTGATTGATTTACTGTTTTTCGTATTATGCGTTTTAATATATACAATAACGTAAGTACATAATTAAAATATTTTATTTTTGTACTTTTTTAAATTATACTATGTACTATTTCTTTTTGTTATAAAGTTAAGTACATAATTAAAATATGTTAATTTATTGCTTTTTGAGATTATACTATGTACTATTTCTTTTTGTTATAAAATTGAATGATTAAAGGTTATTTTTCATAAATATATAGCATATAAACACCTTTCAGGCAATATAGAGTTTTTTCCCAAACAAATTCTATATAACAAATTATCTATCTAGAGTATTTATTTTCTTGAACCATCAAATTTATTGTATGGAGGTCAGACTGTATTTAAAGATTTTTCTTTCTAGAAAAGTCATTCGGTAAAGACGGTAAAAGTTTAACTCTGTAGTAGAATAAAATAAGAGCATTATAATTTTGTCTCTTTTACACTGGGGCTGTATATTATAAACACCGTCATTTTTTCACAGAAGTTTTCTACAATTTTTCCTCAGGCACAAGTAGGGATCTCCTAGGAAGTGAAAATATGTTAGATAAAATGATCTCATTTGATTCTTATGATGCTGTTGGGTTTGATTGTGACCACACGCTTGCTCAATATAATCTATATAATCTGTTCAAGGTTGACTATCAATTTTTACTACTAAAATGTTTAAAAAAACATTTAATTTTAAAATTTTTCTCAATGATGCAGGATTCATATGATGACATGGCGAAATACCTAGTCAAAAAAAAGAAATATAAAAAAGAAATATTCCAATTTGATCCGAGATTTTGGTTTGTTTCCTAAACTTTTATAATGATTCCAAATATACTAATAACACCAATGATACCGATGAAGACACTGAAAAAAGTAACATCGATCAAAGTGTTATCAAAGAGCAAGTAAATGATGCCAATAAAATTAGCATAGTAAAACATAACACCGAAGAATAACATATATAAATTCTATATTTAAAATCATTCTCTATGCTGAAGAAACTAGTTTCTTTTATGCATCTAAGTCCCTAATCGAATCTTAAACACTAATTTAAAAACTTTTTCTGATTGGTTTGCTCAAAGTGGATTCAAGGTGAATTATCAAAAAATTTTTGTATGTGTTTTGGACCTAAAATCCTTACTAATGTATTTGCGCCTCTGAATCTGTATATTAATGATCATCTGATAGAAAGAAAATTAAATGCTAAAATTTTAGGTCTCATTGTTGCTGATTTGTTGTGGGCTGAACATATTGATTCACTCACGTCAAAGTTAGCAAGACATTAGGATTGATTTTTTAAATTAGATATAAACTAAATGTTTCTACTCTTTTACAATTGTACTACGCATTTATTTTTCTTCATCTTACTTATTTTAACATCATTTAGGGCCATTCTCCTAATACACATATATTAAAATTATATAAGCTACAAAAGAAATACATCAAACTTTTATTTTATTTGAAGCAAACTGATTACGTTGACGACTTTTTTTTCTTCTCTAAATATATTAATATTATATAAGTTATTTATTTTGAGCGCATCATTTTTTGTGTTTAAATTTATTAATAACCATCTACCCTAACTTTTCTAATTTTTTATTGTGTAAACCTCCAAATAGTTTCAGTTCTACTAGATTATTTATTCCTTTTATTACTCCATTCAGTCGATTGAAAATTTTAAATGATAGTATTTTTGTTCTAGCTCCTAAAATTTTGTTTAAAATACTGCCTCCATCTATCACCACGATTTCTAAACCAAGTCGATTTAAATATTCTTTGCAAATTCTTTCTTTTGTCTGTTAAACATGAGATTATTATTTAGAATAATGAACATTATCGTTTATTTTATAAATTTGCCATTATTTAATTTAATTTGGATATAAATTTGAGTCAATTTTCCAGTAGCTTTAATATTTTTTAATTTGTCTATTTACATTTAAACGTATTATTTTCTGTTTAACGGTTGTCTATCATAAGATTTTTTTATCTTTTTTGATCTCCGTATCATTTCTATTTCTTACTTTTGTTTGATTTCAATCAATCAATCAATCTTCGTTTAGCGTTCATAGACCCAGTTTTCCGAGGGTAGGACGTTGTTATCTTTGCCATCTACTTTTTGCGCCAAATTAGACGATCAGTTGTATCCATTT
>NW_008703570.1:2927715-2930061 GCF_000326865.2 Helobdella robusta | reverse complement strand
ATATATATATATATATATATATATATATATATATATATATCATCCATCTCTCACCCTAACCAAACGCTATTACCGTGAACAGATTAATCGTTCCAGGCTAGACGCATTTCATCCTTTATGGGACTCATCCTTCAGTAGCCAGAGTTAAAACGCAAACCCTGCAGGCTCATCTACCATTATCTTTCACTTCTATAATAACATCTTTTCTTAAAAATAATAATTATGTTCATTTTATTGCTCTCGACTTTTCTAAAGCTTTTGACACTCAATCATTTTTCACTTTCAAGTAAGTTAGCCTCTTTCCTCTACCTGACAACATTTACAATATTATAAAAAATTTTCTTTCTTATAGGAGTCATTTATTTTTTTAGTTCTACTCTTTCATCTACTCTACCTATTAATTTTAGTGTAGTTCAAGGTTCTGCCCTTGGACCATCTATTTCATCAATGCTTGTACTCTCAAAACTCTTCATAGCTCTAATCAAATCATCAAATACGCTGACTGACTTACCTACCTTATCATCCCATCATCTTACACGAACACCATCCAATCAGAACTCGACTCAGTAACCACATGATCAAAACAAAGCAATCTGTCACTTAACCTAAATAAATCATTCGAACTCATCATTCGCAATAGTCGTAAGAAAATAACATTACCCCAAGAACACCCATCAATCACACGCACAAATCAATTAAAAATATTAGGCATCACATTCACTTCCACACTTAATGTAGGACCTCATATTAATCGCATCATTAAAAAGATTTTCAAACATTTCACGCACTCAAAACACTTCGCTAACATGGTCTCAGAGGCATCAAATTATTCGACATCACTGAATCACTCATCATCTCACGCATCAAATATGCAGCTCCCTCCTGGTCTGGTTTTGCTAGACAACAACAACTTCAGCAACTACAATCTCTCATCAAAAAACTAATCCGCTTCTACCATTTACCAGCATCATATCCTACCGTCACTCAAATATTCAACACACTCGACTCAAGACTGTTCAAGAAAGTAGAAAATAACAACAACCACGTCATCCATCCTCTACTACCACCAATCAAAACTAATACTCACTACCTTCGTCAAAGCAAGCATAACTATCAAGTCGCCACTCAACCAACATATCAGGAAAAGACCTTCATCACAAGATACCTTAAATATATTAGAACTCAATAAAACTTTATCATTCATCCAATCTAGTTTTTTTTTACTTTTTGATCACCTCACTAACTCACTAAGTCATTATCCAGTCCATCAATAAATTACTTTATTTATTTGTCTTTTTATACCATTAATTTATTTTATTTTCAATACTTTTCATGTTTAAACATTTTTTTCTCATTTATTTATTCTTTTATTTTTTCGTTACCATTTTATACTATTGTCTTGTATGCTGTAACAGTTTACGAGTCCGTCAGATCCTGATTTTTTAAAGAACAATAAAAAAATTTAGTGCAATTACTATCTCAGTAGGACAGTATTGCAAGCTAAGGGGTTTTTAGGTAATTCACAAAAAAAACGTTTTACTGTACTCCACCGAATTGAGGAAATGTTGTGTCTACAAGTACATAAGTATATATAAGGTTGAGAATTTGCCGAACTGCTTATGCAGGTACTGTTGGCCAGTAAAAGTACGTGTGGTACATCCTCACTCCTAATTTTTAGGAACATTATTATAAATGCGAGTTCGGGATAGAAATGATTCCTTAAAACGGAAGAGGATTGGTAACAAATTTCGATTCGTGAGGTTAGAGATGAGGACCTCTATAAAAAAAACTTTATTTTATCTTTGTCTTATTTGTATTTTTTTTTGATAACTTCAGGTAATTTAATGATTTTGATTATTGAACAGTTCTCGTGGTGTTATACTGGATTTGGAATCAGGAAATTTCTTAAAATTAGCTCATGATGGTTCTATATTAAGGTGATTCAATCTGTTTTATGATAAAAATACTGAATGTTGAAAGTAGTGTTGAATTTTTGAAATATATATATATATATATATATATATATTTGTTAAATCGCAAGTTTTAATATATGTATATATATATATATATATATATATATATATATATATATATATATATATATATATATATATATGTATATGCAAATATCGTTAAATATTTTTGCCCATTTTGCATTAATTAATTTTTTAATAAGGATTTCGACAACACGAAGCTGTTTTAATTCATATTTATTATCATTATGTGTCATCCTAGGCTTACAACGTTGTTTCGACATACATCAGAGCCTGGTTTTACGAAATATCAAAAATTGAATTATAATTTAAACATTAAAATCAAGAAATTTATTGAAAAGTGCAAGAAATG
>NW_008703570.1:2850339-2927559 GCF_000326865.2 Helobdella robusta | reverse complement strand
TATTTCAATATTTTATTGATACAAGGTAACATTTCTTCATATTTTACATTTTCATATTTCTAATTTTCTAATTACAACGTCATAATTTTATTTCTTGTACTTTTCATTAAATTTCTTGATTTTAATGTTTAAATTATAATTCAATTTTTGATATTTCGTAAAACCAGGCTCTGATGATGACTGTATGTCGAAACAACGTTGTAAGCCTAGGATGACACATAATGATAATAAATATGAATTAAAACAGCTTCGTGTTGCCGAAATCCATATTAAAAAATTAATTGATGCAAAATGGGCAAAAATATTTAACGATATTTGCATCAAAGAAAACCTCGTTCCAAAATATATATGTATATATATATATATATAATATATATATATATACAATATTCTATAAAACCCACCCAATGTTTTGCGTTAATATATTTGTAGTTCGTTTTTTCGATTTTTCTCAATAAAGTTTTTTGGAGAACGTTTAGTTTATTAAAATTCAAAATAAACTTATTTTCCGAATTCTTGCTGCAAATAAGGCCATATTTGTTGATTTATATAGGGAAATATTGACTTTGTGAAATGAACTTAGATGGAAATTAGGTGTCAGGTTTCTTAATTGGCTGGTCATCTTCTTTGGTCTCCTTTTTTTCATCGATAGCATCATATTCTTCTTTGTCACTATTTACGATGCTAGTTTTTATTACTTCTTTGTTTTTGTTGTTGGTTAAGCGCCGGGTTGGAAGTGAGGTTGTCATTTTTTGTTGTATATTTATTTTTGGTTTATTGATGTCAATTAGTACTGCTTTTGCAATTTTAAGATGCGTGTAGTTTGTGTTCTGGTATATTACTTTGATGTTGCTGTCGAGGATTTCACGGCTTATAGTATTAAGTGTGTTGGGTCCAAAGGAGATTTGATAGCACTACTCTGTTTATGCATCGTAAGCCTTCTAGTCAGTGAGGTAATAGTAATCCCGATATATGATTTATGTTGACGTGCACAGCCGTCAATTGGGTTGGTTGGTGTGACATTATAAATAATGTCATGAATAATGGTTCCATCACTAACATGAATGATGTGACCTATGTAGCTGGGAAGATCTCTAATTCAATGAATGTACTTACTGATAGATCTTGTACATTGAATAATTTTGATGATATTGATACAATAACTAATCGTGACTTTTATTATTCTGATGGGTTTGATCATTAATATTCTATTTGTGAAACATGAGTGAAACATGGGTGAATAATGACACTTTTTATGGTCCCATACTTTCATATTTCCCTAATCATAATTTAATCCTAAATAATAAAGAAAGTAAAAGGGTTGGAGGTACTGGCTTTTTAATTGATAAGCGTTTAACTCATAATGATTTAAATTTCAACTTTTTCATAATTTGGGGTTTTTTGAATGGTCAGGCTTCTGGTTACACTATGTTAACAAAAAATATATTTTCTTGTGCATTTATAGACCACCCATTGACAGGCTTGCTGTTTTTTTTATGTATTCTATGAATTTCTTTATAACCTTTTTAGGTGTCATTCCAGAAATATTGTATTCATAGCTGGTGATTTCAATATTAACTTGGCAACAGAGGGCCAGGTATCCTTTTCATTCTTGAACCTCATGGCCCTTTTCAATTTGCATCCAATAATCTTTCAATCAACTAGGATAACGGATAATCATTCATCTACAATTGATAATATTTTTACAAATTATAATAATAGAAATTGTTTAAGGGGAATTTTATATAGTGATATTTCTGATCATCTGCCAATTTTTATCTGCTGTCGGTTGTCAAATGAATCAATTAGTGGCAAATCCTCTTGCATTAAGACCAGACAGGTAAATGCAACTAATCTGAAAAAAGCAAATGATTTGCTTGAAAGTACTCATTGGAACAGCTTTTATGCTGAGATTAATTATGAATTGAGATTTGAAATTTTTTTTAAAGGTTATTTGAAAAGCGTTGACTTGGCATGTCCTTGGTGAACAAAAAAAACCGTTTTTGCAAGGTGTGGATGAAGGGTCCAGAAAAGAGCAACAAAGTCGATCAAGGCCTGCAAACATATGAAATATGAAGATCGTCTAAAATTTTTGAGCTTGCCAACACTGAAATACAGACGCATTAGAGGGGATCTCATCATGATGTATAACTTGTTTAGATAAAAAAAAATTGAATATATCCCAACCTCACAAATAGCCAATGTCACATAAAGTATCATTTGCCCTCCAATCATACATAAATCTGGCAATCATAAGATAAGTATCCAACTTTTTTTTAAATCATTCACATTATCAGCATTCACAACATCGACACCCAGATTGTTCCAGATACAAATTGATCTATTGATAAAGTATTGTTTCTTCAAGTTCTTATGGAATGGAAGAGCAGTCAATTTCATTTCGTGTCCTCTTGTTCGTCCCCCAGCTTTCATCATTACTGGAAGGTCACGTCGATCTTTAGCTCTAAACAAGTTATACATCATGATGAGATCCCCTCTAATGCGTCTGTATTTCAGTGTTGGCAAGCTCAAAAATTTTAGACGATCTTCATATTTCATATGTTTGCAGGCCTTGATCGACTTTGTTGCTCTTTTCTGGACCCTTTCTATCACCTCTGTTCCCCGTACTGTCCACGGAGACCAAACACAAGTTGCATACTCTAGTTGAGATCTGACTAATGATTTATAAAGCATTATAAAAATATGATCACTAACACCTTTAAAATTTCTAATTATTAAACCTAACAAAGAATAAGCTTTTTTAACATTGTTATGAATATGATCAACAAATTTTAAAGAATTATCAAATATTACACCTAATTCCTTAATACTATCGACATTATCCAATGTATGATGACCAATTTTATATTGAAAATTATTTTCAGGTATGTTATACCCATATTTCATTGCCACACATTTTTTTTCATTTAATTTTACATTACTCTTTGCACACCAACTAGTCAAGTCATTTAACCCATTTTGTAATACCATTCTATAAATATCATCATCTGAGCTAACAATTCGACCTGAAAAAGGCTTTTGATGTGATTGACCATGAAATTTTGCTTCGAAAATTGTTTAAATATGGGTTTCGTGAAATTGTTCTTGATTGGTTCAGATCTTACTTAACTGATCGTAGTCAGTATGTTTCTATTGACAATGTTGTGTCGTCCCCTTTAAGGATTCTAACAGGTGTCCCTCAGGGTTCCATATTGGGACCTTTGTTGCTTATAATATTTGTGAACGATATCTTTTCTCTATCCGATAGATGCACTGTGATGCTATTTGCTATATATTATAAGAAAACTTGTATAGCGACTTTTATAGAACTATCCAAAGTCGCTATCCAATATAACCAAAAAAAAATTTTTGTCCATTTAATTGATCAAACACATTCGATAATAGCTTGGCATTAACATTATCATTTCTTTCGACATGCACGTTCAAATCACCTAATAATATTACATGATCACTCAATAACATTATGTTCTCCAAGATACTGGTCAATTCTTGAAAAAATGCTTTAGAAACCAACTGCGATCCTGGTCGATAAATGGCAAATAGTACAACATTAACTGTCCCTACTGTCAATATAACCACAATTGCTTCAAATGTTAATAATTCCGGCAAAGCTATCCTTTTGTGTTTAAAGAGATCACGAAAGTAAATGATTAACCCCACGTGATATGGATCCTCTCTTCGCAAACAACAAACCTGAATCCATGGGGCATAGCTAGTTTAACCGAAACATCATCTGGTGAACCATGCCAGGTTTCTGTTAACACAAGAATATCTAAGTCTTCATGTAATAATTCATAAATAGTATCAGTCTTTGAAATCATTGATCTTATATTTAAGAGACCTTGACGTAATTTTTTCAAATATCCATCATTAATATCATCAGTCTTACCGCTATCAACTCCATCATCATCCCCGTCACAGGTAACATTAATTCGACCATCATCAATAAATCTACCATCACGTCTATCATCATCACCAGGGTCATCATCATCACCACCACAACCACCCAATTGATCATTCACCATGTTACTTTCCCTATAGATAGATATATATATATATATATATATATATATATATATATATATTGGTACGAGGTTTTTGCTTAAGCAAATTTCGTTAAAGATTGTTGCCCATTTAGCATTTATTAACTTTTTTATAACCGATTCAACAGAACGCAATTTTGCATAATCATATTTATTCAATAATTGTGTCATAGCTAGGCTGACAGCTGTTTCGGCAAAGATGCCATCGTTGGAGCCTTGGGTAATTAAACAAAGTATATTAAATTGTAATTGTATAAAATCAATGCGTTAAATGTAATGTCAAATTGAAACAAAATGGAATAAAAGATAACCTTGAAATTGAGAATTCAACGGTAATAAAATATATATTGTTATAAAGGAAATAAAAATTAAATTTGTTAACTAAGAATCGTATAAAATAATTAAATTAATTAAAACAAAACAGTAAATACTATAAAACAAAATTTTACAATAACGAAAATAAGAAAATTTTAAGTGGCTATTGTACGTATTACAAGCGGGTGTCTTGTGTACATTCTATTACCATGATATTCATCTCAAACGGTTGGTATAGTGCTGTATTGTAATTGTAGCGATGGTGTATTATAGTGTCCGTTAAACTATATATAACTAATATATATGACTATATATAATGAAGATGACTGAAATATATAAATGATAGGGAAAAATATATAAATTAGAATTATAAATATTGTCTCGTTAAGGAAATTAAAATATATAAATTAATAAAATAATATAAAATAAAATAAATAATTCAGGCTTAATAAAATATAAACCAAATTATTATTGAAAATGTTAAATATTAAAACATTAAAATAAGAGATCAAGTGACGTGACCACCATGGACCGGCAACGCTGCGTCAAGAATTCCGTATTAATTGGTAGGAATTCATTTGTAGTCATTCGAAATTCATGCCGTTGTGGTACGATATAATTGCTGGGGTTGACACCATCGGCCGGCATAGGGATTGTGAAAATAACTGTAATGTATGCTCGAAGCTATTAAATTGTTTATTGATTGAAGGTTTGCGTAATACAAGGCCTCTTTGATTTTGAGACGGACTGGATTGTTTTCAAACTCGAGTATTGTCGTATTTGGGTCTAGTATAGCTCTAGTGAGAGGCCTACGGTGTTCACTTTCCATGTGATTTTTAATGGCACCGTCTTGTACGTGTGTGGTCTACGAGAGAGGCTAGTTCGCGTGTGACCAATGTAACTTTCCACAACACTGTGTGGCATAGGACATATGAATTGGTACACGAGGTTCGTCTTCTCTAATGTAGAAGAAGGTCGGTTATTGCTGTTTTTTAAAATGAGGTTGGACGTACGATTGGTGTTGTAGTATATTATTAATTTAAGTCGATTATTGTTGTCGCAGATCGATATGTTGGATTTAATGATATATATATATATATATATATATATATATATCATTAAATGTATATATATCATGTATATATATATATATATATAATATTTATCAATAATTGCATATATATATATATATATATATATATATATAATTTTTATTTAACACAACTGACCAGAGGGCCCAACGGACCAGTTACCAAATCAGGAAGAAAAAAGAAATGTTATAAAGCTAGGCAATTGGCAGACAGATAAAACAGTCAACACAAAAAAAAAATACCAAAAAAAGAAAACATTAAACCGAAAGTTGCATAGTTATACCCGACATTGTCATTAATACATAGATCGAAAAATTAGTAATTTTTAAAACGATCGGTATTTTTTGAAATATTAATACATACGAACATCAGATAATGTATAAAAAAACCATTGTTAAACAAAATACATAATATATTCCATCAATAATTGATTGTTATATGAAAACAAAAATCAAAAAATTAATTCATTGATCAATTGTTAAAAAACGCTTCAAGTCAACAGAGAGTAGTTTGCGTCTAAAAACATCATAAGTTGGAGATGAGACAACTTCATCCGGTAGTGCATTCCACACTCGAACTACTCTGTTGAAGAAGAAATATTTGGTAGTATTATCGCTTGAGTTGCATTCACGAAGTCTCTTGCCATGACCACGAGTTGACAAATAATGATATGGAACAAAATTATCTTTCAAATGTTGAACAGTGAGATTGTTAAGTATCTTGTATAACAAACATAAATCAATCGGCGTTGTTCCAATGTTTGTATTTTGACAAAGTGTAAACGAGACAGATACGGAAGATGGTAGATTGAAGCAATGGCCTTAGTGAACTTTTTCGACATTAATAATTTGATATTTATATTGAGGACACCAGACAGTTGAGTTATATTCCTGTAGAGGACGGACATAAGTGCAAAAAGCCTTGTTGATCGAATCATTATCCTTGGATGTAAAGCATTTAATAATAAGACGAGCACGGGTAGAAGATCTATGCGCAATGTTGTTAATATGATGTTTAAAACATAGTTTATTATCAAATATTACACCTAGATCTTTAAAATATTCGACAGGTGTCAGAATGTGATTATCAATCACATACTGATTTATGGCAGTAACATTTTTTGAACATGGTAGAAATGAGCAAAGAGAACATTTGTTAGGAGAAAGCGGTAGTTGCCATCTTGTTAATATCGTTAAGGACCTGTTGCAGTTGGAATGAATTTGATGAACCGGCATACAATTTGATATCATCAGCAAAGAGCAGCATAGAGACATGTTGAGATGAAAGGCAGTCTTCAATATCATTGATGAAGATGAGAAACAGGGTGGGTCCCAGAACGCTGCCTTGTGGTACCCCACTTGTTACTGCAACTAGACTGGACAGTTTATTTTGAATCTTGACTAACTGTGAACGGTTATATAGAAAATCTGTTAACCATACGAGCAAATTTCCGCCGATGCCATACGCTTTTAGCTTACAGATTAGCTTTGTGTGTGAGACTGAGTCGAAGGCCTTTTGAAAGTCGAGATTGACCGTGTCACATCTTTCCTTTCTTTGGCGAATTAATAACAGATCGCTTAGAAATCTGAGGAGGTTAAACCGTGCTGAAATTTGGATATTAAATTGTTATTTAACAAATAAGATATTATATTGTTCTTGACTATTTTTTCCATAAACCGACAAGATGAGCAGGTAGTGATATTGGTCTATAATTGCTGGGGTAATTGGTTGGACCCTTTTTATGGATTGGAGCCAGACTTGAAGCACACATTTTGAGAAACCTGTTTGGTATTCCATCCGGGCCCACTGATGTTGTATTTTTTAATTTGCGCAGAGTGAGATACACAATCTGTGGAGTGAAGCAAATGTCATTCAATGATTCTGTTGTACGATTTGATAGAGAACAATTGCTTTTATCATCGATGGTGAAAACGGAGGAAAAATACTCATTGAACATATTTGCCATCACAACAGGATCAGTAGTTACATTGCTAATACCATCATTAATATTGTTGTTAATTATTAAACAGTTATTGTTGTTATTGTTGTAACTATTATTAATGCTACCATTATTATTATCACTACCATTAGCAACAATTTTATTATAACTAATTCTATCCTTAAAAATATCAATACCAATACCTACATCCCTGTATTCATTATTATTATTAATGTTAATATTATACTTATAATTATTATCAACTCTGTTATTATCATTATTACTATCAATATTATTGTTGTTATCATTACCATTATTATTATTATCATCGACATTATTAATATTTTTACTACTATTATTGTCAATACTAATACCATTATTATTATTATAACTACTATAGACACCATTACTAATACCATCGTTATTATTACTATTGTTATTACAATTACTATTATAATCACCACCACTACTACTATTAACACCACCACTACTAACATCACCATTACTATCAACATTACTATCAGTATTTTTATTACTATTATTATTTTCATTATCGTTACAATTATTTTCACCATTATTTTTGCCATTATTATTACCATTATTATTATCATTACTAATATTATCACCATTATTACTCTAATTATCATTTTCATTACCACTATCATTATTATTACCACCATTATTATCATCACCACCATTATTGTTATCATTATTGCAACCATTATTATTACCATTATTGCTATCATCATTATTAATATTATAACTATTGTTATCATTACTATTACCACTACCATTATTATTATCACTATTATGATTAATGTTGTTGCCGTTATCATTACTATTGTTATTATCATTATTATTATTATTGCTATCATTATTATTGTTATTACTAAAACCATTACGATTATCATTGCTAAAATTACTATTACCATTATTATTAGCATTATTATTACTATCACCATCATTATTATCACCACCACTTTCATTTTTATTTTCATTATTATTACCAGTACCATTGCCATTACCAATATTATTATTACTATCAATATAATTATCATTACCATTATTATTACCGTTATTAACATTATCATAATTATCATTATTATTACTATTTTTATTAATAATTATTAATAAATTATTATTACTAAAACAATTACGATTATCATTACTAAAATTACTATTATCATTATTATTAGCATTGTTATTACTATCACCATCATTATTATCACCACCACTATCATTTTTATTATCATTATTATTACCATTACCAATATTATTGTTACCATCAATATAATTATCATTACCATTAACATTATCATAATTACCATTATTATTACTATTTTTATTACTATTGACATCACCATTATTATTATCACTATTATTACTATCATTATTTTTATTATTAATATTATTATTCTCCCCACTATCATTATTATTACCATCACTATTATTACTGTTATTAACAACAACAAAATTATTATTATTATTGCTGATATTACTATTTGTATTGTTGTTATTATTATTGTTAATTTGGAGGCTGGCTATCAAGGGTTTAGAAAACAGTTTGTTATTGACGTAGCGATAAAAAATTTTAACATTCGCTTTAGACAACAATTGGTTTTCTTTATTTTTGTGGTGTAGATTGGCTAAGTTGGAGCAGTAACAGGAAATCCTCAAATATTGTTCTTTATCAGCTGGATTTGAACTTGTTCTCCATTTCCTCCAAAAATAAAGTTTAGTTTTGTATAATAAACGAAGTGCCCTAGGAGCTTGATGTTGAGACGGTGATTGACTACGTCCAATTTTGGGAACAAAAATCGATATTGCGTGGTTGATTATTTGTTCGAATGTGTCACAACACATATTGACATTAAAACAGGGCTGAAAATGATAATTCCAATTTATATTAGACAAATAATTATTTATATCATTATAATTAGCACTGTTAAAATCATAGGAGTACGTTTTGATGAATGAGTTGACGTCTGGTGGGTTGTTGAGGAAACAGTTGATTTGAAAAAGTGATGATGTTGTGATCACTTGAGGCAAGCGGACTGATAATCTCCAACTCAGCAAACTGGAATAATCAGAAAGTACCAGGACATTTTGACCTCGAGTGGGCTGATCAACCAGTTGTTACAGACCAAGTTCATTGAAAAGTTGAATAAATGAATTATAAATTGAGTTATTTGGTGAAGAATAATTGGTCCAGTTGATGGGTGGGAGATTGAAGTCACCTAACAAACAGTTGACATGACCTCTACACAGCTCTCTAATGCATTGTATGCTATCAGTGGCATAATCATCAGCCGACCTTTCAAAACCACCAGGGCGATAGTAGGATATGAAGCGGTGATGCGTAGATGATATGGTAATATCAATAGATACTATTTCGATGTGCGAGTATTTAGTTGGTATTATGACCTCTTTGAAAGATATTGAGTTTTTAATGATAAAGCCCACGCCTCCACCACGTGATCCATGATCTTTTCTAACAAAAACGTATCCGGGAGGTAAAAACAAACTGTCACAATCATCTGGAGAGAGTCATGTCTCAACAACTGAAAAAATATCCGAATCATAATCCGATAAAAATAAAATTAAGTCATTCTTTTTATTTTGTAAGCTTCTGACGTTAGTTGAGGCCAACCTAAGAGGCCTGATTTTAACGAAAGGGCTGTTCTTTGTCAGTCTCTTCCTCTTTCGATTTGTGACCGGCTGATTTGGCAAGGCGTCGTGCCTGGCGCTTGATGTAAGCTTGTTCTGCCTGTCTTTTTGACAAATCAAAGTTTATAAAAATATTCCTCGTATCAGGCTTTGAATGTAGGATCCTACTGCCGATGGTCCGGACAAGGTAACACATAGTTTTGAGCTGCCAATACGACGTGTTTTAACGACCTGTGGTTTGATCGCCAGACGTTTCTCACAGAGATCCAACACAATATCTCTGTCATTGATTCCTGATTGCTCCACAAGACCAGAAATGATCACGTTATTGGCTCGGCGTTCCTCATCTTTACGCTCTCGTTCAACTATCCACAGAGCCTTGGTCATCTGCTCAATCATTGGTGTCTCGTTGAGCTTCAATACCTGTTTCTGACACTCAGAGACACTGTGGTGGACAATGTGGACATAGTATTGTGAAGTTGACACATCGAATCAGTGACGGCGTCTGACATACTTTTGACTGCTCGCTCGAAGCTATTACTGAGGGCCTCCATTCGCAGCAATGTTGATTCAAAAAGTTTGCTCATTAAACCCTCCGAGTTAGCCAGTGATTTGCGCAAATTTTCGTTTGACTTTTCAATAACCAACGTCAGGCTGGAGTCAAACTTTTCAAATATCTTTTCAAGACTGTTGTTGGACAGAGTTATGACTTTTTCTAGGTTTTCGTTAGATTTCTTAAGCAGATTATCGAAACACTTCATAGTGTGATCATTTGACTTGTCTAGTATTTTGGCCAAAATACTTTCAAATGACTCGACGGGGATTGATGTTTGATGTTTAGTCGATGACATGTTGATACGTGTCAAAATTAGGATATTTTAAATAATATTTTTAATGGTAAATTATTTAGTTCAATTTAATAGTCGTTTTCGGAACTAATTCGCTGGGGAATACAACTCTACCATACTAAAAAACAACTTTTTATAAAAAAATTATCAAAATCTTAACTGATCCTTTAACTATATATATATATATATATATATATATATATATATATATATATATATATATACATAGTTGCGTTAACAACAGTCTGTTACCAAAATTTATATATATATATATATATATATATCAAATTAACAAATTATAATGCAAATATTATAATTTACGACTAGCCGAATCAATACTCATAGAACAAAGACATCCGATAATAAATATTTTAACAATGGCAATTGGAATTCTTCCTACCAATGAATTTAGAAACAGAGGAATCATCGATAATGAAAACACGTAAAAGTGTTATATTTATCGGTAATGAAAACACGTAAAAGTGTTATATTTTACGACGTTGAAGATTGTAAAACTAAATATTCACTTTGAACAAACAAGGAACCAATAAATAGGCACAGTATAAAAATAATTAAGCATCTGGGCACAACATATCAATTTGAACACCGAAGATGGTATAGGAATACCAAAAAAAGCTTTACTGTTCCATCATGCATTAAACAAAAATTTTGGTTTAGAACTAAAGAAACTTGAAAATGATTTACGATGAACCGTTAGAAAAATCGAAAAATTAAATTGGAAGTTAACTAACGCCGAACATGCTGTGATTTTTATCAATAATTGCATTTCTGACAGTCTTAATCCAATATATATATATATATATATATATATATATATATATATATATATATATATATATCATCCATCTCTCACCCTAACCAAACGTTTTGGGTTTGTTTTTTCCAATAGTGCACACCCTTCCTGAGATACAATCTTTGTAAACATCATGCTATTTTTGTTGTGCCTCATACATAAGTTAAAATTTAGACAAATAAAAACATAAATTTCAATATATAAGTTGTAAGCGGTGACTCTGGCTCAGAAGTACGCACGACAGCGTGGATGCAGTTTAATGTCATTGAGGCTTTTGTTTGTGTATGTCTAAATTTTAAACTTTTGAGGCATAACAAAGAAGACTGAAGCCTGAGTGGTGCTCGACAAAGAGGTTTGAAGAGTGTCTCTGGAGGGGTGTGCACCATAGGAGAAACGCAAACCCGAGGCTTCAGACCCTGGAGAAGCCCTAAATGGGGAGTAACGCCTATAAACGCTGATGCTGGTGATAAACATATTGAATTATTTTTACAAATGTTCAATGGCTAAAAAAGTTCATAAATTTTCAAGTATTTACAAATATGTATTCGGCAATATTGAAATTAGAAAGGTAGATTACAAGAAATCATTTTAAAACAATATCTGACAAACAAAATTTGTTTTCAAATAAATTTCTTTCTTCCTTGTGAATTCATCGATAGTTTTTGCAGTGTCAACACGATTGAATGTTCCTTGTTCTATGTACAAAATTGCTAAATTATTTAATTGTTCTCCCCCATTGTACTCCTTAAACAATTTTTAATTCTCTTCAAAACAGAAAAACATTTCTCAAGATGCATTTGATAAATGAATAGTTAGAAAAATTAAGGATGTTCAAAGAAAAGTCACTGTAGCTAATGCACCGCATATTTAAAAATTTATTTTATTATTTTATTATTCACAAGCACAAAAAAGTGAACATGTACATATTAGATATTACAGTACAGAGCAAACTGCTAATGTTGCAAACGCTTATTAACGTCGAATTTAGTAAATAAATTGAATTTTTTTAGTTTTTATGATATTTTAAAATTTATTTTAATTATCTTTATAAATTGATTTTTTTGACGGGCTCTTTGGCCAATAAAACAAATAGTATTAAAAATAAATAACTTTTTTAAATTCTATTTTACTAAAAAATTCATTCAAGTTAATTTTTAAAAGAAAAACTTTCCACATGAAACTTAGTCTGCTAAACGTTAGATCCGCCACTGTGTACTCTCTAGATAATAACTGTGAACGCAGTTATTATCTAGAGAGGCATTGAATAGTGATTTTGACCGAAGGCCGCAAAGCCAAAGGCAGAATACTAAAAAACCCAAATTTTAAAAATATGCCTTTTTTGAAATGAATAAGAAGCTATTGAAAAAAATAGTAGAAGGTTCATGTCTATCCAGAAATTCTTCACTGAGATAATATTCAATCTCTTGTTCAATTTTAAATGCTCCAACAGCTACGATGGCCAAAACAAATTTCCGCTAATAGTATCAATAGAGATTCCTAGAATCCAGAAAAAAGTTACGGCCTAAATGAAAGTTGCAATAAATTTGGGTATTTGGCTTTTAAAATGGCCAGAGTCGAATATCAAATTTCGGCAATTCGTCTCCACTGAAAATCAAATTCAACAGGAAATAAAAATTCGTAATGTATAAATTTTAAATTATTGGAAATTGATATCAGATCATTCCATGGGACTAGTCCTCTGCCAAGATGTAATTATGATTGCAAAGTCTGGCCACTACATCAGCAATTGTCCACATCCATGGATAATCTCGGAAGTTTGCACATTCTATTAGTTTTATTAAAAATCAGTATGTTTTATTTTAACGTATGTTTATAATTTGCCATGTAATGCTAAACAAATTTTTTAAATGTTATTTAGCAAAGTTCAGAATATTTGAAAACTTCTACGACATGTCATCAGCTTTGTTGTGTGCACAGTTGATTGACGAACTAGATAGAAGAGTTAGTGGAGTGCATTTTAATTTCATAATTCGAGTTATATATTTCTTGTACATAAATTTTATATCAAATTTTATTTTAAATATCTTGTGGGGATAAATCTTGTGGGGATTTTAATAATGAAACTTTAATTTAGTTAACAAACATAATTTTGAATTTTATATTCTTGCCAAAATTAGTTGAAAGCTTATGATGATTGTTCGTCTAAAATTGTTTCAACTGATATCATTGTTGGCATTTATAACTTTCAACACATATTATTGATTTTAGATGCCAAATGTCATCACTGCCACATATGACCTCAACAGATGACATCACTCCATCACTTGACTCCAACAAATGACATCACTCCATCACATGACTCCAACAGATGACATCACTCCATTATATGACTCCAATAGATGACATCATTTCACACGACTACAACAGATGATATCCCTCCATCACATGACTCCAACAGATGGCATCATTCCATCTTGTGACTTCAACAGATGACATCACTTCATCACATGACTCCAACAGATAACATCACTCCATCACTTGACTCCAACAGATGACATCATTTTACGCGACTACAACAGATGACATCACACTTCATCACATGACTCCAACAGATAGCATCATTTCATCACATGACTTCAACAGATGACATCATGCCATCACATGACCCCAACAGATGACATCATTCCATCACATGACTCCAGCAGATGACATTACATTTTTGCTGCCAAGCTGTTTTAAGATATCAAATGAAATAAATGATTAAAACATGTCGCAAAATTTTTATCACTGACTTAAAGCAATGTTGTTTCGTTTTTATGCCATAACATTCTTACACAAAATGCGTGTAAGTTTCAGTTGTTGTATTTGAAAACCTCTTCAGACGAATTTAATATTGTTTCATAGTTGTTATTTGAAGTTTGCGTAATTCGTTATTCAATTAATGAATAATTTTCTTGGTGACAGTACAGTAGCAATCCTCCATCATATAATGTATGGCCTGATGTTGTGGAAGCTATCCGACATGTTTACATACCTAACCCTCTCAAAGGTAGAATTTATGCAATTGTACTCAGAACAAATTATAAACGTATTAAATGTGGTCAGGTTACTACAAGTACTTCAGATACCAACGACAAATAACCTTACGAGGGCTTTGTGCTGATGATTTTCAATTAATAGATGATTAAACGTGACATTATATTTTGTTTTGTGATCCGCTTGACAGTCAGATCTAATTCTTTGTGCAGAAATTGTGAAGCAAAAATTGCTGTTGCTTCCTACGAATAAGCTAGTTGTGTATTCAATATATACATTATCGTCAGCCAGTACATAAGCGGTAGATAAGGCAAAGATGACAAACGATGCTTAGAAAAAGCAGGTGAAACACTTAGTTATTCTTGACCGAGTTGGCTATGGAGCATTGTAAAAGTAAAGTGAGAACTTTAATATGCTATCATTTGAGTTGTTTTGCGTACTCTTTTCAAGATAATTTTGTTCTGAAAGTTATCAAAGTTTATTTAGTCGATTGCTTTAAAATTCATGCTAAATTTTATAGGACAAGTATTTATTATTGATTGAAAATTTCTTGCACGGAAACTTGATATAGAGATTTAATTAATTGCTTATTAACTTTTGATTGATAGCGGAATATGGATCATTTTTTGACAAGTGGGTAAAAGATACAAGCAGATATGTAAGAAAATGCAGCACAAGTATGAAAAGCTGGTTGCGGATGATGAGACACAACAATGGCAAGGCTCGGCCAATGTTCCTCTTAACGTCTGCTTATCAGGATTTCGCTGAAGCGACGTTGAAATTTGTTCTTGGGTTGGTTTCAGTTTTTATTTTAATAATAAATTTTTTATTAGTTTTGTTTGTATATGACAAAAATTCAATGAATGTTTAGTTTTTTATTTTTTACCGAAAGGGTGTTGAAAGTTTGTTCTGTGATCCAAATTACCTGTTTCTTTTAGTCTTTTTTCTTCTTTTAGCATTCGACATCAGCTGGCTGGTTTTCCTTTTGGCCTTGATTCATTTAGTTTGATGTTCTGTCTGTACGGGATCATATTTATAAAATAAATAAATAAGGTAGCCAGACTATCCTAGCCACCCCCTTCATAGTGCTCAACAAATTTCGTCGTTTAGATTATGTCAAAATTTGCATTTAAAATTATTCACTTTCAACTGAAACTGTAATGATAAAGCTTTGAAATGATAAAGTTTTAAATTTTTGTACAACATGTTTAATATTTTGCGAGCTTCTTGTTTTAGAGATCTGAAGTCCTGTTTGTTAACATTACCTTTGAATTTTTAGTACATGGGCTAAGGCATTTTTATGTAGCTGTATACAAGAGAATTTACTGCTGCACGCTTTTAAACTTCAACCTGATCTGCAAGTAGAATTTTAACAGTCCTAAATCTTTTCAACAACACAGAGCCTTGAAACAATACATTTCACATTTTAATAGGGAACGCTGGGAGGAGTTTTTTGATTTTTCAATTTTTCATGCTGAGAAGCCCATGTTCTTCAACAAGAAAAATCCATTCTATTCCACATGTGAGTTTGTTTGTTTGTTATTTCTTGTTATATAAGATAATTTTTAGACAATTATTTTTTGGAGGTCATAAGCTAACGCGATCTTCTATGCATAAAATTTTTGAAGACGGCAATTTAATAATGCAATCTTATCAGTATTATATTATTTTTGCAAAGGCATCTTTCAATTACCTAAATTTTCTTAAACTATTTGAAAATTTTTTTTCTATATTTTTTATAACAAGCTTATGAGCTTTGCGTTTTTACCATATTGACGTGCCCGTGTTCATTGAAACAGAGCAACAAGTTTATTTCTAAACAAAATTGAGAGTTCTATAAAATTTTACAATCTATCCAAATAACAATAACAAAATTTTACAATCCAAAAGTGTTGAAAAATTATATTAATCTTAACGTAAATGAGTTCGCAATTTCTAGAAAGAGGCTTCAACTGTTTTTCCTTTTAGCTTTTGAGTAGTATTATGCAGTTATAACTTTATTCATTTTCAGTCATCATAATACAGTTAACCAGTTTAAAAATTAATTCAATATTCTATTTCGCATAGCGTTCGCAGACTGGCACATTAGCATCGTAAATTAAAACACCCGCAGCTGCGCAGCTCATTCTAAGGCATGTATGCGACATGAATATGTTTTTTCAAAATTTTACAAATCACACACAAAATAAGCAGTTGACTGCAACACAAAAGTGGTTGCTGATCAATTGGAGGGCAACAGAAAGGTTCTCGGTGGAAACTTCACACAGCTTGATAAACATCTTCAACTCGTTACTGGAAAACAAAATCCCAAAGTTAGATTTGGTTTAGTTATGGGCTTTATACTTAACCAATGTACCGAAAAATATCAATGCCGACATGGGTAATGAAATTTTTCAGTGCCGATGCCGATTATCATTTAACCTAACTGAAAATGTACGATTCAACGATAAAAAAAATCATCATTTTAAAAATTCATAATAACAAAAGGCAATGATGACCAACAACGATGCATATATTTATGTGGGCATGTTTATATATGCTTTTGCGGTTTGCATGATTATTATGAATTATTATTATAAAAATAAATTTGCCAGTGATAGTTAAAAATTTCTCAAAAGCCTCATCACGAAAATTACTGAAAAACGCAAAATGACGTGAAAATGACATGAAAAATAAAATTAGAGTTAAATAAATTTATTACTGTTTTTCGCTTCAGCTAACTCACTGATATTAAAAGCTGGAATGTTTACGAGTTGCTGTACATTGTTCGAAGGTTGTACACTGGTTTGCGCACGGCCAGGGTTGGTAACAACACCAAAAATTGTATTGGCAATACCATAGCTCAGTTTCAAAAGTATTGCTAATCAATACCAATACTTGCGTCATTTTTAATCAGTGTCACGTGAAATTGAATGCTAACATCCATGAATAATATAACACAATTCAACAATTTTATTCATGAGATAATGATAAAAAAAATTGGAAACTACTTAAAAGGTCAATTATAATTAAGAAATATTTATAAAAAGAATATAATTTCAAATGATCATTTAATAATTATTTTATTAATTAAGAAACCATGTTTAACATCAGTTGTGTTATTGTCTCAAGGTACCCCATACGTCTCACTGTAGCCATTCATTGTTGTTTCACTGTACCCCACAAAGTCGTTGACAAAATTATTCGACGTAGTACCAAAACCAATTGGAATAAAAATTTGGCTTCTATATGAACTAATTCCTTATTGATGCGTCAAACTTTCATGTAGGAGTGATCACAGTATCATTACAAATAATTGAACAATTACATTCCAAATCAAATATTAACATGTCTAGAAATGTGTCAAAAAATCAAAAATCAGAGTTAAAAAACGCAACTCACGATTTTCGTCGCAGAAAATTATATTGTAAACTACCGGTCCTACTAAAATACAGATTAAATTAACTGTATAGAAAAAATTATGTACGGCTAAACAATTATTAGATTTTCTCACTGTACCCCCATGCCTCAACGTACCCCACCCTTCCCTATAACATTTTGTTCACACATTTCGTACTATATCACGTTATATCGTGCTTATAGACGCCAACATGGAGACGAAGCAATTTGTTTCGTGGAGTTTATTTATGTAATTTTGAAAGCACGGAGTTTTCGACTTAAGAGCCAGTTATTCAAATTTTTGATGGAAATAGAGCAGCTTATGCTAGACAACGCAACAACGATGCAAACAAGGTCAAGATTTTCGAATTCTACAAAGTTGATATTGACCCAGTTGATTGTATATCGAAAGATGCAAAGCAGTCAGTTGAAGATGCTACGTTTTATTGAATTTCCCGATAATTGTAAAGTTTTTAAACACATTAATGTGTTTTTTGTCTTCTGCTACAATTATAATTCCTTCGTCTTTTGTCACAGCTGAGCAGTCATTCTCGGGATTTTGAAGGTTAAAAACCTGCCTGAGATTGACAACAGGACAAAACGACTCAATTCTACATTGATTTTTCCTTTCCACAAGGATTTGGCGAATGAAATAGGCTTGGCGTTATTATTGATAAGTTTATTCCAAAATATGAAATGAAAAAAAACCACTTTTTATATGTGAAATTTATAATAAAATCTGATTAATATTCTGGTTAAAAGGAATAAAACGTTAAAGTCCTTGTTTTGTTTCTCCTTTTTTTATTAAACGTTTAAATAAAGAAATCTCACGAGATTGCAACTGTCGTGTTATAACTTAATTTATTTTTTAAATTTCACTATCTATTTTCAATATCTAGGGGAGAAGGTGGTAATATGGACCACTTTTTTGTCTTGGGCCAAGAAAAAATTTAGACAATAATTATTGGACCCTTAGTCTACCAAACAAATATGTATTTTATAATATTTTATGACTAATTTTGGTAAAGAATAAAACTTCTCCTTGATAAACATTTTTTTGTTAGCATACCTCGAAAAATGGTTTTTGGATGTTGGGGTGGTAAAATGGAACAAATGTAGAAATGAACAAAAAAATGTTTTATTTTCAGAACAATCTCTTTTATTCTTACATATAATTATAGTTTTATACTTTTAAACATAACAAATTGTTCTTATCAATGAAATAAAAATTATAAGTAATAAAACACATTTTTATGAGTTCTTACAAACAAAAGTCACAGATGAAAATATCTTGTTCACATCCACTACATAACATATGAGTCCATTTTAGACATATCACACATTGCACCCAAAGTTCTCCAGATTTTGATGTTCTGAATGTCTCACCACAAAATAAGCAGTCTGCATCATTATCTTCTGGAACTTCCTGTCCAATAAAATATAATGTGTTGGAGCTCCAGGATGAGATAAGACTTCCGATATCTTCTTCATCGTTTGAAGTTTCATCTTCATTCTCACTTTTTTCAGAAATTAGACATTGTTTACTTGTTCCTAGCTGATGCTGATCCACCTGCTTTTTATTGCTGGTGGCTGCATTGTGATGTGGTCCCCTTTTTTTTCTTCGAAATTGGTTTAGCTGATTTTTATCATTTGATGATTTCAAGGCAGCCTTATATGGAGAACTGGTTATGATAGTAGCTGATAAGGCTTTTCTACCTCTTTTTGATGTTTTACGTTTTATTTGTAACTAAAAATTCCGATCAATTTAAGCTTATTGAAAAACAATTTTCGGACTAAATTATTAACAACAAATTTGTAAAAGGAAACATGCTGCCCCCTCCCAATTATTCTATTAAATTAACGCCTTTAAAAATGTTTATGAAAAACTTTCTTGTATTTGTTACTAACGCCGATGTATTGAACCTTTGGTTGTGTGCACATAAACATTTGCCATACAAACTTATATTTTTTGATTTATCAGTAAAACAAGAAATTTGCCTAAGTATCTATTTGCCAAATTAGGAAATTTTAAAATCATTTACTTACCCCAGTTTTTTAGTAAACATTCAACCAGTTACAACGGTAATATAACATCGGTAAATACCGATGCATCGGTACCGGTAAATTACTGATGCCAATATCGGTATTATTTTTTCAATGCTGATACAAGTGCTTTGGTACTGAATTTTAAAGATACCGATACTGATCGATGTGAGTAATGCCCATGGCTAATTTTGTTTGAATTATATAGCATAAATAGCAGCGATAAGATTCAATTTGCTGAACATCTTTGTTAGCTAAATAATAAATTTTATCTAGGACATTGGTTCTTGTATCCTTAATAATGTGCTTTTAATCAGTTCAACGAATTTAAGAATTTATTATTTTGCTGTAACAGGTACTGTTCTTCGGAGACAGTTTAAGGTCCGACATCATCCCTGCTAAACGGACAGCCAAGTGGGACACCGTGTTTATTCTCGAAGAAATGATCAGTGAACAGTGCTTTTACAAACACAGTCAGGATAAACTTCAGGCCCAGGCTCGTCAAATTTGTTTGCAAAATTTTTTAAGTCACATTGTCACATGTGTTTTTTACCTTCACTACCATTCTTAAAATTTTTCATCATTTGTACAATTTAAAGTGCAGACAAGACATGCCGTGGGGATCAATATTTATAGATGGTGAAGAAAAGGATGTAATAAAAGAAACAATGCTGCATTATGTTATTCGAATACATGCTGATATTGCTATTCCCAGTCTGCAGCTCCTTCTAGGTAACTTGTTGTTTTATGATGAGCAGCTTACTAAACAATTTTTGGCTTCAACCGTTAATTTATGTTATAAATTTTATTTAACAAATTCACAAATTTGTTTTAAATGACAATAAAAACCGAATAAATAAAGTAACTTAAAATATTGATTAATTGACAGATTATTCACTGGATTACAAATTCAAAACATTTAATGCATTCAACCATCTATCGACAAGTGGTTTCCAGCCATCCATTCCAGAAGCTTTCAGACGCATGTATAGACGTAACACGTTTATATGAACGCAGTGTCTACGAGCGAAATCTTATCTCCTACTCTATAAAAATAATTGATAATTTGCGAAAAAAATTTAATTTATTGCGACAGTTTTTGCTCAATTTCTTTTTGAAAAAGTTCGAAATAATGAACGAGAATGATTTTAGCCTGCTCTCTTAGTGTTTAGCCGCATTTGATTTGCTTTGCTTTTTTTATTTTTGGTTATTTTTTTATTATATTAATGATTTTGGACTTAAGCTATAAAAGATAAATTTCTGTTAATTTGTGTATTCTTATACTCCTTTATCATTAATAGTTTTTGATTCAAATTTTCCGTTGCACGTTGTGTGGCTATCGTTAAACAAGTTTGTTTGAGTGGGGGAAAAATTTTTTTCGGGGCGGGCAACTTTAATTATGACTTATTTCACATTCATATTGTTTTCTGCTAAATATTAGTAACAAAGATAACTGTTGATAATTATTATAAAAAATAATTTCATAAACTTTCTGTTTTTCAGTTTAAAATGGATTTAGACGATCAACTCAATAATCAATCAATATTTTGCTCGAACTACGATGAAATAGACTGTATGTGAGTTTCTGATATAACATGTTTGTAAAACCCAACTCTTGATTAATCTAATGCAGCCATTGGTGCCCGCAGATTGTCTAAATTTAATCTAATTGTCTAAATCATAAATTTTCCAGGAGGGGGAGGGATAAGCAAGAGTGTCAGCTGACAAATTTTCTTGAGGGTGGAGCAAAATATTCTTGGTGGTGTTTTCATGCAATTTTGATTTACAGAGCATATTTTTTAAGCATTCGTTCAGAGAACTAGTAAATAAAAGCACAAAACATTAATAAATTTTTTATTATAACAATCACATAGTCAATACAATAATGAAAGTAAACAAATAATTTGATTTAGGAAGAAACGTAACTGAAAAGAAATTTATTCTTTGAACAAGAATTGGATTCGTCTGTTATCGCTACTAAACATATCAACAATTTTGTCCATAAAAACTTTTTTGTTGCAATTCACCTTGTCTCTGTGTACGATCAACATGCTCAATCTAGACAAACGATCATGTGACCTTATAGATCTAGCCCATGTTTTTATTTTAGAGGACGTAAGGTGCGGAATGATCGTTCCACTGTACAAGTTGTAATTGGTAATGTTAACAAATCAGCAAGGCACACTTGACAGCCGGATAAAACTGTGTAAAAGTGTCAATGAAATCTTCACAAGTTTTGAACTCTCGCGTCTTCCAAAAATCATACCAACTCAAGGCTTCCATTTCAAAGTTATCAATGTTGTAGACCTGGTTGATCAGAAAGAGTTTGTCAATAAAGTCTTGACGATTCAGTTTGCACAAATTAAAAGGATGCAGCAAGACTAAGCTAAATTGTGCACTATTAGATTCAAAAAATCGACTCTCCAGTGAGCTAATTATGAAATGTAAACGGTTGGTCTGAAGTTATCTTCAACATTCATTGTCCCAGGATTGCTTCGATGCTTTTGTTTTCCACAGTCTTGGGATAGTAAGCTCAATATCTATCTTTTGTGCAAGATCTACTGTTTCATCTCTAAAATAATTTGTGGATTCCCCAAAATCCACAAAATCTGTGAAGTTTAACCACAGTGAGCAAATTTTGTACTTGCAGTTGGACTTCTGGAAGATCAACTTGAACAGCTTGAAGAGCCTGAGAAACGGGTTCCAATATAGCTGAATACTGAAAAATAAGAATGCTAGATTTTGTCGAACAATATAGTTGATGAGCAGCCTGGCTTGTATTACCACTTGAATGCATTGAAAATTCGTTAAGTTGAAAAAATACGTTATTTCAAATTTATTACTAAAATTTTGAATACTTTTATATCTGCTTGTCCATCTGGTCTCACAAAGAAGAGATATATTTAGAACAGAAAACCTCCTTTTTGGATTTTCACGAAAAAATTATGTAATTGCTCTAAGGGGCTTGGTGTTATAAATAAACTAAGAAAAACATTTCCACAAAAAATTTTATTAAATTTATATTTTACATTAATTTATCCTTATTTTATTTATTGCATCATCGTTTGGGTTAAAAATACAAAATCACATATAATAATCCTTACTAGGTGTCAAAATTATTTTATAAAAATAATATATAATCTTCATATGTTTGATCATATAACTTATTTTTTCAAAAAATCTGGTATTTTATCAATTAATTAGTTGTACATTTTAAGAATCTTAATATTTATTTATAAAATGGTTAAGTTAAAAATGTATAGTTATTTCCATAAATTTATTATTAAATCTAACTCAATTGTTAAGAGGCAAACTAGACATACCCCTGAATTTTATGTTCCAACTGTAAGAACTGATCTGCTCTCTAATTCTTTATTTATTTATGGTATTAAATTATGATCCTCCTTATCTTCTAATATAAAATTATTGTCTAGCATAATTAAGTTTAAGAAATCAATAATTATACTGTTAAATTTTGAATATTTTTCTGCTGTTTAATTAAATATATAAAACTTAAGTTTATGTTAAATATCATTTGTATTTCATCAATATGTTTTCATGACACTGTTTTTTATATTATGAACATTAAAATTATATTTTAATTGATTAGAACTTTAATTTTAGTGATTTTCATGTTAAAGTAAATTGAACAATTTCAGTTTTGCAACATCTCTTTTTGCTAATTATGTTATATAGTGTTTTGTTTATTTCTGGTCATATTACGTTATGTTATTTTTTTTTTGGATGTGGCCATACAAGCATTGCTTCAGGTCTCCATTAATAAAAATTGTTAAATTGTAAATTGTAATTGTAATTGTGCCAATAGTATTCTGTATAACTGGATCACAATTAAGATCATTTACCACCAGATTCAGCCTGTGTGAGGCCCAATAAAAGATGACAGCCTTGGGGTAAATATTTTGAATTTTTGCCTGGTTACCATTTTCTTTTCCAGCTATTGTAGAATAACCATCATAACCCTGACCCAACAGATTATTAAGAAGACAGAATGTTTGACAATTTTTAATTACACCATCAGATATTGTGGTAGCATGCATATCTTTCAGCGGTAAAAATCCAAAAAAATTTTCACAAATCATATCCTTCTCACTTGATGCATTTACAAACCGCACTCCCAATGATAACTGTTCAGTTCCGGAGATATCTGCGTTTCATCAGCTAAAATTGAAAATTCAACAGCATTATTAGCAGTTTTTCAATGTCTTCTCTCAGAACTTGTTCAGACAATTTGATCAAATCATTCTGCGTTCAATGTGATGTGTAACGAGCATTTTCAGTTGCTTTATCTAAATGACTTTTTAAAATAGTGTCTCCTCCCTCAATTCTATAGGCATAAAGTTGTTCTATGTTTCCTGTTGTACTATCCTTCTACGAAGTGCCAAATCATTTGTTCCACAAAACAAGATTGTAGAAATAATGGAATATAGTTTTTTTCTATTTTTTTCAATAGTTCGTTTAACTGAAATATTTATTTGACAAATAACATGCTTATTTGCATCATTTATAGTTGATATGAAGTACACTTCGTTCTCTTTTTATGCGGTTTTTTTATGCGGCTTTAGAGTTATGCGAGGCAAGAAAAAAAAATTTATTCAAATTTTGAAAATTTAATTTTTTTGGTGATTCACTTTTTTTGAAAACGAATAAGAATTACAACTATATACAACTCTACTATTACGCAATCAATACAAAGAAAGTATTTCTCCTTAGGTATATGCAAATGTTTACCTTAAACTTTTTTCTTTTGTTCCTTAATTTTTTTCTCTTGATTTGTTCTTAAAAACAAAAGAGACAAAAACAAAAATACCTCGTTAAAATTTCGTGTTTTTATGCTGCATTTTGCATTGCATTTTGTTCTTGTATGAAATAATTAAAAAAGTCTGCATATTGGAATACATTAGAAAATAAAACTTTGTGAAAGAATGTTACTACCGAAAACCAAAAGATAAATTTACTCAAGTGAATTGTAAGTTTTTTTTTTAATAATTTTACTGCGTAATTGTACATGTTAAGTTAAAAAATGAAGCGGCAATAAGAAGATCAGTCACATCTGGTACAAATTTGAGTTCTAAAATTTCATCATATTCAAGAGGCACTTTAATAGAAAAAACAGAAAAGGCCCTCGTAATTTGGATTGAAGATTTAACTCAAAAAAGAATTTCGTTAAATGGACATTTAATCAAGGTGAAACACCTTAAATTTTACAAGAAGTTAAAAGAATCAGATGATGATTTTGGCGAGCATGATATAGAAGACTTGCTTGTGGACAAAGCCCTAAATGATGATGATATTTTGGAAAGTATGGTAGATACTACTAAAGATTTCGAAACAAGAGATAGCGAACCGGAAGATGTTATTCCACTGGACGAAAAATTACTTCGAGAAGGCCTTCAACTTTTTTTTATTCAAAATGATAATAATGTAGAACGCGCATTAAAATTCCAACGTGATCTGAAATTTTGTATGTCTGGCTACAGAAAACTCTACAAAGAACTAGTCAAGCCATCACAGCGTTTGATTACTGAATACCTTGTCAAAGAAAAAAAATCACTGAAGTTCCTGAAGAAGCATTACCATGTAGATTTGATGACTTTATTTTATCTTCAAGTGAAGAAAGGCTCTTGCACCAATCCACAAACGGGTTCGCACATTATCAAACCAGACAGCAAATAATGATGAAAACATTCTTAATATGATTTTAAACGAAGTTGTGTTTTTTTTTTACATATTAAGTTTTGTTTTTGTTATTAACATACATATGTGCCTTGCACCAATCTACAAACGGGTTCGCACATTATCAAACCAGACAGCAAAAAATGATGAAAACATTCTTAATATGATTTTAAAAGAAAGTTGTGTTTTTTTTACATATTAAGTTTTGTTTTTGTTATTAACATACATATGTGCCATTTATTAAAATATAATGAAAAAAATTTAAATCTTATTATTTATAAATTTTATATGCGATATCTGGTGCATTTCAAAAAATTATTTAGGTTTTATGCGATTTTTCATAAATGGAACGTATACATCATTTTGCATATAAATGTATGTCTTTTTTGTGCGATTTTTTTATATGCGGATTTCCCTGGAACGCATCTACCGCATAAAAAAGAACGAAGTGTATTCATTGTCCTGTTGAGCCCCACAATGCCATGTTGATACGAAATGGTTTCTGGCACATTCATGAAAAATTTTTTATTTATTTTGTATATTATATTAAGTAAATTGATTAGTAATGAAGGCACCTTAAATTTCTCTTTGAACTGGTTGAACTGGAAAATAAAACGCTTGACCAAATTAAAATGTGGGCTTGTAGATGCAAGATCCGCTGTCAACAACGCCTCTCTTCTGAACAACGTCATATGTGAAGATAAAATTGACATTCTCGTCGTCACCGAAACCTGGATACCATCTGATGCCCCACGGGTTGTTTTATAAAGTTTGGCTCCCTTGGGTTACTTAGTTTGTCATTCTCATCGTGGTAAATACAGTCACAAACGTGGTGGCGACTTGGCTGTTGTGTACAACTTACTGAGGGCAACACCCATCAACAATAGTGCATTTTTTTGTAACTTTGAAAGCATTTCAATAAATATTCAACACTTTCTCGTCGTCATTCATTATCTCATCAATTCACGGGCCACTCACTCCTGTTTCAATAAGCTTTCTTGATGAATATACAGATCACCTAGATTTCATCATTGGCCATAATCTAACGTTTATCATTTTTTCAGATTATAACATTGTGTGCTTCAACTCAACGCTCTTCAAACCACCAACGACAATCATCCACAGCAGCTTTCGTCGTTTAAATTACAAGTCATTCAAAAATGATTTAAACAGAGCAACAGAGCATTTGATGAATTGCTCTCACAAAGTTTGGAGGTCGATGAGTTTGCATCAGCTCTAAACTAAACTTTAAAAAACATCGTCAACAAACACGCACAAACCTACCATTACTCGTTTCGTGAGAGCTCCCATCATTGTTGTTCTTTATCCCAAGAGGCAGTAGCTGCTCAAAGAAATTGTCGTCGTATGGAGCATCACTACAAATATGAAAACTCGGCGCTCAACTTCGTCAGCTACAAATATGCTAAACGTGTTGCTCGTGATGCCATAATAAGGTCTAGGATCTATTCTATTAAAAACACTCTCAACAACTGCAGCAACTCTCGTGATTTCTGATATTCTCTCAACAACATTCTTTACAAACACTCAGATCATCATTTTTCTGATTTTGAATCTCTTACTCTTACTTTTGTATCTTCTTTTGCTAACTTTTTTAAGGACAAAATAAACTATTCTTTAATCTATTGCTACAACAATTGCTTCTTCTAACATTCCTTCTTCGAACAATAGACCTCATCAGTAAAAAAATCTGACTTTGATCCATCTGATTCTTCCAGCTACCGTCTTATTTCCAACTTTTTAGCCTGGATTTCAAACCTGCTCACAGTACTGAAACTTCTTTACTCAAAATACACAATGATATCCTTCTCTCTAGTGACAATAGTAATCTTACTCTTCTTCTTGCTCATGACTTTTCCTCGGCTTTTGATACTGTTGATCATACTATTCTCTTGAGGCTGCTACATCCTTCTTTTAATATTACTGATTCTTGTCTATCTTGGTTTTCTTCTTATCTCTGTAATCGTTTTATTTCTGTTGTTCTCAATAATTCTATTTCTAACTCCTCTACTCTTACTTTCGGGGTAGCTTGGGGTTTTATCCTTGGCCCAATTCTATTTATACTCTATACCTCTGAACTACTTGTATTATTAAGAACTTTTCTTTCTATAGTAAACTATATGCTGATGATCATTACATTTATACTTCTTTTATATCTAATCTCAATAGTGTTCTTCATAATCATCTCTCTGTCTTTCTTCAATTATCGCTTGGTCTGACTCTATGTGTCTTAAACTTAATCCTTCTAAGTTTGAATTAATTTGTTTTAATAAATTTAAAAACTCTATTACTATTCCTCCTATTATCTTACCTGATTCTAAAACTCTTGATGTCTCTCACAAGTTTCGTAGTCTAGGTTTTATCTTTGATTCTACTATGTCTATTTCTTCTCAGATTAATAGTGTTACTAGAAGCTCTTACTTTCATCTACGTAGAATAAAAAAACTTTTGGCTTTTCTTGATGATCCTACATTTCTCCTTCTTGTTACTTCGTTAGTTTTATCTAGGATTGATTATTGTAACTCGCTCTACTATGGTCTTTCTGACTCTATACTCTATCCTTTAAGTAAAGCTTTTCGTCTAGTTGCTGATGCCCTTTTCTTTTTTTTCATATATCTCCATATCTTGTTCTCTTGCACTGGCTACCTATTAAATAAAGAATAATTTTTAAAATTTGCACGTTTATGTATAAGTCTAAATCTAAATTATTTCCTAAGTATTTATCAGATATATCAAATGAACCAAAACGCCTCGGAGAATCAAAACGTGGAAGCTGAAAAACAATATTCATCGAGAAAAATTTCAACAGATTGTCGCCAGTACAGATTGGAGTACATACAAAACAGTTTTGATAAACGCTGCAACTACAGTTTGTGGGAAAACTGGTAAAAAACGTCAGCATGAACGTGACACTTGGTGGTCGAATGACAGTGTACAAAATGCAATAGCTGAAAAGAAAGTTGCATACAAGCAATGGCAAAAATCAAAGTCTGTTGATGACCATACAATTTTCCGTGAGAAGAACAACTATGCAAGACGTCAAGTTGCACTGGCTCGGACAGATCAGTGCAGAGAGTGGCTCATTAAAAGCAAAGGTGAACAAATGAAATCTCTGTATCGTATAGCAAAACAAGCAAAGCGTACAAAAAAGACATAGTTGGTGCCTCATGTATCAAAAATGACAAAAATGTGATGGTTATTGAACAGGATGAGATCAAGCTACAGTGGAGAGAATACTTCAACCGTCTGTTAAACGAAACAAATCCCATCAATGTTAACTTTGACGCTCCACCCATCGAAAGTCCGATTCCAGACATCACTATAGAGGAGCTTACAGAAGCTCTGAAAGCTATGAAGGATGGAAAGGCAGCAGGGCCCTCTGGACTCACAAATGACTATATCAAAGCATCTGGTGCTGCAGGTATCCAAACGTTACTACAACTTTGCCGTGAAATCTGGAGAAATTGCTCAATGCCGACTGAATGGAACTATAGCATGACAGTCCCGCTATACAAAGGCAAAGGTGATCCATTGAACTGTTCATCATATCGGGGTATACGTCTGTTAAAACACTCCCTGAAAATTGTCGAGAAAATCATTGAGAAAAGATTAACATCGTGCATCACAATCGGAAATTATCAATTTGGTTTCCTAGCGGAGAAATCAACAATTGATGCAATTCACATCCTTCGGCAACTGCAAGAGAAGTACCTCGCAAAGCATCAACAAATATCACACAATTTTGTTGACTTTGAAAAAGCATTTGATCGAGTTACCCGTGAAGCAATCAGGTGGAGTCTACGTCGACAACTCGTCACCACAACGGTTGGAAACACAGATGCCTTTGACATCGGTATTGGTGTTCACCAAGGCTCGATCCTCAGTCCACTGTTATTTATACCTGTGATGGAAGAAATCACTTAACCGATACGCACTGGTGACATTTGGAATCTAATATATGCTGATGATATCGTTTTAACAGCCACGTCTGTGCAGAATGCAGCACAGATGTTTGAAGATTGGAACACCAGACCCGCCGATCATGGATTCAAAGTCAACATCAGCAAAACCAAAGCAATGAACACTGGTGAACCCATCCAATCCACAGCTACTGGACGATGGCCCTGTTCAAGTGTCAGCAGTGTAACCAGTGGTGTCACAAACGTTGTACAAAAATAATTGGTACTTTATCTAAAGTGTCAAATTTTGTTTGTCCTGCTTGCATCAATCCACAACAACAAATTCGAAATAGCAATATTTTTAGGCCATTGAGGTAGAGAAAGTCACATCGTTTCATTATCCAGGAGATGTTCTAGATTGTAATGGAACAGCTGAAGCTGCTGTTCGAGCCTGGAATAAATGGCATCTCCTTGCCTCTATATTGATGCGGTGTGACATCCCACTACCACTACAATCAAGACTTTATAAATCTGTGATACGTCCGGTGTTGTTATATGGTGCAGAAACATGGCCAATGACAACCAAACTGGAACAACAACGAACCGACATGAAAATGCTCCGATGGATGCAACGAATTAGTCTGAAGGGCCACATCAAATCTACCAAAATCATGCGTCGTTCTGGCTTAGATGATATAGGGGACGAATGCCGGCAACAGTGGCGGTGGTTTGGTCATGTCAAACGAAGTGGAAACAGTGCCATAACTTCTCTTGCAGATGTTGAAGTACCTGACACACGTCCCAAAGGCTGTCCAAAGAAGTCCTGGTCGCAAACAATCGAGCAAGACATGAAAGCTCTAAATTTAAATGAAATGAATACAACTAATCGCAAAACGAAGGTTGATTGATTGATTGTAGCAGTAAATTCCCTTCTAACTTGCTTTCATGAAATTTGCTGTATAAAGTTTGTAACCTTTTAAATAAAATTCATTTTCTGAATAATTATGAATAATATGTTATGCATTTGTCTCAGTAAAAACAATAATATCACTCAAATTATTACAACCATCCAGCCAATATTTAATTTCATTCATTTTTGTTTGTGATACAATCCACATTTTAATAATAAATATTAACATCAACACCTACCAAACTTAAATAATTTTTATTTTTACAACTCATATTTGTAAGAGTTCTCTTTACCAGAAACTGGAATTCCCCCGTTACTATCAGCTTGCAACTTTTTAGCTTCTATGACCAACTCTTTCCTTTTTTCCCGCTGCTTTTTGTTTAGGTCATAATTAACTCCAATGCACCTCAAACTACTGCTCAATCCTTTAATTTTCTTAAGGTTTTCCCTGACAATATTTCTATTTCTTTTGTCATAAAATTTAACAATGACTGGTCTAACCTTATCACTTCTTACACCAAGTCTAAAGATAGACTTTATGCTGCTCTCTTTAATGTAACCATCAGATAACTGAGAACATATTTCTAAAATCTGCTTTCTATCATGTCTGTTGCAAATAACCTTATCATTGTCTTTACATTCCTCCAGCTGATATATAATAATGTTATGCATTTTCTCCTTCAAATGATTAAGAACAAAATTCCAATTTATCTCAAACAAATTTTATAAATCAATCGCTTTTTTGAAACACTCCGGAGAGTCACTGATTTTTTTTACATCAATAGTTAATTTTTTGTGATAACGAAAAAATTGGAAAATGGTCCAAAAGATCTACAATAACTACTCCGCTCTTGTGAAGTCATACACATTGGTTAAAATGTTTTCAAAGCAGGATTCTGAATTTGTTGACATTCTTGTAGATAAAGTAATTAGTGGATGAAAATTTTAATTAGAGAAAATATTTTCAAATAATAAACAATTGTTGAAACTACTGTTAAAATCAATGTTAAAATCACCTGCCACACAAGTAGGGAAATTACTACTTTTCAATAAAATATCGAAGCTTACTAAAAATATGTTAAATTTATATTATATGGTCTGCATAGAGCAATAATCTTCAAACTTTGCTGTTTAAGTGTATTTTGAGAGAAATAACTTCCAACGATTCAGTTTCAATTTTGTCTGTTTCGCAATTTTCATAAATTTTTATTTACATATATTTCCACTCCGCCACCCACAGTTCCACTGCGGTTGAAATATTCAATGTAGAAAACATTGTGAATAGATATTAGCGAGATCTTTGTAAAAATATTAAATTTGTGCTAATTCTGGTAATGCAAAGGGATTGTTGAGGAAAGCTTTTGGACCAATCGTCAAAAGATGGTATTATTTTTAAAGACCGTGCATCTCAAATAGCAAGATAGGCTAAACATTATGTAGAACTCTATCAAACAAAAAGTGTTGTTGCCGCAGCTGCGTTGTCAAAACTTCAAGGTTTGCCAACTATCAATCAATCAATCAATTAGCTTATAAAGCGCTATTTCCGCGATGTTCAACAGCGCTCCTCAATGAATTTTGAAAACAGATGGGTCTTGAGATCCGCTCTGAACTTCGCAAGTGATGAAAAAGTAGTCAGAGAAATAGGTAGAGAGTTCCAGAGAGAAGGACCAGAAAAAGCAAAAGCAGGTTTGGCAAAAGAGTGTTTAACACGAGTTAAGAAGAAGCGAGAACAAAAAGACGATCAAAATCCGGGGTGTTTAGGTTCAATTAATATATCTGATAAATACTTAGGAAATAATTTAAATTGAGACTTATACATAAACGTGCAAATTTTAAAAATTATTCTATATTTTATAGGTAGCCAGTGCAAGAGAACAAGATATGGAGATATATGAGAAAAGAAAGGGGCATCAGCAACTAGACGAGCAGCAGAGTTATCTATCCTAGATAAGGCTAACGAAATAACAAGAAGGAAAAGAGTAGGATCGTCAAGAAAAGGCTAATGTTTTTTCATTCTACGTAGATGAAAGTAAGAACTTCTATCAACACTATTAATCTGAGAAAAATGAGATATAGTAGAATCAAAGATAAAACCTAGACTACGAAACTTGTGAGAGACATCAAGAGTTTTAGAATCAGGTAAGATAATAGGAGAAATAGTAATAAAGTGTTTAGATTTATTAAAACAAATTAATTCAAATTTAGAAAGATTAAGTTTAAGACACAGAGAATCAGACCAAGCGATAATTGAAGAAAGGCATAGAGTTAGATTATGAAGAACACTATTGAGATTAGATGAAGGAAAAGAAGTATAAATATAAGAATCATGAGCATATAGTTTACTAGTGAAAGAAAAATTAATAATAATACGAGGTAGTTCAGAAATATAGGGTATAAATAGAAGAGGGCCAAGAATAGAACCTTGAAGTACCCGAAAGTAAGAGTAGAGGATTTAGAAGTAGAATTATTGAGAACAACAGAAGAAAAGCGATTACAGAGATAAGAAAAAAACCAAGATAGACAAGATTCAGTAATATTAAGGGAATAGTATGATCAACAGTATCAAAAGCAGAGGTAAAGTTATGAGCAAAAAGAAAAGTAAAATTACTATTGTCACTAGAGAGAAGGATATCATTATGTATTTTGAGTAAAAAAGTTTCAGTACTGCGAGCAGGTCTGAAACCAGGTTGAGATACAGGTAGCAAGGAGTTAGAGTTTAAATAAGATGATAATTGATTATAAACTACTTTTTTTTTATTATTTTAGAGATGAAAGTAATATTAGTAACAGGTCTATAATTAGAAAAAGAGGAAGGATCTAAAGACGAGTTTTTAAGAATAAGAATAACGATAGAATTCTTATAAAAAGTAGAAAGTTTAGAGGTGGAAAGAGATAAATTAACTAATTTGAGAATGATAAGATGACATAGAATTAATAATTTTAGTAAGTTCTAGAAGATTTAAATGATTCAGAGAAAGATTCAGTAGTAAGTTTAGTAAAGTTACGAGGAGAAAAATTAGAATTAAATGTTCTTAAAGAATTAATTTTATTTAAAAAAGTCATGAAATTGTTGAGTAGAAAAAACAAACCACCTATTTTTAAATGTTGAAGCAGATATTATAGAATTTTTATGAAAAGTAGAGTGTTTAGAAAATAGTAGATATTTATAATCAATCAATTCAGATTCATAGATAGAATAAAGAAAGCTAGATGGATTTAACCTATAGGCTTTCTCCAGTCTTTTAACACTTTTCTTAGCTAATACACAAGCATAGTCGAACTAAGGAGCCTTACGAGAATAGAGCCTATAAGTAAAAGATTTAAGAAGAGTAAGCTTATCAAGAATAGAAGTAATGTAGATATTAAAAGCACAGACAAAATCGTCAACATCTCAGAAAATAAAGAAGTATCAAAAATAGTTTCAATAAGAGATTGAAGAAAAATATCTTTATTAAGAAAAAACCAGCATCTTTTAAAAATAGACATAGATGAATTAGAAGGAAGAAAATCTAATGAAAATACAGATTCAATAAGGAGATGATCAGAATAAGAAACAGAGCTAGCAGAGATATTAATAGGCTTAGAAAAAGATGAAGCTATAATAAAATTAATAGTGTTATCAGAAGTATGAGTAGAAAAAGAACAATATTGTGTTAAATTAAAAAGAGACAAAATATCATTAAATCTTCGGGTGTAAGAACAAGATAAATTATTGAAGTGCAAGTTGAAGTCACCGGAGATATTGAAAGGAATAGATAAAGAGTAGAGAGATTCAGCGAGTCAGTAAAATTCATCTAAAAATGTAAAGAGAGAAGAAGAAGGAGGTCGATAGATTACAACAATATAAAAAGATAGAGAAGAAGACTTAAAGGGTACAACAAGACGAAAAAAAATTCAATTAAAAAAAATTCAAAAGAAAAAACATTAAAGAAAATATTAATGGAAGCAATAAATAGAGATTTATAGAATCAACAGACATCCCCATAAGAAGAACGAGAAGATGAGAGAAGATCTTTTGGAGGTCTAGAGATTTCAAGAAAGTTGTAACCATTAGGAATAGCAAGAATACGAGAGGGAGAATTATAGTCTTCGTGTCAAGTTTCAGTAAGACTAAAACATCGGGTAAGGAGGAAGAGATTGTTTGCTGAATATAGAGCGATTAAAAGATCTTATGTTAATATTAAATAGTGAAAATGTAGAAATAGGTTGAATATTGTTACCTTTAAATCTAGCTATATTATTTAAATTAATAGAATTGATATTCTTATCATTAGTATTAATTACATTAGAGTAGGATTTATTAAATTTATTATGTTTGCTATTAGTATTATTATTGTTACAAACTATATTTATTTTTTTGTTTTTCGTGTTAGAGTTAGATTTATTTCAATTATTATTAGCTTTAAGATTAAAGTAAAAGATTTGCTGCCGAACTACTCTCGTCGGAGACAAAGAAATATTAGAGAGGCTTAAAAGAAAGTCTCTAGAATAAGAAAAAAATAATCATAGTAAAAAAGAAAAGAACTCACCTGTTCAGAAGCAAAAAACAAGAAACCACCCAAATTACAAAACCACCTTGGCAAATGCGTGTCTAGGATTTGGGTTTGCCATAAGTCTTACCAAAACCGAAATACTTGCCCAAGGTAGAAACAAATTACCGGTAATCAACATAAGTGATCATACACTTTTAATGTCGTAAATCAATTTACTTATCTTGGGTCAACAATTACAAGCAACTTAAATCTGAACATAGGGTTTCGAGTTTCCAAGATGAATTACAAAGACCTCAGGATTCGTGGCAAAACTCGCCAATTGTTTTTGGGAAAATACTAAAATTACTACAGCTATCAAAATATTTGTCTACAGCACATGTCTTTTGAGTACTTTGCTCTATTATTGTGAGAGTTGGTCAACTTAAATATTATCAAGAGCATAGATTGAATAGTTTTTACATGCGCTGTCTGCTACGCATGCGCATCGCATAGAAAAATCGTGTGTCAAATCAGAAAGTGTTAAAAAACCAATATGTGCAGCATCTATGCTCTTCTGACGTAGAGAAGACTAAGCTGGCTCGGACATGTATACCGTATGTCAAATAGAAAAATTCCTAAAGATACCATATATGCCAAGCTGGTCAAGGGTGAAAAAACAATCGGTCATCCAAAATTAACCTACAGAGATGTCTGCAAGCGAGACATCAGGTTTTCAGACAATAACGAAGACCTGTGAGATTGCCTAAGATCGAACAGCATAGAGACAAAGAAGAAAAGCACCGCCATCTGTCCATTCTTCAGAAGATTTCTATTGTTGTCCAACCTGTGATAGAGTTTGTAACACAAGGATTCGTCTGTACAGTCACAGAAGATCATGCAATAAATGAAGAGGAATCATAAAGTGTAATACTGCTGACGCATCCATTGTCTTTCGAGACAGAAAGGAGCCCTATGATTTGAAAAACATGTTGTTGGATCCCTCTGATCATTCAGCCACGTCTTTTAAACTACAATCCCGGTGAAAAGGGAAAGAACTATGAAAAGTTTCATAATTTAAAAAAAAACTTCTAGCATCCAAATTTAACAGTGAAAATTTTATTTTTGTTGTTCTTCAGCATAGCAACAATTAATAGTATTGATATTTAATAAATTAAAACTGTAATAACCACAAGAATTAAAAACATTGTTAATTTCAGGATCAGCAGACTTATTACTAACATCATTCAAGTTATTGTTCAGAAACTGGTTGTGAAAAAATTTTATATCATTTATTTTTATTTTTATCCTGGTCATTCTTTCACTCAGGTACTATACGTTGTGGAATAATCTCGGGGTTTTTATTTTCGCTGCATCTATTCTTTCAACGCAAACGCGAAGCATGTTAGATTCAATATCATTCCTGTTTATATTGTCGTCTTTGGGAGCGTCTGATTTTCTTAAGACAGGAAAACATGATAATACGGTCAAGAATTCAAACACATGGTTTCTGTGACATCTGCTGATGTTGCCCATTAAAAAACTGCTTTTTTAATTGGTTTGTCTGCTTTCAAGTTGCAATTTTCAGAGATTTTGTCGCCGATTATTTTTGTTGTCTTTTTTGGTGCTGTTGCTTTGGAGACGTCAGTGATGTTTTTAGTCGAAAGTTGGTCAACGGTTGGAGGGCTAACTTCGACAAGTCTTGGTCGTTTTTTGTTTTTGAGACCAGAGTAAACGGAACTTACTCAGTTGGAGTAACTACAACGTCCAACCATTTCGGTTCGTTTGAAATTTCTTTTGTAACATTGTTAACAATGTTATTGTTTAATTGAGTTTTTACAGCGAGTGTACAGCCTTTTTTATGAACAAATTTATTTAAAATTGTTTTCACAGTAGAAATTTTGCTGGTATTTCATCCAATTAATTCAGACATATGCACCTGTTTTTTGGAAAACATGTCCATTATTTCATTTTTAAGAATTTTGCTGGAATTTAAACTTACAAATATAGTAAATTTATCTATCAAATTGTTATTCAAAGAGTATTTAATAAAAGAAATACAATCTAATAACTTTTCTTTTTTCGAAGCTCAACGCGACAAAATTTTTCAGTTTTATCAAGTTTTAATAATTCCAAATTATTTCCGAACAACTTAAATGCATTAATTAATTTATCGTTTGTAAAAAATTTTTGCAGTTTTATCGATAAACGATTCTTTATTAAAATATTCAGCACTTTTTATTTAAAAAATACAATAATTTATTAATTATTATTTGTCTGCAAGCCATGTTGAACCAATCCTATCCTATACTTTATAAGTGTTAAAACATTATTCTAATTTCTATTATTATTATGTATGTATGCATGTATAATGTATGTATGTACTTACGTACGTATGTACGTACGACGTATGTGAGCCCTTGGCTAAAATAGCCATTAAAACTTTATCATTTTGACCAAACTCCTTTACTTTATGATATTGATTGTTGGTTTTAGATTTTTGCACAACCGCTCAATTGGCATATTTCCTGACACACACACAAAAATTAAATTTTGCAAAATTTCGATATAGTATTAGTAGTAGTAATAGTAGTAGTAGTAGTAGTAGTAGTAGTAGTAGTAGTAGTAGTAGTAGTAGTAGTAGTAGTAGTAGTAGTAGTAGTAATAGTAGTAGTAGTAGTAGTAGTAGTAGTAGTAGTAGTAGTAGTAGTAGTAGTAGTAGTAGTAGTAGTAATGCTGTTCTAGATATTTGTTGATTGATTGTTGTTCATCCAACAATCAATACCTGCTTTAAATTTGTTCATTGATTGTGCCTCAACAAGTTCATTTGTAAAGAGTTCCAAGTACTTGCGACTCTATTGAATAAGTAATTCTCTCTTGTTAACTCTTTAAAACCTCGGGTTTTGGTTTTGACTATGACTATCAACTTTGTCAAAATTATGCATGATTTTAAACAACTCAATCAAATCTCCTCTTTTTCTTCTTTCCACCAAGGTTGTTAATTTTAAATTTTTAAGACGATCTTCGTAACCAAAGTTTCTTATAAATGGAAGCAACTTTGTTGCTCTGTGTTGGACTTTATTGATTACCTCGCTATCACCCTTTAGATCTCGGGACCAAACTGATACTGCAAACTCCAACAGTGGACGAATAAAAGTTAGGTATAAATTACGAAGTGACTTATAATCAAATTTCCCAAAAGATTTTTTTATTCGACCAAGCATTTGGTTTGCTTTGTTTGATGCTGTGATGGCTTGATTTTTCCATTTTAAGTTATTTGAGAAAATCACTCCAAGATCTCTCTCGAATTCAGATTCAGCAAGAAGTATTCCATTTATATACAGTAAACATTTTTTATTACCTGGTCAGTGGTGCATAACAGTGCATTTTTCAATGTTGAACCGTAGAAGCCAGTCTTGCGTCCATTTAAATGCCTCATTCAAATCAGATTGAAGTTCGACAACGTCGTTATCTGATGATATTGCTCTTATAATTTTGGTATCATCTGCAAAGAGTTTTGTTGTATTCATCAGTTTTGTTGGAAAGTCATTGATGTAGAGAATAAAGAGTAAAGGACCAATAGTTGAGGTTGATATATTTTGTTCAAAATAAAATTGAATCTTTTGAATCTTCTGAAACATTAATTATTTTGGTGCAAATATTGTAAAATAAATTTTGTGCGGATTTATCGCTGAGGCTAAACGTTTATATGCAAATATAACAATATAATATATACAATCTTGTACCATCATTCAAATCATTGGCTGTTTTAATGACGGTAGAGCCGGATTTAAAAGATATCTAGGAAATGTATCTATTGACCAACCCATCGGAAAGATTACATGCTTCGTCAGACAACGACTTTAGACCGCGGAATAAGTGTGTAATCATTTGTCTGATATTTTTTGGGGGGATCAGGCCTGCAGGTTCCTTTACGGCTGGTATGATAGCATTCTGAAAAAATCTATGCCAAAAGTTGTTTCATCAGATCCGCACAAACATTTATACTCCCGGTTTCCCCAGTGTCAGGTTATCTTTATTAGCTAAAGTTCTACAGCTAAAAATGAGTGATAGCAATGATATAACAAATTTCAGGCTTATCTTGTCGTTTTCATCAAAAAAAATTTAAAAACGAATTGAGACCTCATACGAAGTTTGCAGTCAAACTTGTCAGAAATTTGTTTTAGCGGGCTAAGGGAGGCCTTTAAAAAATATAAGAACCTTGGGATAAACGCAACCAGAGTAGAGACAAAAAAGCAGAAGGCTCAAAAAATCTTCCTGTTGCATGCCCTCTGTTGTCTGTTGATAAAATAGTATTAAGGTATAAAATAATGTAAAAAGGAAAAAATAAGTTGATATAACCGGTAGAAATTGTATATTTCAGAGAGGTTTCCGAGGATGTGGTCACATCGGAGAAATTTAAAAGCTTTGAAGAATTCGTGTTTTAAAAAACTTTCATCCTCACCCATGTTACTCACAGAGCTTCAAAGAGCGGTACTAATTTTTTCCAAACAAATACCGGGCAATCCTAGGAGAGAAAATGCCGTATAACAACAGATTGATGAAACCTGTAGCGGCATTGACAGGCTCCATGGTTTCTAATTTGTCATGAGTCAAATCATTCAAATGCTGTAGAGTAAGGCTATCCCTTCCTCCGGATGTTCTTCTTGAAAATTTGAAAATTCATAGACGTTCTGTTAATATATAAAACTTTATGTAATTGTATTGAACGGTGACATTTTGTGGATACATGGTACTTATGTTTATATCTTGTATATGTATGAAGTTTTCGCAAGCAATTTATTTCTTTCATAGCAAAATATTTTTCTTCTTTTTTTGTGCAATTTAAGGTAGCTGTACTCGGTGAGTCGCTTGGGGCTCTTTGCAATTATCCTATACTGTTTTTATTTGGTCAAATAGAATCAATTAAAAAAACTGAGCAGCAACTGTTGATTTTTTTGTCCGGGTTTGTTTACTTGTCAGAAGGAGCTCCGGGATTTTTCAGGATATTGTGTTTGCCGTGTTTGGAGCCATAATATCAGTTGATGATAATATCCTCATCCTCATGGCGTTTCTGATGTTGCCTTGGTTCATTTTACTTTAACCAATATACTTAATTTTGGCTGACGGTTTTTTTTGTTAACTTTTGAAATAGCCTAGACCAAATTAAACATTTCCTTGAATAAACTTTATGCCAAAGCATCCAGTCTGTTACTGATTCTGACGCTCCTTACGGAGAACCAAGGGAGGAAAAAATAGCAGCCTAAAACACAAATGAGCATGCGAAGGATGATCAAGAATAGCTTTCAAAACATTGGTCAGAGTATGACTGAATTTGACACGTGATTGCCTTGGCCTGTGGTCAATCAACCGATAATAGACAACGGTGTATGAATCTAAGTACGTACGAACATATTCGGCGTTGTACTTTCTCATTTTATAATGAAGACACGTAATTTATATTATACTTCACATGATAGGTTAGTTAATAATTTAAAGTAACTTAAATTGGAACAATTAACAAACTTGTAACTTGCCTGAATAACATTGATATGGATGTCAAACAATGGTTTTAGAATAAATCAGCAGAAGTCAAAATTTGTTCCAATACGTACATGACAGCAGCTGATGAAACTTAATATTGATTCAGTTAAAATAGGAGATGTTAAAATAGAATTTAGTGATAAAGCAACTAATCTGGGTTTCATTCTTGATTCTAGATTATCGATGCATGATCATATAAAGGTGATAACAAATTTATGCTCCGGACAGATTCTAGAACTCTATAAACTCCGTAAGTCATTAGATAAATCTGCTATTCATACCTTGGTGCATGCATTTGTTCATTAACGATTGAACTATTGCAATGGCCTGTTTGCGGTTTGCCAGATAGGTCTATTTCTGCAATTCAATCCATTCAGAATAGAGCAGCCAAATTTATTGTTGGAGTTCTCAAATTTAACCATGTTACTCCAATTTTTAAGGGCCTTCATTGGTTCACTATAAAAAAAAGAATTAAATATAGAATATGTATTTTAATGTATAAAACTGTACATGGCTTGTTACCAAGTTATTTGATAGATAAAAAAGTCTGTAATGATGAGTGGTATGAACCTTAGATCAGATGATGAATGCATTTTACTGGTTGTACGTGATGTCAATCTGCAGATAGCATCAAGAGATTTTGCAGTATCTGGACCAATGGTTTGGAACAGCTTACCGAGATCTTTTATAACTAAAGATTTGAAACTTGATGATTTTAAAAAGAAACTTAAAATTTACTTATTTTCGCTTTGATTTTGTTGTTAAGTGAATAATTATTTGTTTGTTACTACCGCCATTGACTGTACTTTTTTCTTTTTTGACTTTTTTTGACTATAGATAGCGCTTTTGAGAACTTTTTGATTTTAAAAGGCGCTTATAAATGTTTCATTAATAATTATAATTAAACCAAATCAATTAGTTTGTAAAGCGCAATTTCTGCGATGTTCAACAGCGCTCCTCAATGAATTTTTAAAAACAGATGGGTCTTGAGATCCGCTCTGAACTTTGTAAGTAATTGAGAAGTAGTTAAAGGAGGTAGAGAGTTCCAGAGAAAAAGGCCAGAAAAAGCAAGCGCAAATTCAGTATAAGTGTGTTTAACATGAGTTAAGAAGGGAGAATGAGAAAATAATAAACCGGGTCGTTTGGGTTCAATTAATACATCTGAAAATTACTTTTAAATAATGAAGATTAAGACTTGCACATTAATGAGCAAATTTTAAAAATTATTCTATATTTTATAGGTATCCAGTGCAAAAGAAGAAGATATGGAAAATGGAGATATATGAGAAAAGGTATGGACACGAGCAACTAGACGATCAGCAGAGTTTAAAGCTTCAATTAAAGAAGACCATAATAGAGCAAGTTACAATAATTAATCCTAGATAAAACTAATAAAGTAACAAGATGTAGGAGAAATGTAGGATCGTCAAGAAAATTTAAAAGTTTTTTGTTCTAGATTTAATAGACGAAAATAAGAACCTTAAGCGAAACAATTAATCAGCGAAGAAAGAAACATGTTAAAATTAAAGATAAAGCCTAGGATACAAAACTTATGAGAAACATCATGAATTTTAGAATCTGCTTAAATAATAAAAAGAATGATAACAGATTGTTTAAAATTATTTAAACATATTAATTCAAACTTAGAAGAATTTAGATTAAGATGATAAATAAATGATAATATTAATAGAAGATGGACTTAGAAATAAATTACGAAGAACAATATTGAGAATAGATAAAAAAAGAAGTCTAAATATAAGGAATCTTCAGTATAGTTTACCAGTGAAAAAAAGTTTTAATAAAAGTTCAGAGGTATAGAGTTTAAATGGGAGAGGGTCAAGGATAGATTGTTGGGTACTCCAAAAGTATGAGTAGAGGAGTTGGAAGTTTTATTAAGAACAACAGAAGAAAAAACGATTACAGACAATGTAGTTAAAAAGCTTAATTAAATTTGCAGGTTTTGATAGATAAGCCTCGATTAATCAACCCCTACAAATAAAATTTATAAATTCAAATTAACACCTAAATAGTCTTGAATTAATTAACAAGTTTATAATGAGCCTAGATTAATTAACCCGTTTAAATAAAATTAATAATTTCAAATTAACACATAATAGTTTTAAATAAATTAACACAACTTTTTCCTTTCAACACTGTCCAATAGCAACGTATCTTTCTCGTAACAATTGTCAAATTCAAGTTAATCAATAGATCAAAGTAACTTGAATTGAAACAAGATCCAATGTAGTTAATAAGTACACATTAGTTTATAAGGTTTTGATCTAGGTAAGCTTTATTTATTTGTCATAATAAAATAAAATAAAATTTCAAATTAGCAATTAATAGGTTTAAATTGATTAACTAGTCTATCATTTAACGAAATTTTTCTTGGTGATTTCATTGAATTGAAACAAGATCTAATGTAGTTAATATGCAGAGATGGGCAGTAATGTAGTTAAAGTAATAAAATTACGTAATTTAAATTACAATTGTGACTTGTATCAAAATTACTTTTTAAGTAATTGATAATTTGTAAATTAGTAATTTCATCCTTCATGTAATTTGGTAATTTCAAAGTAATTTAAAATTACATTTTGACTAAAAAATATAGTTTATATGTGAGTGAACAGATATACTTACACAAATTATTATTATTATTGAAACTTTTTTTTTCTTGAAATTCTAAAAAAAAATTTTAAATTCTACTAATTTATTTGATTAAAAATTTCATTTGCTACTTTGAAATTTTATGGTCACATAGCTACATCAAAGAAGTTAACTTTTTTGATGTTTGACGCTTCTTTTTTTCTTTCTTTTTTTCTTTCTTTTTTCCTTCTTTTTTTCCTTCTTCCTTTCTTTTCTTCTTTCTTCAGTTGTTCATTAAACGTTGATCGAAAGAAAGTAAATTAATAAAAAAATATGAAAATGACATCAAAGAATATGCAAAATCAAAAGTAGTGGCGAATAGTGTCTTTCTTTCTTTAGTCATTCGTTAAATGATTGCACAGATTGTTGGTAGAAAGCAAGTAACTTAATATATGAATATAAAAATGACATCAAAATGACATCAAAAAAATTCAGCGCAAAGAAAAATCAATGTTTAAATAACTTCAAAGAAAATTTTTTTCTTCATTTATTCAAAACTGTTTTGATGTAATTTAATTTCATGTAATTTGAAATTTATAATTAGTAATTTGGCTCTTTTATTAAATGTAATTTGTATCGAAATTACAATATTTAGAGTATTTTGTAATTTGTATCGAAATTACAATATAGTGTGTAATTTGCCCTTCTTTCATTCTTTTATTAATTTACTATCTTTCGATCAACAATTTGTTCAATCGTTTAATGAACGACTGAAGAAAGAAGGAAAGAAAGAAAGAAGGAAAGAAAAAAAAAGAAGTGTCAAATGAAATTTTAATCATTTAAATTTTTAGAATTTGAAATTTTTTTTAGAATTTCAAAAAAAAAAATTTCAATATTAATAATAATAATTTGTGTAAGTATATCTGTTCACTCACATATGAACTATATTTTTTAGTCAAAATGTAATTTGAAATTACTTTGAAATTACCAAATTACATGAAAGATGAAATTACCAATTACTTAAAAAGTAATTTCGATACAAATTACAATTGTAATTTGAATTACGTAATTTCATTACTTGAATTACATTACTGCCCATCTCTGCCATTGAGCCTGCTTTAGGCAGCTTAGTTTATTAGCCATGCGTGTTCCACTTACTTGATAACAAATTATCTTCCTAATTAAATAATATTTTGCTTCCATATTACTGACCTAGAAACAGCCTGCCTTCAAGTGGACCACACCATACGTTCCGCTGAGCCTGCTTTAGGCATTTCGGTTTATTAGCCGCTTGCGGCACACTAACTTGAGCCTGCTTTGGACAAACGTGTGGAGTTGATCTGTCTTAAAGATAAAACACCTGTAGGGTCCGTGTAGAGAACCTAACCCGCCGGAAGAGAAGACAGACCAGTGTAGATGCTTTCTCATAGTAGGTTTTTTTGATGCCCTGAAATGTTTTCCTAAAGGAAATTCGAGAGGTCTAGACGGGCTTAAAAATTTGACAAACTCCAAAATGGAAACCGCCAATCTGATCATCTCTTTGACTGCTTTCATATACTTTCGGTTGTCTAGCGTCGGCACGTCCAATGTAGTCCCTAACCAATTTGGAAGAAGGTTGGTAGCTCTGCAGAAAAAGGATGGCGACATCAGATCAATAGCTATTGGATGTACTGGGAAGAGTTTCGCTAAAACAGATAGCAATCCTCTCATTATTTAACAAACAACACTGAATAAATAACCCGCTGTTTCTTGGTTCAATTTTCTTCATGGGCTCAAGTCACTATAAATTTTGGGAGGGTAAATTTAAAGATTCAGGTTTATTTTGTTAAGGTTGACAATAATTTATAAGCATGACTCGTCATTACTAATTCAAGCGGCTCTTTTGCCTAGACATCTGTATTTTTTGAGAACATCGCCTGAACTTTCTAAAGAGCTATCATTAGATTTGATAATGCCTGTCAGTCTACCTTCATTCTGTTGGTTTTGAGTATTGCTACCTATAAGTTTGGGAGGTCTGGGATTTGGCGACGTGGCTGGCTCGGCACCCTAGCTTTTTTGTCTTCGGCTGCGGCCACAGCGTCTTTTTTTCAATATTCAATTTTTCTTACTGATGATGCTTATGAAGTGTACTAAGCAGCAGATGTGCAATGAATGGGTTTAAATTAACTTTCTGCGCGTGACCCATTAACAGAGCATAGCGGAACTTGACAATGATTAAAACCCACGGCTAGTTAATCAACGAATGGTCATATACATAATTGCGTATAGACATATACACATCCCTACATATCGACATACATACATTATATAAATACACACATACACGCACGCATACATAAATACATAGATATAACATAATCACGATGCACCAAAGTCAAAACTTTTTTGATGAAGTCTACAGAATTTGAAACAATAATAATTTTTTTTATTAATACTTTCAATGTTTCTAAATAAAATGTTATTTAGATTATTTAAATTTTTGAACAACGCACTATAATAACAGACATGTTTTTTTTAAATTAAAAAAATAAAATTTTAAACACCTTTAAAATACTAATGAAAAAATAACGCCAAAACTTTTACAAACTTAAAAAATATACATTTATATACACACATACATGACGCACTTGCAAATAATTAAATTAATTTTGATTATAACACGCACAACCATTCAACGCCGGGCTGATCATAATAAAAAGAGAAAAACGTTAAGTGAAGTGACAATAAAAAAAAGAAAATGATTCAATATTAAGTTCCATGTTTTGCTGCTGAGGCCTTCAAACAATGGCACATCTTCAGGACTGAAGAATGTCTTCCTCTGGTAGTTTCCCGTGAATGCTTGACTAAAAAATAGATAGATAAATAAATACACACACACACACACACACACACGTGCGCGCGCGCACACACACACACACACACACATATATATATATATATATATATATATATATATATATATATATATATATATATATATATACGTATTTAATAAAATCTACCAAATTTTTAGCTTTTGAAAGTTTACGGTTGAACTTTTCAATATTTCTAACAGTAATTTTATAGCTATTATCCAATTTATTGAAAGTAATAAGAAAATCATTGGCGTTCATGATTGTTTCTTTCACAAAGAACGGTCTATGTGAAAAAAACAAACAAAGGGATATATCTAAATAGAATAAGTGAGTGCACATAAAAATATAAACGCATTTTTAAATAGAGGATTCACATACTTCAATAAGCGACAGCGAGGCAGAACTAGCTAGAATCACCTAAGATCTAGTCAACAACAACTACAAAACAGCTGCCATCTAAGATACCATACAACATAACCAAACAAGGCGAGAATATAATTTTCTACTACAGAAACTACATGTCACCTGCATTTAAAACAGATGAATCTGTTCTAAAGAAAACTATAATTAAAAACATGAAGCCTAGAAATGCAGACGATTAAGTGTAAATCTGAGGATTCATTATCAAAATGCAAAAACGGCAAACCTGATAATAAAGACTAATTGTACACCTCCCCAAAATTCAACCCTGGAATGAAATCACCGAATATATGATTTTAAATGTTCTCTTGACGGATGCACTCGTAAGAAACACTCAATATAACTCATCTGGAAACCATACATCAAATGATCCCATCAAGAGAGATATTAGTAAACTATACTAGTATAAAATACGGTAACAAGAATCACAGTCATCTACGAATTGCTGAAGAGATCTTCCTTGACCACTGTCGTGGGTATGACATAAAACTGCATCCACGCTGCTTTGCGTGCTTTTGAGAAAAAAGGCTAGGCCCACCGCTTATAACTGGTGGTTGTTGTCAGGATGGGTGTCCGGATGTAAAAAATTTCCCCTAAATTATTCTATGCCATAACAAAAAAAACAACTCCTAGTCCCCAGCAGGCCTTAAGTGGTCAAGGGGTGCTAAGAATCCATGGGAAGTATGCAATAGCTGAGGGATGTTGCAGAAAAATTCAGAATGGCCCCTCTACAGTATCACTGACTTGCCGCAGCATGGAAATCGCAGAAATGCTCGAGCGTAGAAGGATTGACATCTGCTGCCTTCAGGAGACCCGATGGAAATCGAATGGTGTCTGTCATATCAACTCAGACAAAGAAAAATATAAACTATTCTGGAATGGTCAAAAGACGGCCAAAAATAGTGTTGGAATTTTTGTCAAAGAACCGCTAGCCCAAGAAGTACTGGATATTAAAAGGATTAACTCACGTCTCATGTGGATCAAGATTCGCCTAGAAAAGCAAACAATGACTATTTTTTTTGCATACGCACCACAGACGGGCGAATTAGAAGAGATAAAAAATGACTTTTGGGCTGCGTTCTCTGACACCATCTCAACAATACCAAAATCTGAAACAATCTTGATTGGAGGCGATCTCAATGGCCACGTTGGAGAGAAAACAGATGGTTTTGACAATGTGCATGGCGGTTTTGGCTATGGAAAACGGAATGAAGATGGCAACCGCATCTTTGAGTTTGCTGAAAGTCACGGGTTAGGTTTATTAAACACATATTTTAAAAAGAGGTTGGAACATCTCATAACATACAAAAGTGGACCATCAGCTACGCAAATTGATTTCTTCGCTGTCAAGCAACAATACCGAAGGCTATTAAAAAATGTCAAAGTTATACCTGGCGAATCATGTGTCGCCCAACATAGCCTCCTTGTGGCAGACCTGGTTGTCGAACTGTCAAAACATAAGTCTAAACAAATGCCTCGGAGAATCAAAACGTGGAGGCTGAAAAGCAAAATTCATCAAGAAAAATTTCAACAGATTGTCCCCACACAGTTAGACCACCAATCGCAATCCAGTATATATTGGAGTACAAACAAAACCGTTTTGATAAACGCTGCAACTACAGTTTGTGGGAAAAATGGTACAAACGTCAGCATGAACAGGACACTTGGTGGTGGATTGACAGTGTACAAAATGCAATAGCTGAAAAGATAGCTGCATTCGAGCACTGGCAAAAGTCAATGTCTGTTGAATTCCAGAAGTTCGCTGAGTTAGCTGAGTTGTATAGCTCTAGGCGCAGCGGTAGAAGAATGCTACGCCACACTAGTATCGAGGCAAAAAGATCCCATCTGCCGCACGTATGCGTTCACGAACGGCGGCATCAGCTGTTCCAGTACAATCTAGCATATCTCCCAAATACTGAAATGAAGTAACAGTTTCAATCCGAGTAATCGTATCATTATCTGGACTCCGTTGTCGCGGGTTGATGCCGGCGAGGCATACGCAATCAGTCACTTTCCTTAGTGAGTCGGTAATTCTCGAGCATCGTTTGTGACACAACTGCTGACATCGTAGGCATTTGATCGAGTTGCTTCCAACTCCAGCCCCACACACCAAACATTGCCAGTGACCAGAGACCACAGGCTCAGCGGTACCACTGGTGATTATAGTTTTTGTTTTGTCAAGGTTTACCTTTAGCCCGTGTTCGGCGAGCTGGATATTTCAGACCTCAAACTTTCTGGCTGCATCTTGTTCCAAGGCTGCCGTCAGGACGATATCAGCTGCATATATCACATTCCATATGTTATCTGAGCATATCGGTTCGGTTATTTCTCCCATCACCGTGATGAAGAGCAGGGGGCTGAATATTGATCCCTGATGGACGCCGACTTAATATCAAATTCATTCGTGTTGCCGGCTGTTGTGCTGACCAAAGTTTTGTGTTAGAGTACGTTGCCATAACAAGCCGAGCCAGATATTCGAGAACAAGTTGTTTACGTAGACTACACCTGATTGCCTCACGAGGTGTTAAGTCAAAAGCCTTTTCCAAGTCCACATAGACATGGAACAGTCGCTTTTGCATTGCCATGTATTTTTCCTGTAGTTGACGAATGATCTAGATAGCATCAATGGTGGATCTCCCTGCCATGAAGCCGCACTGGTAACCACCTATTGAAACGCATGACAACCGTCTTCTCTCAATGACTTTTTCAATAACTTTCAGGGGATGTTCCAGAAGACGTATACCCCGATATGAGGAGTATTTCAGTTGATTTTCTTTTCTTCTATATATCGGCACAGTTGTGCTACTGTTCCATTCCACTGGTAGTATCGATTTACTAGATGTGTAAAAGGGCTCTGAAGCCTGCCCCACCAGATGCCATCATGATATCATTAGTAAATCCAGACGGACCAGCCGCTTTATTCACCTTCATTGCCTTCAACGCATCCGTAAGCTCCTCAGCTGTGATGTCCTGAATTGGTCCTTCCACCGGAAATGCATCAAATACCAACCCAATAGGGTTTGTTTCATTCAATAATTGATCGAAGTAATCCTTCCAGTGATCCTTCACTTCATTCTACAAGGTTATTATAGTGTCTTTATTATTCTTTATGCATGTGGCACCAACTATATCCTTTTTCAGTCTTTGGCCAGATTTGCTATTCGGCATTGATTTGCACGAGCTATCGTAACCTGACATTTCGCTTCTGTGTTCTTTGATCGGTATGTCTTTCGATCTTCATCAGTCTTCATCTTTTGCCATTGTTTGAAACTGCTTTCTTACTGGCAATAGCATTTTGCACAGTCTCGTTCCACTACCAAGTTTCGCATATCAGTATTAAAAATGAATGCGATTCCGACACCCATACTTTTCAAAAACACAGCTTGAAGATTCATTTTTAGAATATAAATAACAAATGTAAATCAATTGATACTGAGATGACTGAGCAACAAATTATCCAGTAGAATTTCTAATTCGACGGAGTCTCCAAGGATGCCACCACACCTATTAATATTAAAAAAAGGATCACCAACAATACTCTCACGAAATATAAATTCACCAAAGTTTGTTCGATAGAACTAGACTAACAATAAGAAAACTGACACCAAATTTGATCGAGGCAGTAGTTGAGTGGTAGACTCAAAGAAGAAAATGTTTTACTTCAACGAATACCAATGATTTCTACCGATTTGCCCTTCAACTTCAAACGACCACAATTTCCTTCCCGTCTTGCCTTTGCAATCACTAAGCCCCAGAGCAATCTTTTTATGTTGTTGGTTTACATTTAGAAAAAGAGTGCTTTTCCCGCGGACAATTATATCTTGCTCACGAGTTGGCACACCTAAAAATCTTTATATTTACACACTTAATGAAATGATAAAAGACATTGTATAATCTTTAGCTTTCATTTAAAATTTATTCGTATTTCGATATTCAATTAATTATTAAATTAATTTAAAACACACTTTTTGTCATTTAGCACAATGCGCCTGAACAGCTATTATTTGTAAGGCGTTACGAAGTACGCCGGGTCAGTTAATTAATTAATTAACAATAATAATAATAACAACAACATGGAACAGCGCATATCCTTAAAAAATTTCTCGGATATCTTTTGGACTCAGATGGGCCCTTAAATCATCTGTAAACCGGCTTAGACCGTGTTTAACGAACAAAAAATAATAATAATATATAAACATAAATATATATAAAAAAATCGTTTTAAATCGATCTAAGCAGGATTTATTTAATTGTATAAAAAAGATGTTGCTACCGACCAATATTGCGAGATCGTGTCGTTGAGGCTATTGTATGCATTGTCCAGGAACGTTAAACGTGTAACGGTGCTTATTTCGTTGATAATGTCTTCAGTCAGCACTTTGTTCGTAATTTCATCTGTCACTGTGTAAAACTGTCAGTAATAATATAGAATCTTATGATACATTTGTCACCACAGCATAGGTAAGTTTTATATGCAATGTATAAATACTGCTGGACGCAAGATGTTTACGTTTTTATTGAACAAAAGCTATATATATATATATATATATATATATATATATATATATATATATATTAGGGATGCACCGAAGTTCGATCCCGGCTCCGGCCAAAATCCGGCTTTTTTTCAAATCCGGCCGAATTGGTGCCCGAATTTAGGGCCGGATTTAACCGTCTATCGACATTTAAAAATGTTATAAATAGAAAAAAAAATTTCATTGAATTCAATTAATTTTATGTCATTAAGTTCATTAAGTTAAAAGCTAAGCATACATAACACATAATAACAACAGCTGACCTTTGTGTAAAAGAACTTGTGCACGTGTAAATACTATATAATTGTATATGACGGATCATATAGCTACATACCATACATATATGTGTGTATATATATATATATATATATATATATATATATATATATTTACAACATTCTATAAATTCTACCGAATGTTTGGCGTTAATATGTTTGTAGTTCGTTTTTTCAATTTTTCTCACTAAAGTTTTTTGGTGAACGTTTAGTTTATTAAAATTCAAAATAAACTTATTTTCCGAATTAATGCTGCAAATAAGGCCATATTTCGATTCCGAATGAATCATCATCAGTGCTTTCTGCCGTTTATATAGGGAAATATTGACTTTGTCAAAATGAATTTAGATGGAGATTGACTTTGTCAAAGTGAATTTAGATGGAAATTAGGTGTCAGGTTTCTTTATTGGCTAGTCATCTTCTTTGGTCTCCTTTTCTTCATCGATAGCATCATATTCTTCTTTGTCACTATTCACTGTCCCTAATTAAGTTGTTAATGAAAACAAAGAAGTAATAAAAACTAGCATTGTAAATTGAACTTGGTGGGGTATTGTGTGAAAAGAAATGGTCAGTGAAGATGAAAGGGAGGGTATAAAAAGCATGTGTGAGAGCAGCGATGGTATATGATTGTGAAACTTGGGTGTTGAGGAGAGAGGAGGAAAGTGTACTGCAGAGGGCTGAAAGAGCTATGGTGAGGATGATGTGTGGGATTAAAGTGAAGGATAGGAGTAGTACAGAGCTGATGTCGATGATGGGACTGAATGAGGACATTGTGACATTGATAAGGAGATCGAGATTGCGGTGGTATGGACATGTGTTGAGAAGGGATGATAGGGTCGGGATTAGGCGAGCGTTGGAGTTCGAGGTTGAAGGAGTGGTAGGAAGGGGTCGTCAGCGGTTGAGATGGAGAGAGCAGGTGGAGAAGGACAGGGGGAAAGCGGGGTTGCGTGATACTGAGGCGAGTGACAGATGTGAATGACGTCGAGGGGTATTTCGGTTTCATCATAGGTAAAACCAAACGGCAACCCCCGATCTCGGAGAAAATGTCGTCTAAACGTGTGTTGTTGTTGTTATTTATATAGTATAATAATTTCAAGTGGTATATTTAGTTATCGGGTTATGGGCTGGTTTCGTTTCTGCTCCGAGCTTTTCTTGATTATCTAGAATTTTCATAATTATAACCGACCCCTTGAACTTGTAGGGTATGGTTATTTCTCTCTACGTAGATTTTTGACTCCTGAACAGACTTATTTCAGATGAACTTTATCAGAAAGAAAACAGTGCTGGCAATCACTTGTGTGTATTGCTTCGTTTATTCTCGTTTATTCAATCGTTAAAATCGTTAGAATACAGCACAATAACTAATCAACAGGTAAATCACGGGATAAAACTAATCGTCAATAATTAAGCTTCTCTCGTCAGATGTTTTTTGGCCGTAAATCCTCATTATTCGCTTCTCGGAAGATTATCGTAATTCCCTCTAGACCGCTTGTAGAACTCTGCGTGATAAACTTTTCCTCGGGCGTTATCGCTAATCTGCTTGCAGTACCCACACAAAATATCTCTGCGATAATAGGACTCTTTTTCCTGCTTGAAACTTCTTCTGACCTCTTCTTAATTCTCGTTCTTTTTTTTTCTCCCTGTGTGTTTCCCTCCCGAATCTTGCTTTTGCGTTTTTTATATAGCTACCGATCTGCTTGTAAATGTGTCACATGACGTGTCATATGAATTAACAACCATTCTAATTATTTACGTCTTCTAATTAATTTGCAAGCGGTTCACGCAATTTCTAAATATTAGTTTTTATCTCGATTTCACGTCTGTAACAATATAGTGGTTTAATTAAATTTGGTTGCATCTAATAGAAAAAATTTAGACAAAAAAATTTATATAATTTTTTTATCGAAATATATTATTTGTTAATTTTATTCCAATTTATGTTATTTACTTTAATTTAGTGGAAAACCTGATTTAAATAAGCATAGTAATAAAGTTGAAGTTATAGGTACAAATAGGATAGTTTACTACAAGTTGTATTTGTTTATTCATGCTGTGTTATTTCTGCATTGATTTCTTACAAACTGTATAGCAACTTTTGTAAACAATTAAACTTGAAATGAGTACACGTGCAAGGCCAAAACCATATTCGTTGAAAAACTTCAGCTGTATTCGTTGCGGTTGTGTTTCAAATCTTACGTTAATACCAGATGATGTGTACTGTTTCATTCAGAAGTATAATAATTTCAAGTGACTTTGTGATACATGTAACAATGTTTCTCCAGACACCAAATCATCAACGGAAATAAACACGGATCTGTTCGCAAAGACGGTTAAAAGAAATACAAGGAATTGGTGATTAAAATTGATGGATTGGCTGATGCCAATAAAATTATAGAATCGGAGCTCCGAAATATCAGGTGTGCAGTAAAATCGAATGATGAAAAAATAAGCAACATTAATCACGCTGTCGATGAGATGCGTACGGGCAGTGGTGGAGTCAGTACATCATGGGCCGATATAGTAAGCAAAGAGGTTAAAAAAACATTGATGTGATTAACGTTGAAATCAAGAATGAAATTGTTGGATGATGTGCTAAAAGGTGTTTGGCTCAGTCACGACCTTTCAAATGATCAGAGAGATGAGTTGAAGAAATTGATCAACGATGCAAAAAAGCAGAAATCTGTAAAGTATTTTTCATTCAGAGTGAAGGGGTCTTCGGGAAGATGGAAAACAGTCAAGTTTCGGAGGGAACAAAAACTGAAAGAAAAAGTTTGATAGAGAGAGATGGCACTGGTGGTTGTGATGATTTTGATAGAGTAAACGCTGAAAGTTGTTTTAGATATGCATGTAATAAACGTTATTATGGTAAGTGTCAATATAAAATCTAAAATCATGATGTGTGTGGTGGAAAAGGGTGTAAGTACTTGAGTCTCCAGTGTCCAGACCGTGTAAAACTGATGATGTAAATGCTGTATTTGACGTATTCAGTGACGAATTAAAGAAAATTGTTGATAAGGTTGTTCCTCTTGTACCAGTGCTGCCTGAACGCTATCATGTTGCACCGTGGTTTAATGATGATTGCAAGGCTTCAAAACGGAAATGTAGAAAAAAAAAGGATTTTCAGAAATAGTCATAAATTACCAGATAAAAATGAATGGATATTGGCCCTTAAAGGAAAAGCTGAAATTTATTCAAACAAACTTAAAGTATATTGAAAGAAAGTTGTCAATGAAAACAGTAAAACTCCAAAAAGCTTGTGGAGAGTGGTTAATAAAATTTTTCTAAACAGTCACTGTGAAGGCGCTAAACGCGAATTCAATGATCTTAATGCTGGCCAGTTCATGACTTTTATTGAAAAAATTAAAATGATAAAACAGAGGACTGACACTGAAAATCAGTCTTGTCTAAACAGTGATAATCATGGATGTCAGCAGTTGTTTTCGACTTTTCTGGCGATGTCTGAGGCTGATGTCAGAAAAGAAGTGCTTCTTTCACTTACAAAGTTCTGTTATCTGAATATTTTACCAACGCGTTTCTTTAAAATCATTTTGAATTGCTCTGTCCATTTATAACCAGTCTGATAAATTTGAGCATGAGGGTAGGTTGTTTCCCTACACGTTGTAAACATGCAACTGTTGTGCCGTTGTTGAAAAAAGTGATGCAGATCTAATTATCGACCTATCAGTAATCTTTTCTTTATATCAAAACTCATTAAAAGAATGGTGTCGAGACAATTGCTTGCTCATTTGAATGATAATAATCTTATGCCTGCACATCAATCCGGTTTTAGACGATTTCACTCCACTGAAACTGCCCTGCTACCTATATGTTCTCAAGGGTTTATGCTCAAAACCTTTCCTTGTTGGCATTTTTGGGCATGGGTTCGACTTTCGACTGTGTCAATCATGAAATGTCACTGCTCAGGCTGCGTCAAAGTTTTGGAATATCTGGAAAGATAATAAATCGGCTCAGAAGCTACCTGATTGGCCAAACATAGCAGGTTTCGTTCAACGGGAGTACGTCCTACGTCAGTGTGGTTTTCTCTGGTGTGCCGCAGGGATCTGTTATACATATGATGAGTTGAAGATACTTGATTCTTAAGATTTTACAAGCCATGCATATGCAGACGACATTCAAATTATGTTATCAGGTAAACCGAAGTTATTCCAATACGAGATTAAGAGATTCATTGAATGTATATCTGAGGTTAATCTGTGGATGTCGAGAAATGAATTGAAGCTTAATCAGGGTAAAACAAAATTTCTTCCTATTGATACCTGGTAACAGTTGGCAGGCTTGGGTATAAATTCTGTTGTTATGAATGATCAAAAAATAGATTTCTGTGAAGCAGTGTCGAACCTAGTTTTTATAATTGATTCAAAACCAAAAATGAAATCTCATTTAAAAATGATCTCTATATCATGCCTGGCACAAATTAGAAGAATGAAACAAATTCGAAAATCACTTGATAAAGACGCAATGCAAAGACGCAATGCAGACTCTGGCGTTGGTCACTCACTGCAATGGTTTGTTTTATGGACTCCCGGCCAGATCTATCAAAATTCTGCAATCGATTCAAAACCGTACTGCCTGCTACACCGATCCTGAATAATTTGCATTGGTTGCCTATAAATAAAAGAGTTGTTCTTAAAATCTGTCACAGTTTTTAAATCACTAAACGGTCTGGCTCCAAAATATTTATCAGATAAACTGAAATTAAAAGCGCCGACCGCATCTGGTATGCGTCTGAGGTCTGACGATTCGAACATTCTTGTGGTCCCTCATAGACAGCTAAAGATTGGATCACGTGATTTTGCTGTGTCCTATAGAACGGCTTGCCGTCAGCCCTCAGAATGCCTGGAATGAACATTGCTGAATTTAAAAGACAATTAAAGACATAACTTTTTTATTATAGCTCAAACCTTTTCATTCTTGCCATTTTAATATGAATATTGGTTATAATTTGATAGCGTTTGTGAAAACTGCTATAACGAACGCTATATTAAGTTTTTTCTTTATAAAAATAATATATATATATATATATATTATTTATAAAAATATATGTATATATAAATGAAAGTGTGTATGTATAAATGCATGTGTGTAATGTGTATATGTTTATATATCAGCTATGGACACCAAAATCGCTAAACAGATTCTAATGAAAATTACCGAATAGGATATAAAAAGGATGGTTTTTGTAAAATTTTGTGAAAATTCATCCACAGATTTTTGCTACAGACCAAAAACTAAATATGTCGACTTTTCATAGAAAAAAAATTAACTAATGCTTTAAAATCACACTCTGTTCTTTACAGTTGCGCCAAGATGACGTCATAGCATTGTTTTTACATATGTTTATATATATATATATAAATGTTGGTAATAGACCATAATTTTTACAATATTCTATAAATTCTACCGAATGTTTGGCGTTAATATGTTTGTAGTTCGTTTTTTCGATTTTTCTCACTAAAGTAACTTTAAACTCCGAATTTATTACAACAATAAAAAGACGAATTTATTACAACAATAAAAAGACGTCTCACCTAATACTGAAAAACAACTGCAGATAACTCTGAGTTAAAGCGTAATCACGTAATATATGAATTTAATTGCCCCTTTGACGGCTGTGCACGTCAACATGACTCATATATCGGGATTACAACTACCTCACTGACTAGAAGGCTTACGATGCATAAACAGAGTGGTGCTATCAAATCTCATTTGGACTCAACACAATCAATCACAATTAGCCGTGAAATCCTCGACAGCAACACCAAAGTAATATACCAGAACAGCAACTACACGCATCTTAAAATTGCAGAAGCAGTCCTAATTGACATCAATCAACCAAAAATAAATATACAACAAAAAATGACAACCTCACTTCCAACCCGGCGCTTAACCAACAACGAAAACAAAGAAGTAATAAAAACTAGCATCGTAAATAGTGACAAAGAAGAATATGATGCTATCGATGAAGAAAAGGAGACCAAAAAAGATGACCAGCCAATTAAGAAACCTGACACCTAATTCGCATCAAAGTTCAATTTTACAACACCAAAGTTAATTTTTACAACGTCAAAGTTAATCTTGACAAAGTCAATATTTCCCTATATATACAGCAAGGAGCACTGCCGATGATTCATTCGGAATCGAAATATGGCCTTATTTGCAGCATGAATTCGAAAAATAAGTTTATTTTGAATTTTAATAAACTAAACGTTCACCAAAAAACTTTAGTGAGAAAAATCGAAAAAACGAACTACAAACATATTAACGCCAAACATTCGGTAGAATTTATAGAATATTGTAAACATATATATAAATATATAAACATATAAATATATATATATATATGTATATATATATATATGTGTGTGTGTGTGTGTGTGTGCGGATTTTTTAAGTAAAAAATATTAACTTTCTACAGATTTTACATTTTATTCCCTTTGCACTCAAAAAGGATCGTTTTGGAACGTAGGTAGGAAACATTTTGATAAATTTCATGGCTGACAAACAGGTTACTTTAAAATATTGAACATATATACAGTAGGGAGCATGGACAAGCTTGTAACCCGCTCCGCTTTCGGAAAGGGTCGGTTTTGAAGGAAAGATTGAAATTTTTTCATAGATACTAAAGCTGAAAACTGAAATTTTGTATATAAAGGTTTTTAGGTACAGCGGAAAACTTGGGCATGCTTTTAACTTGCCCGCCCTTGGAAAGGGTCAGTGTTAAAGGGGAGGGTGAAAATTATTTAAAATTTAATGATAAAAAATAGATTGGTTTGAAATTTTGTAAATAAAGGTTTTTGAAAACCTTAACCTATGAAAAGGTTGATTTTCATTAAAAGAAAGTTTAAATTTAAAAAAAAATTAAATTTGGAAAACTACCGATCTAAATGGCTTTACATTTTGTGATTGACAAATATTAAATGCCATAAAAGTTACTAACATTATATAAAGATCACAATTAGCAGTTTGATGTTAAGTAGGGTAAAATTGCATGGTAAAATACTTGCAAAAAATGCATAGAAGTTTATTTTAAAGCTTGCATGTTACGTGTTAAGAAACGTGCAATAAATGTATGGTTTATTTTAATGTCTACTTGTTAAATCACATGCTAAAATACATGCAAATAATTGTATGAAGGTTTATTTTAATGCCTACCGCACTTAACCAGGCAAACATGTGAGTTTGCTTAAATGCCCATAATGTAAAGACTTTCTCTTTAAAAGCACACCTAAACTATGATGTTATCCCTATAAAATTATTAAATAATTTACGAAAGTTAAAAAGAAGTTTTAATTTATTAATTTTTTTCAACATTTTTCAGTATCTTACGTTAAAACCTTAATAATATCAACATTTTAATATAATTAAGTCTTAATAACAATTCCCTTTTATACATACTGTTACAGACGGGAGATCGAGATAAGAACTAATAGTTAGAAATTGCATAAACACATTTACAAGCAGATCGGTAGCTATATAAACAACGCCGAAGCAGGATTCGAGAGCAGAGAAGAGACACAAAAAGACACACACAGACAGACAGAGAGAGGAGAACAGGTAAGAAGAAGACGGAGTACAGTTGACGTAAAAATGATTAATGTGATTTTACGTAGTTATTTGGATTAATTTATTGTTTCTATTACTGCTGGTATTAAATAAACGTTCAACTTAGTTTGCGTTCAAAGTAGTTGTGTTCATCTATCGGAAATCTTGAACCTACGGATAAACGACTATCGTTGGAAGCTACAATCCGGTGTTGGAGATATAGCGAGTACTGAAGCAATAACATCGGTGTTGGTAGTTACGAGGTCGAGGAGGTTACAGCACTGGTGTTAGAAGTGGGATCTTCAGGAGATTACACACTGATGACAGAAGTAAGATTTTTATAGCGGGAAACTCACTTCAGTAAAGAATACCGAGACTAGAGAACTCAATGTAATTAGCTTGAAAAGAGAAGCTTAATTATTGACGATTAGTTGTATTCCGTGACTCACCTGTTGATTAGTTTTTGTGCTGTATTCTAACGATTTTAACGATTGAATAAATGAGTGATTGATTACAGCAATACACACAAGTGATTGCCAGCACTGTTTTCTTTCTGATAAAGTTCATCTGAAATAAGTCTGTTCAGGAGTCAAGAATCCACGTAGAGAGAAATAACCATACCCTACAAGTTCAAGGGGTCGGTTATAACAATATTTACACATTAACCATACCATCTTTTTCACTAATCTTTAATTTCTATTGCATTGAGGTATTAAGTTTTGCAGAAAACATTAATATCAGTACCTAAAGAGTAAACGTTAATGAATATAAATTTTCGAAAATTTTAATAAATTTGGTAAAGAATTTTAAAGGATGGCAATGTTAATCAATTGAACATTTGCAAGAACGCTACTAACCACCTCATCCTCTTTAGACAGGTACAGCAAAACATTTCCAAGCTTAGTTGGTTTTGTTATTAAATGATGCATCAAATAGGTACCTTGTATTCTGGCTTCATTCAGTAAATGATTTGGTTCTTTTCTTTAATTTTAGAAACACAAATGAAAATATATGAATTTTTATAACGGAGATATGTAAAATTAGACCATAAATAATAATTGAAAATGTGAGAATGCTCAGTAAAACAATTAAACAATATTTAATCAGTCTCCATCACAAATAAGAATCCGAGCAATCATAAAAATCTTACATTTGAAAAATGGAAAAATTCATGTAAAAAAATAATAATCGTGAAAACTAAATTTCATAAAACCATGGATAATTTTTTAATATATTATATGAAAATGAAATGAATCAGAAAACGCACATAATTGAATTCCATCTCATAACCTTGATTTCAATAAACTATTTCTACTTGATCATTATGATTTCAATAAATTTCCTTACCCTCATCGCATGATTTTAATAAACTATTTCCACCCGATCATTATGATTTCAATGAACTTACTCTGGCTCATCACTTGAATTCAATAAACTTCTACCTCATTGCATGATTTAAATAAACTTCCTCCACCTTATCACTACATTCTGTTAAAAAAATTTGCTTGAAACTCACATACGAAACTGTCAAAAGAACAAGCATAAATAAATAAATGCATATGTATTTATGTAATTAAATTAATAACAAAAAATACTTTTGAGAAGCATTCAAATTTCTCACAGCTATTATGTACATATGAAATCGTTCTTCTGGCTTAAAACCTGGTTGACAGTTCATGTTTTTCAACTTCTCTTGAAGACTTGTTTCTACGTTGAATAAAAAATAAACATATAAATAAATGCTTTGAAATGCTATTTCTGCTACGATATATATAAGTCATCTTAACATTTTACAATGATACAAGGTTGGCATTGTTCAAAGGTGAGTGAGCATTACCTTCGTAATCAGAATCAGTGACCCTGAACTATTGAAAATAAAAAATTAGAAGTGAACAAGTTTATAAATAAAATCCGTGTCAGCCACAAAGATGTCATTCCTAGCTCAAAAAAAAAGTCAAAAATTGGTAAATGTGAAATTGAAAGAGAAGAAAAAAGGGGACAAGAAAAAACATGATATAAACAAATCCATGATGATTACTAAATCACCAAACAAAATGGAAAATGATTTAGAAAAATAAGATCAGAAATTTTTTGAACCAAATAAATTGACAAAAGTTAAAAATGAAAATAAATAAAGGACAAAAATGACCTCAAAAGCGATAGCTCAGGTTTTAAAAATATTATTTGTTATCTTGATTGTTTGTTATCTTTGCTATATTTGTATTCTTTTGATTTTAAAAGTCTACCGTAGTGGCTGTATAAGGTCCTGCGGAAAAAAGTTTAGCAGCGAGGTTAGAAAGAGAGGTTTCCAGTGAGTTTTGATGCGATGTTTAAATTGTGATTTATGTAGTTACTTGACTTAGTTTAATGTTTCTATTACTATTGGCATTCAAATAAACGTTCAACAAAGGTTGCGTTTGAAGCAGTTGTTTTCATTTATCAGAAATCTTGAACCTATAGAATAACGAACACTTGACGATCGTTGGAAGTTACAACACTGGTGATGGAAATATAGAGATCCTTGAAGTTACAACATTGGTGTGCTTATAGCAACGAGCGTTCAAGGGTTACAACAATTACTTCAAGCTCTTACCAAGTCGAGTGAAAAATGCAAATTTCATCTAAATAGAAAACGTCTCACCGTTGTCCAAATAGGTTTGACATTATTCTGTTAAATGTATTTTAGGCATTTGCTAGCTGAAAAGCCATGAAATTTAAAATGAAGTTGCCAAAAGGTGTGAGAGATGCTTGATTTATCTGTCCATATGGTAATGGCTCGACATGCGCTATTTTGGACAGATGCTCCTTCAATATATTAATATGAAATTATGAAACTTTCGAGTTTTCATCTATTGGTATTTGCCAATATGCTTGTGAAAAATCTAAGGTAGTAAAAAATCTGGAACTTCAGCTTTCCAATTAAATTTTCAATATTAGGCATTGGGTAAGGAAAGGATCCTCTACAGTTATATTGTTAAGTTGTCAACAGTCGTTTTTGTGTTTGATAACGTTTGTTTTTCCTGGTGCATCAGAAAACATTTTTTTTGTTTATTAATTAAGTTTTTTGTTTTTTTGTTGTGAATATGGCAAGTTTGTTAGATTTATATAATGATGTGATTTCTTTTGTGTTATTTCTGTTGTGGGAATTTTATCTAAGTCACCTGTAGGTTAGAATAACAGTCCTGGGCATGACATAAAACTGCATCCACGCTGCCTTGCGTGCTTTTGAGCAAAAAGCTAGGACCACCGCTTATAACTGGCGGTTGTCGTCAGGATGGGTGTCCGGATGTAAAAACTTTTCCCTAATTATTCCTATTCCATCACAAAGAAAAACAACGGCCCATAGCCCCCAGCAGGCCTTAAGTGATGAAGGGGTGCCAAGAATCTCTGGGAAGTATGCAATAGCGGAGGGATGTTGCAGAAAAATTCAGAACGGCCCCTCTATGGTACTTAGACTTGGAACGCTCAATTTTTGATCACTGACTGGCCGCAGCATGGAAATCGCAGAAATGCTCGAGCGTAGAAGGATTGACATTTGCTGCCTTCAGGAAACCCGATGGAAATCGAATGGTGTTTGTCATGTCAACTTAGACAAAGAAAAATATAAACTATTCTGGAATGGTCAAAAGACGGCCAAAAATAGTGTTGGAATTTTTGTCAGAGAACCGCTAGCCCAAGAAGTACTGAATATTAAAAGGATTAATTCACGTCTCATGTGGATCAAGCTTTGCCTAGAAAAGCAAACAATGATTATTTTTTCTGCATACCCACCACAGAGATAAAAAATTACTTCTTGGCTGCGTTCTCTGACACCATCTCAACAATACCAAAATCTGAAACAATCCTGATTGGAGGCGATTTCAATGGCCACGTTGGAAAGAAAACAGATGGTTTTGGCAGCGTACATGGCGGTTTTGGCTAAGGAGAACGGAATGAAGATGGCAACCGCATCTTTGAGTTTGCTAAAAGTCACAAGTTTTGTTTACTGAACACATATTTTAGAAAGAGGTTGGAACATCTCATAACATACAAAAGTGACCATCAGCCACGCAAATTGATTTGTTCGCTGTCAAGCAACAACACCGAAGGCTATTCAAAAATGTCAAAGTTATACCTGTCGAATCATGTGTCGCCCAACATAGCCTCCTTGTGGCAGACCTGGTTGTCGAGCTGTCAAAACATAAGTCTAAACAAATGCTGAGAAGCAATATTCATCGAGAAAAATTTCAACAGATTGTCACAACAAAGTTAGACCACCAATCGCAAGCCGGTACAGATTGGAGTACATACAAAACCGTTTTGATAAACGCTGCAACTACAGTTTGTGGGAAAACTGGTACAAAATGTCAGCATGAACGGGACACTTGGTGGTGGAATGACAGTGTACAAAATGCAATAGCTGAAAAAAAAGCTGCATACAAGCAATGGCAAAAATCAAAGTCTGTAAATAACCATAAAATTTTCCATGAGAAGAACAACCATGTAAGACGTCAAGTAGGTATGGCTCGGACAGATCAGTGTAGAGAGTAGCTCACTAAAAGCAAAGGTGAACAAATGAAATCTCTGTATCATAAAGCAAAACAAGCAAAGCGTATGAAAAAAGACATAGCTGGTGCCTCATGTATCAAAAACGACAAAAATGAGATGGTTCTTGAACAAGATGAGATCAAGCTAGAGTGGAGAAAATACTTCAACCGTCTGTTAAACGAAACAATTCCCATCAATGTCAACTTTGACGCTCCACCCATCAAAGATCAGATTCTAGACATCACTGTAGAGGAGCTTACAGAAGCTCTGAAAGCTATGAAGGATGGAAAGGCAGCAGGGCTCTCTGGACTCACAAATGACATTATCAAAGCATCTGGTACTGCAGGTATCCAAACGTTACTACAACTTTGCCGTGATGTGTGGAGAAATAGCTCAATGCCGCCTAAATGGAACTATAGCATGACAGTCCCGCTATACAAAGGCAAAGGTGATCCATTGAACTCTTCATCATATTGAGGTATACGTCTGTTAGAACACTCCCTGAAAATTGTCGAGAAAATCATTGAGAAAAGATTAATGTCGTGCATCACAATCGGAAATTATCAATTTGGTTTCCTAGCGGAGAAATCAACAATTGATGCAATTCACATCCTTCGGCAACTGCAAGAGAATTACCTTGCAAAGCATCAACAACTATCACACATTTTTGTAGACCTTGAAAAAGCATTTGATCGAGTTACCCATGAAGCAATCAGGTAGAGTCTAGGTCGACAACTCATTCCAGAATATCTTGTTCGACTTGTGTTGGAAATGTATACGAATACTAAGACTCTTGTCAACACAACGGTTGGAAATACAGATGCATTTGACATCGGCGTTGGAGTTCACCAAGGCTTAATTCTTAGTCCACATTTATTTATAACTGTGATGGAAGAAATCACAAAACCGGTATGCACAGATGTCACGTCTGAGCAGAATGCAGCACAGATGTTTGAAGATTGGAACACCAGACTCGCCGATCATGAATTCAAAGTCAACATCAGCAAAACCAAAGCAATGAACACTGGTGAACCCATCCAATCCACAGCTACTGGACGATGGCCCTGTTCAGTTTGTAAATCTGCTGTAGGTAACAATTCAATCAAGTGTCAGTAGTATAACCAGTGGTGTCACAAACGTTGTTCAAAAATAATTGATACTTTATCAAAAGTGTCCAATTTTGTTTGTCCTGCTTGCATCAATCCACAACAACAAATTCGAAATAGCACTGTTTTTGAAGCCATTAAAATAGAGAAAGTCACATCGTTTCAATATCTAGGGGATGTTCTGGATTGTACTGGAACAGCTGAAGCATACGTGCAGCCTGGAATAAATGGCATCTCCTTGCCTCTATAATGATGTGGCGTGACATCCCACTACCATTACGATCAAGACTATAAATCTGTGATACATCCTGTGTTGTTATATGGTGCAGAAACATACCAATGACAACCAAACTGGAACAACAACTTCAACTAACTGACATGAAAATGTTCCGATGGATGCAACGAATTAGTCTGAAGGACCACATCAAATCTACCGAAATCCTGCGTCATGCTGGTTTAGATGATATAAAGGACGAATGCCAGCAACATCGTCTACGGTGGTTTGGTCATGTCAAACAAAGTGGAAACAGTGCCATAACTTCTCTTGCAGATGTTGGAGTACCTGGCACACGTCCCAAAGGCCGTCCAAAGAAGTCCTGGTCACAAACAATCGAGCAAGACATGAAAGCTCTAAATTTAAATGAAATGAATACAACTAATCGCTTAATTTGGCACAAAAAATTGATGGCAAAGAAATCAACATCCTACCTTGGGAGAACTGGGTCTCTGGACGCTAAACGATGATTGTATATAATATATGTATAATATACCCAATATATAGTTTCCTTTTTTATTCAACATGTGATGGGTAGAATGTATAGTTCCTGTTTTTTAACTTAATGTGTAATGCTCCCAACTTATAGCTGTTTTTTGGTGTGGTGAGAATGTATTGCACCCAACTTTTAGATTTAGCCATCTTTTATTTATTTTTATATAAAATTTTTAAATATATATAGTATACACAAATTATAATATTTATAATTTATAATATAACTATTTCAATATTAATTTAATATAACATTCTAACCAATTTCGTGATTTAATAAATCAAAAGGATCACACAACATCCGATTCACAATGTCCAAACAAGCCTGTTCAATGTTCAAGCTCTTTATCCTTTTTAATAATAAAAATTGACAGACCAAGAAAAAGAAAAGGCAATACCAACGCAAACACATATTATAATTATATAATTGTAGATAATTTTATTAATTTATATTATAATATAATTGTTGATTATAATTTATAAATTAATAATTTATTTTATATTTTAATAAATTTTAATCAATTGATATGATGGTTGATTGACTATTGAATTATCATTAATTATTTTTAATAAAAATTGACACTTAATTTAAAAATACAAAATGTATATCTTTTATTTATATCATAGTAACTTAACAAATCGAAAATTTATTAATTTTAACACTTCCTGGTCAATAAATAAAACAGAAACTAAAAAACTACAAAACTACGCACAAAGTAAATTCAATTCATAACAAACCAACCAAAGATAATAAATGCTACACACGTTCATTTGGCATTTTCAAACAATATAACAAATATTTTGTCATTATTAAACAATACGACAAATGTTGTCATCAACAGTAGCTTTATTCTACATATATGAAAGTAGCAAAATAACCTTTTGCATATTAACTTTATAATATAAGAAAACTAAATTCAAATTAAAGGAAAATTTTTAATACATTTTTATCATGTACATTCTTTAATAATATTTATGTAGTGTAATATTATTAAAAAATGAATTTGTGTTAAACAGTCTATAAAAAGTTACTTCAAAACTGTGGGGAGGGGTAATGAATAATGTATACGAAATTCGTAGGTATATCCGATAAATGTTCAATCAATCAATCAATCAATCAATTAGCTTGTAAAGCGCTATTTCCGCGATGTTCAACAGCGCTCCTCAATGAATTTTGAAAACAGATGGGTTTTGAGATCCGCTCTGAACTTCGTAAGTGATGGATAAGTAGTCAGAGAAATAGGTAGAGAGTTCCAGAGAAAAGGGCTAGAAAAAGCAAAAGCAGATTAAGCAAAAGAGTGTTTAGCACGAGTTAAGAAGAAGCAAGAACAAGAAGACGATCGTAAACAAGGCGTTTTGGTTCAATTAATATATCTGATAAATACTTGGGAAATAATTTAGATTGAGACTTATAAACGTGCAAATTTTAAAAATTCTATATTTTATAGGTAGCCAATGCAAAAGAACAAGATATGGAGATATATGAGAAAAGAAAGAGGCACGAGCAACTAGACGAGCAGCAGAGTTAAAAGCTTTACTTAAAGGATAGAGTATAGAATCAGGAAGACCATAGAAGAGCGAGTTACAATAATCAATCCTAGATAAGACTAAGGAAGTAAAAAGGAGAAGAGTAGGATCATCAAAAAAAGGCAAAAGTTTTTTATTCTACGTAGATGAAATTAAGAGCTTCTAGCGACACTATTAATCTGAGAAAAAAGAGATATAGTAGAATCAAAGATAAAACCTAGACTACGAAACTTGTGAGAGACATCAAGAGTTTTAGAATCAGGTAAGATAATAGGAGAAATAGTAATAGAGTGTTCAGATTTATTAAAACAAATTAATTCAAACTTAGAAGGATTAAGTTTAAGACACATAGAGTCAGACCAAGCAATAATTGAAGAAAGACATAGAGATAGATTATGAAGAACAGTATTGAGATTAGATGGAGGAAAAAAAGTATAAATGTAAGAATCATCAGCATATAGTTGACTAGAGAAAGAAACGTTATTAATAATACGAGGTAGTTCAGAGGTATAGAGTATAAATAGAAGATGGTCAAGGATAGAACCCTGAGGTACACCGAAAGTAAGAGTAGAGGAGTTAAAAGTAGAATTATTGAGAACAACAGAAGAAAAACGATTACAGAGATAAGAAGAAAACCAAGAAAGATGTAGCAGCCTCAAGAGAATAGTATGATCAACAGTATCAAAAGCTGAGGAAAAGTCAAGAGCTAGAAGAAGAGTAAGATTACTATTGTCGCTAGAGAGAAGGATATCATTGTGTATTTTGAGTGAAGAAGTTTCGGTACTGTGAGCAGGTCTGAAACCAGATTGAGATACAGGTAGCAAGAAGTTAACGTTTAAATAAAATGACAATTGATTAAAAAATCTTTTTTCTATTATTTTAGATATGAAAGTAATATTAGTAACAGGCCTAATTAGATAAAGAGGTAGGATCTAAGAATGAGTTTTTAAGAATAGGAATAACAATAGAATTCTTACAAGAAGTAGGAAATTTGGAAGTAAAAAGAGATAAATTAACTAATTTGAGAATGATTGGATATAATATTAATATTGAAAAAAATTCTTTAATTAAATTAGATGGAAGTAGATCTAGAGAACAGGTTGTAGACGACATAGAATTAATAATTTTAGTAAGTTCTAGAAGATTTATTGGAGTAAATACAGAAAAAGATTCAGTAGTAAGTTTAGTAAAGTTATGAGAAGAAAAATTAGAATTAGATGTTCTTAAAGAAGTAATTTTATTTACAAAAAAATCATGAAACTGTTGAGCAGAAAAAGATGAGTGAGAGGATTTTTTATGTAGAAGTTTAGATAGAACAGACCACCTATTTTTAGATGTTGAAGCAGATGTTATAGAATTTCTAAGAAAAGTAGAGTGTTTAGAGAATAGTAGATATTTATAATTAATCAATTCAGATTCATAGATAGAATAAAGAGAGTTAGATGGATTTAACTTATAGGCTTTCTCCAGTCTTCTAACACTTCTCTTGGCTACTACACAAGCATAATCGAACCAAGGAGCCTTACGAGAATAGAGCCTATAAGTAAAAGATTTAAGAGGAATAAGCTTATCAAGAATAGAAGTAATGTAGATATTAAAAGCATAGACAAAATCATCAACATCAGAATATAAGGTAGTATCAAAATTAGTTTCAGTTAGAGATCGAAGAAAGATATCTTTATTAAGAGAAAACCAGCATCTTTTAGAAATAGACTAGACATAGATGAATTTGAAGAAAGAAAATTTAATGAAAATACAGATTCAATAAGGAGGTGATCAGAATAAGGAATAGAGCTGGCAAAGATATTAATAGGCTTAGAAAAAGATGAAGCTATAATAAAATCAATAATTTTACCAGAAATATGGGTAGGAAAAGAACAATATTGTGTTAAGTTAAAAAAAGACAAAATATCATTAAATCTACGAGTGTAAGAACATGATAAGTTATTGAAGTGCAAGTTGAAGTCACCAGAGATATAGAAAGAAATAGAAAAAGAGTAGAGAGATTTAGTGAATAAGTAGAATTCATCTAAAAACAAAGTGAGAGTAAAAAAAAATAAAGAAAAATGTTGTGTTATGAGATGTTTTTCTGCGCGCAAACAATTAAGGATAGCAAGCATTTCATCCAACATTGTAGGACGTAAATAATTTTTAATGCGCTCCAAACCATATAACTAGAATAACTAGAAAAACCTCTCGGCCGAACAGATTGTAGCAGAAGTGCAAAGGAACGACTTGCGATGTCTACACTCGGATATACACACCGCAACTCATTAGCTCTTATCCATTATTTAACTTTCAACAATTGGAGTGTTTGGAACTAATTTTTGGTTTAATAACAAATAAGGTTTAAATGCAACAGTTCAGAATTTAAGGCGTCTAAATCAATGGGAAATAACGCATCAATTAACTTATCTTCGGGATCATTTCATTCTTCTTATGAAATTGATCTGCACTGTCCGCCGACTGAAAAACTCATTCATTTTTTTCGTACTATCCAAATCCGTTCTGGTACTTCCGCGATTTCGCATATTTACTCCCACTTAATCTTTTTCTACCGTCACTCATTTTTACCTTCTTTTTTGAAACTACAAATATGTAGTCGACATGACCAGATAGCGAATGAAAAAAATGGATCTATCTAATATTCTAATTGAATGATTGGCTGATCAGTTTATCAGAATGAATGTCAATTTTTATTCGATTTTTAAGAGTTTTAATTAATTAAAAACCACTATTTTTTTGTAGAGTAAAAATTTTAATAATAATTTTTATTTAACTCAAACATTTTTGAAACATTGATTTTCAAAATTTACCGCCCTTCAAAATTTACCTGCTGTCAATATGTAATTTATATTTAATTATTTCCTCGATTGATTTAGGATCTTTTTCAATTCTGCATCACGTTTTTCGTTAATGATGAGTGAGTAAAGGCGCGGTTGACAAACGCTCTTGTTGTGCTGATTTTAAATTGATCGGTGCCATATATATAGAATACATATATGGGAAATCAACATTATATAGAATTTAGCGGCCGATAATATGAAGGGCGACCGGGGGCCTTAATAATGCAGAATTATAATTTTGAGAAGCATAGATAAAAAAGCGTTTAATTTTTAACTATATATAGGTTACATAGAAAATAAACTGTAGTGTTTTTTGCGACAAAATAATATAGCTTATATTAAATAAATATAACTTTAGAAATTATTTTTGGGACAACTAAAATAAACAAAACAATTATTATTTAAATAAAAAATACGAATCTCACCAAAAAATTGATTCAACTAGCGATTGAATAAATATTCGTTAAAATTATTTTAGTCGGTAGTCGAAGCAGAAACCGAGTTATCTACTGAACTGTATTACGCTTTTAAATTGAATAACTTTATTATATATTTATATTTTTTTACATACAATGAAAAACATTGAACAAATTAAAACGTCTGGAGTTTTATTTACTTCTTTTGCACATTAACAAATTGTTTAAACCCAGAACCTGAATATTCGACGGCTTGAATAAAAAAAGTACATTGACATCTTTTGGGATAGTTAGTGTCCACATTCATATCAGCAAAATGTAATCAATTTTTTTATAAATACAAATTGACTAGCAATAAAAACACAAAAAAAACACTTAACACAATAAAAGCGGCCAGTAATAAAGAATGGTATTTAAATAATACGATAGTTATATATATTTACATACATACATGTAGATATACACACATATATATTCAATTCAATTCAATTTTATTCAGCAAAAAAAAGGATGGAGACACAGAAGCTCAAACGAGCTTGTACGGCCACCCAAACCAAGTAAAAACATACACCAACATGAAAATAACAACATAAATGAAAATAAAATCGTCTAGCTAGCTAATGAAAACCAGTTAAATTAAACCAAAAATGAGCAAAAATTACTTAGAACAAAAATGACCATCCAAATTTATCAAGTTAAACAAAACAATTGAATTCATATTAGAAGTTTTTTCTTATAAAATAACTTAAATTATTGAAATAATTAAATCATATCCTGTAATAAAAAGTTGTTTTTAATTAAGTCAAAAATTAAATTTTTAAATAGCTCATAGTTAGATATTTGTAAAATTAAACACGGTAGTTTTTACCATAGTTTCTAAACCAAAAACAAAAGCTAAAGATAAAAATAAAACAGTAGGAGGAACATTACAATTATATATATATATATATATATATATATATATATATATATATATACATATATACACATACATACATACACATACATACATAAGTTTACATTTACTACTGTTATCATCATGAACCTTTACAAACAGTGCCAATCTACTTATATCTTACAACCAATCAATAAATCATAGCGATATTGAATACAACAATAAAATAAAAGTTTGCCTATAGGATATAGAATACCTTAATTTGTCCAATAACCAAAGAATTTACGCATATTAATAAATATATATATATATATATATATATATATATATATATACACCCATATATACATATATATATATATATAAAAGTTCATATAAAATAAAAAAAACACCCATAATATATATATATATATATACAAAAAAGTCTGTTGACACAGTCATGAATATAACTAGCATTCATCAAGAATTAAAGCAATTACATATTGTTAAACAGGTTATAGTTCTCCACCATATATTATATTAGTTATTGTTAAACTTTGGCTTGTCAGATTATAAAACAATAAAAGTACACATAACCTCTGGTTAGTTTCTTTATTGTAAGTTTTCAGATTTATAATTGAAACATAAATTGACGTTAAATGTTACTAATATGTCGATTGAATTGAATCTCACTAATTAGCACTTCTGATCCTCGACTTCTGTCTTGTTCTTGTGACAATCAACTGGTTATCAACTATACCAAACAACTAATCTTTAACTATATCATTATATGCATTGTTTTATCTTTACCTACTACCTCGCGTAGTTTCAGTCAAGCTCTTATATACTAACTATTTTGAGTTGTGATGTCTACTAACTTATATTAAATGTATGGCATACGTGTATGTATAACCTAACTTAACTAAATATTACGATGTCGTGTATTTGCGATTTGTGTCATATAACAATATATTAAAACAACCATTCATAAAGAAATTGTGCATATAACTAACACTCATTCATCATATATTTACAACACTCATTCATCATATATTTACACATGTTAATAAAAGATCATTCATATATTTAAAAGATCGTCCGGTTACACGAGATATATGCAAGCACACAAGTTTATCACTTATTTACAAATTTGATTAAGTAAAATTTTCTTCAATTTTTTTTTAAAGTAAGTTAAACTATTGGTATTTACTACAGAATTTAAATTATAAGTATCTAATAAGCAATTCCAAATTTGAGGAACTTTACAAATTATATGAAAATACAATATATTAGTTTTAGATCTATTACATTTAATTAAATATTGATGTCTACTATTTTAGTTATAATTATAATAATCATGAAAAACCACTGGTAATAGTCATGATCTTTGCTTAAAAACAAATATTGCACAAAGGTATCTATGTAAATCAATAAAATTTAAGTTATGTGTTGAAAAAAATAACAATGTTGTTGAGTCATAAAATTGAGATTTAGTTATTATTCTCATAGCTCTTTTCATCAGCAACTTCAATGGCAATGTCAATGAAGGATACGTGGATGCCCAGATAATATTGCCGTACACAAGATGAAGCAAACATAGCGAGTTATAAAGAAGATTCAATGTCTGTCTTGGTAAGTAGAATTTAATTCTGCTAATTACACCAAGCGATCGAGCTATCTTGCCTGCTACAGTATTAATATGAATTTTAAAAGTCAACTTGTTGTCTAAATTAACTCCCAAAAAATTTGTAGTTTTTGTTTCAGTCACAATTTCATCATCAATAATGATTTTATAAGGCTCCTTATAGTTCAAATATTGTACGGGGCCAAAAATCATTAATTTCGTCTTTTCTTTGTTCATGGTTAGTTTGTTGCCCTAAAACCAATTGACAATTGACTGAATATTTTTGTTAATTTTACTTATTAGTTCATCTAGTTTTTTGTTACTTTTAAAGACATTAGTATCATCAGCATACATTATATAAAGGCATCTGGTGAATTATGAAGGTCATTTATATAGATTGCAAACAAAAGAGGACCAAGGATACTAACCTTGAGGAACTCCTATATTAATTTTTTGTAGAAATTAGAATCTTTACCATTTCATCTGACAAATTGTGATCTGTCTTTCAAATAATTTTCAAAAGCCCTTTCCTCGTATTCCATAGTGCTCCAACTTTTTGAGCAAAATTTCATGGTCAACGCAATCTTGCTTAAATCTAAAAAATCCCAGCAGTGAATCTTTAATCTTCAGCGGCCATTCCTATATTGCAAATTAATTAAATTATTGCCATTTTTGTAACAAAAATAATATTTAATTATTCCGTGTAATATTATTAAACGAAAATATATTAGTTCAAACTCTTCAGCCAATTTGACAATATTGGTTCCGCCTGTTAGATATGCTTCACCGTCGCCGAAACAGTCGCAAACATTACTTACGTCATTTTTCTTCAATAAAACAATGATTAATTTTTCTAACAACTTTTTTAAATTTGCGAAAGTTTTCGTTGCTTTATTACCGTTCGTTTCGTAATTTATTATGAATTCAACAAATTTTCATCATCTTCGTCATAGTAACCGATTTTAATTTCAAATGTCAACGGTTTTTTATTCTAATTTAATTTAATTTAAATAACAATTTCACTTTATTTTTAGCTAATTTCAATTTTTTCAAATAAGTTTCTAGTTTTCTGTTTTATTAATTTTTTTTTCATCCGTTTTTAGTTACCACTCGTTACTAATTATTTCTCACATCCTCAATCGAATGATCCAATACACTGCTTAATTTTCTACTCGACCAATTCGCCATCAAAAGACCGCTTAGAAAAACTCTTTTCCTCAACAAAATTTGGAACCCAGATCATGACCAACATCAACACCTCTCCTTTTTTCTTCAATCGCTACAGCACTTTACTATAAATAACTTCAACACCCTGGGCCGTCTACCTCAATCGCTACAGCAATCTGCAACAACTTCAACATCAATACCCCCAGCCCATCTACCTAGCACTTATTCATCGTCAGCAATACCAGTAGTAGTTTAATCAACCCGTAAAAGAAGCAACTACCCCAACGAAGGTAATGTTCGCGACGGTTTTAGTGTATCTATCAGGCGGAACCAATATTGTCAAATTGGCTGAACAGTACGAAGGTAATGTTCGCGACGGTTTTGGTGTATCTATCAGGCGGAACCAATATTGTCAAATTGGCTGAACAATTTGAACTAATATATTTTCATTAATAATATTACACGGAATAGTTAAAAATTTAATTTTATTATATAAGCATCTACGTCTCTTTAATTTTTGGAAACGATACGATTTTGGCTACGATGAAGCGTATCTAACAGGCGGACTCAATCATGTCAAATCGGCTAAACAGTTTGATCTAATAAATTTTCGTTTGATGAAAATAAACGGAATTATTAAAAATTAATTTTGTTACATAAGAATCTGCGTCTCGTTATTATTTTGATAACGATACGATAACAATACGATTACAAGGTATTGAAGACTATATATTGATATAATAAAATCATGTGCACAAGTATGTGCACAAGTTGTATGATGATTTTTGAGTTTTTGAAAGATAGTATTTGAACATCGCGCAATAACAATGACGCTTGGCACATTTACAGTCTGCCCTTAGTTGTTTTCCCGCCAACTCCGCTTTACAAAATGTACTGTATTAAAACAGAAAAAAGTTAAAGGTCAATTACACTCTTCCAAAGTTCAGAGGATTCAACAGAGCGCAAAACATCGTAAATGAACATCGTGCTAAACGACGCATTACACACGAAGCATGTGATACGCGGGGATATTTTTGTCTTATTCGAACCCGGTTACTGCGAAACAGCACCAGGCGACCTTAACCATTAGACCATCACTCCGCCCAGTCATTTTGCCCAGAAAACAGCCATTCAATTGAAAAATTAAACAAAAGTTTGTTTTGTTCGTATTTTTTATTTGATACGAGACTTTTTGGAGAATGTCTCGTTTTAATAACGATAAGATATTTTTAGAGTCTTTATTAAACCAAAGTCATTCCATTGGAAAAAATTAAATAAGTTTTAATATTTTATAACACTTTATTTTTTTACAATGTGCACTTTTACCATTTCCACACATTGAAATAATGGTACGAGACGAAAATTGTGTCTTTTATTTTTTATTTCGATATGATAGACTTTCCTAAAAATGTCTTGTTTAAATAACGATAGGAGATCTCTGGTATTGTTATTAAAGGATACGAGATTTTTCGTATCGTTTTATAACGATACGAGATATTTTTTTACCGTTATTATTATTAAATCTCTGTCAATTGGTAACGAAAATAACGGTTCGAGACGCAGGTGCATAGTATAAGATTCTATATATTATTTTGTTGACATCATAATACAATTTTAAAAATTGTACAGTATATAATGGAAAATTTTAAAATTGTGTTATACTTTGATTTATAAATTAATTTTAATGAACTCGGTGAATTAAACAGGAACTGCAAAGAAGTATTGGACTTAATTATGGAAGTTTTTGGTCCTTGTTATTATCTCGCAAACAACCTAAGTGCACCACAGTTTTGAAGTTTCCCGTATCTGATGAGTTACAACGTCATTCCTGCTCTTGCTTGTAGTATAGTTTATAATTTGATTAACACAAAATGGCAATACCAGAATAGAATACCGTGATTGTACTTTTTGGACTTTTTTAAATTTTAGATGTTTTTTAAATTATGTTTTGAAACGGAATAAAATTAAGAAAAATACTTTTAAAAAATTATGCTGCATGTTTAAACTCTAGTGTTACTTTCGAAAAAAATGTTCATGTTTTAATTCTCGTGTTTTAATTCGCGGCATTCTTTTCTTTTTTAAACGAGTTATTTGCTACAAATTTTTGTACCAGATCCCCGTTTTTTGTTGGCTTCTCTAAAAAGAATTACGTTTATACTAATATAAATTGTTTTAATTTCACACGTAGTGGTAGTTGATGACTCAACTTCCTTCATTGTTTTTGGCCCAAGGTGACATAAAAATTACATCACGAAACGGACCGGATTAGCGTAGATCCAGATGTTTATGTTTCGGCAGTAAATACCGTCAGTGAAACAGCACGTTCAATCCAGGACGTTGCTCGTCAATAGTTTTATATTTCTGATGCTGCGTCACATCAGAATTTGTCAAATGGAGACATTGGTCCATTGTTAACAGCTCAACGTAATCGACAAATTTTTAGTGTTATTTTGGAACAGGAAATAGCGAAAGAGTAGGCCTGTTATTTCAAATCAGTTAAACCTGAAAACGAAAACGACGAAACCAAGTATTCATTTGACATAACTATGGCGTGATGGCTCAAAGATTAAAAGCGCCTGGTCTTGCTATTGCATTGACTGGGTTCGAATACAAAGAGATCCCCGCCTATCGTATGCAATGTGTATGATGTGTGGTTTGCACGCGTATTCATATACGCTCTGTGTGTTTGTCGTTGAAACCTCTGAAGCAAACGCAAAAGAGAGAGAGAAACCTTTAACCTTTATGGTGATTATTTAATTACTTTCTTTTTCGTTGTAATGATATTTGATGCTAATAACATTCAACCCCAACCTGTGTATCAATCAACTTCGATATTGGGGTTTGTTTATAACATTTGTTTGTTACATTTTGAAACCGCAATTTTTTTAACGTTAAATAAAAAAAGTTATAAATATTTTAGTAAATGAGTAATTAAGTCATATCACACACACAAACACATTTATATAAAAATATGGATATATAGGTACATATATAATATATATATATATATATATATATATATATATATATATATATATATATATGTTGGTAATATATATATATATATATATATATATCTGTACATATATATATATATATATATATATATATATATATATATTTATATATATATATACAAAGATTATTCTATTCCTTTCTACATCTCTGGTGATTTTAACTTGCACTTCAATAATTTATCATGTTCTTACACTTGTAGGTTTAATGATATTTTGTCTCTTTTTAACCTAACTCAATATTGTTCTTTTCCTACCCATACTTCTGGTAACACTATTGATTTTATAATAGCTTCATCTTTTTCTAAGCCTATTAATATCTCTGCTAGCTCTGTTCCTTACTCTGATCACCTTCTTATTGAATCTGTTTTTTCATTAGATTTTCTTCCTTCAAATTCATCTATGTCTATTTCTAAAAGATGCTGGTCT
>NW_008703570.1:2825620-2849016 GCF_000326865.2 Helobdella robusta | reverse complement strand
CTATTCTTAAAACCATCCCTAGATCCTACCTCTTTATCTAATTATAGACCTGTAACTAATATTACTTTCATCTCTAAAATAATAGAAAAAGTTGTTTTTAATCAACTCTCTTCCTATTTAGACTTTAACTCTTTGCTACCTGTATCTCAATCTGGTTTCAGACCTGCTCACAGTACTGAAACTTCTTTACTTAAAATACACAATGATATCCTTCTCTCTAGTGACAATAGTAATCTTACTCTTCTTCTTGCTCTTGACTTTTCTTCAGCTTTTGATACTGTTGACCATACTATTCTCTTGAGACTGCTGCATCTTTCTTTTAATATTACTGATTCTTGTCTATCTTGGTTTTCTTCTTATCTCTGTAATCGTTTTTCTTCTGTTGTTCTCAATAATTCTACTTCTAACTCCTCTACTCTTACTTTCGGGGTACCTCAGGGTTCTATCCTTGGCCCTCTTCTATTTATACTCTATACTTCTGAACTACCTCGTATTATTAATAACTTTTCTTTCTCTAGTCAACTATATGCTGATGATTCTTATATTTATACTTCTTTTCCTCCATCTAATCTCAATAGTGTTCTTCATAATTTATCTCTATGTCTTTCTTCGATTATCGCTTGGTCTGATTCTATGTGTCTTAAACTTAATCCTTCTAAGTTTGAATTAATTTGTTTTAATAAATCTAAACACTCAATTACTATTCCTCCTATTATCTTACCTGATTCTAAAACTCTTGATGTCTCTCATAAGTTTCGTAGTCTAGGTTTTATCTTTGATTCTACTATGTCTCTCTCTTTTCAGATTATAGTGTTGCTAGAAGTTCTTACTTTCATCTACGTAGAATAAAAAAACTTTTGCCTTTTCTTGATGATCCTACTCTTCTCCTTCTTGTTACTTCGTTGGTCTTATCTAGGATTGATTATTGTAACTCGCTCTACTATGGTCTTCCTGACTCTATACTCTATCCTTTAAGTAAAGCTTTTAACTCTGCTGCTCGTCTAGTTGCTCGTGTCCCTTTCTTTTCTCATATATCTCCATATCTTGTTCTCTTGCACTGGCTACCTATAAAATATAGAATAATTTTTAAAATTTGCACGTTCATGTATAAGTCTCAATCTAAATTATTTCCTAAGTACTTATCAGATATATTAATTGAACCTAAACGCCCCGGTTTACGATCGTCTTCTTCTTCTCGCTTTTTCTTAACTCGTGTTAAACACTCTTTTGCCAAATCTGCTTTTGCTTTTTCTGGTCCTTTTCTCTGGAACTCTCTACCTACTTCTCTAACTATTTCTCCATCACTTGCGAAGTTCAGAGCGGATCTCAAGACCCATCTGTTTTCAAAATTCATTGAGGAGCGCTGTTGAACATCGCGGAAATAGCGCTTTATAAGCTAATTGATTGATTGATTGATTGAAACAACAATGCATACTTTATAACCAGGCTTAATATGATTATTCGGCGCGGTCTGATTTTGTTCTCTAACAGTCTGAGTAAGGATTCATATCTCGCGGCCACGAGTTCCGGGGTCTCAGTCGTCAAATCATTGCCTGGTATTTAATATTAATGATTAAAAATTAAACAAAACTGTTATTATATTAAAAGAAAAATGAACCAAAATTGGGAATAAAATTGTCTATTGGAAGATGCAAGTAAAACAGGACGTTCAATCCAGGACGTTGGTCGTCAATAGTTTTATTTTTATGATTCTGCGTCAAATCAAAATTAGTCAAATGGAGGCATTAGTTCATTGTTAAAAGTTCAGCGTAATCGACAAATTTTTACTGTTAATTTGAAACAAGAAATAGCGAAAGGTATAGGCAGAGAAAAGTTACTAAAGGATTTTTATAACTAAAAATTGTACGAAGCCGCAAAAATAAATGTTACGATAACTATATCTGTTAGCGATATTGATACCTGTAGCGTGCAATTACCAATTCATGCACATAACATTTTGATTTTCAGCACACACCACACGCACATATAGTAGGATAGCTATTATAATACGTGGGCTAGTAATACTTGGTACATATATATATTTATTCAATCGCTAGGGTTTGGACTTTTTAATACTAAACGTTTTTCTTTTATTATTATAACGTATTATTATATTTTTTTGTGTTTTCATACATTTCAATTGAAGCTAAAACTTATATTTTATAAATATGCTGTATTAATTTGTCGCAAAAACACTATAGTTTATTATATTTTACCACGTATATATAGTTAAAATTTATACGCTTGTCAATATGTACTATTCACAATCATAGTCGTCACAAACTTTTTTCAATTTAAAATATTTAAATTTCACTTTTTGCTGCAATTGCATTAGTATTTGTTAATTTTGAGCTAAAATAAAAACATATTTTGTTTTTTTTTTTGTAAATTGAAATGTTCACGCGTTAAAGAACAATAGTTCAATTACTGTGCAATGCATATTATTCATTAAACGGATCAACATTTTTATTAAATTACAGTCTAGTTTGGATGGACGGGGTTGGTTTGGCCACGCTTGCAGGAGCCTAAAGCAGAGAAATAACTTCACCAATCGTAAGCGGTAAATGCACTGTCGAAAATGTAAAAAACCAATGATAACATTAAAAAATAGAAATTCACAGATTGCATGACTTATTGCGGAGGAATAAATGCTTTTTAGGGTTAACTGAAAATGGTCCCAAAGGCAACGTTGAATCTTCACAAAACCTACAGAACATAATAACATGCAACAACAATGCCTTAGCCAAGTGGTTGATTGATAACAAAACAATCGTATCCTTAAGATACTGCAAGATAATATAACTGACATACAATGTTTGTTGTAGCAAGTAGATAACACTGATGTCATCAATGAAGCACAACGGCAAGCCACTCAGACATCACATGATGAAAATGTTGCAATTGTTAAAAACAATTCGCAGGCAGGAGGTATTGATATATTATTTATAATGTATTATAATTTGCATGTGCTACATCAATTTATTTGTAATAAACATTGCCTCAAATCTAGTATTCCCTTTTTGCATGATGGTAATTTTTCGTCATCTATTTCTAATTCCCAAAGGGTACTAGAACTGAACGAAAAAGGAAAAGATGTTAGTTGCATGATGTAAACCAACTGCACTATGCATCTTTTAAGTAGTACAGTTGAAGAAGAGGTGTACCAAGGCTACCGATGACGCAAATTTAGAAATATATCGATGACGCGTTTAAACCAATATTTAGGGATGTGCACGAAACGGGAGAAAGTTTTGTTATATATGGTATTTTTGGAAATAAAATTGTCTATTAGAAGATGCAAATTTTTTCCAGATGAACACATAAATGGATTTTTGGCAATTTTTCAACTTTCTCGTTACCGATGACGCAAATTTGAAAATGTAGGGTTAACGCGTTCAATCAAATTTTTAAAAATGTGCACAAAACGGGAGAAAGTTTTGTTATATATGGTATTTTTGGAAATAAAATTGTCTATTAGAAGATGTAAAATATTTTCTAGATGCACACATAAATAGATTTTTGGCGATTTTTTAACTTTCTCGTTACCGATGACGCAAATTTGGAAATGTATGGTTAACGCGTTCAATCGAATTTTTGAGAATGTGCACAAAACGGGAGAAAGTTTTGTTATATATGGTATTTTTGGAAATAAAATTGTCTATAAAAAGATGCAAATATTTTTCAGATGCACACATAAATGGATTTTTGGCGATTTTTTAACTTTCTTGTTACCGATAACGCAAATTTGGAAAAGTATGGTTAATGCGTTCAATCGAATTTTTGAGAATGTGCACAAAACGGGAAAAAGTTTTGTTTTATATCGTATTTTTAGAAATAAAATTGTCTATTAGAAAATGCAAATATTTGCCAGATGCACACATAAATGGATTTTTGGCGATTTTTTAACTTTCTCGTTACCGATGGCGCAAATTTGGAAATGTAGGGTTAACGCGTTCAATCGAATTTTTGAAAATGTGCACAAAACGGGAAAAAGTTTTGTTTTATATCGTATTTTTAGAAATAAAATTGTCTATTAGAAGATGCAAATTTTTTCCAGATGCACACATAAATGGATTTTTGGCAATTTTTTAACTTTCTCGTTACCTATGACGCAAATTTGAAAATGTAGGGTTAGCGCGTTCAATCAAATTTTTGAGAATGTGCACGAAACGGGAAAAAGTTTTGTTTTATATGGTATTTTTAGAAATAAAATTGTCTATTAGAAGATGCAAATATTTGCCAAATGCACACATAAATGGATTTTTGGCAATTTTTTAACTTTCTCATTACCGATGACGCAAATTTGGAAGGGTTAACGCGTTCAATCGAATTTTTGAAAATGTGCACAAAACGGGAGAAAGTTTTGTTATATATGGTATTTTTGGAAATAAAATTGTCTATTAGAAGATGCAAATATTTTTCAGATGCACACATAAATAAATTTTTGGCGATTTTTTAACTTTCTCCTTCTCGTTGGTATATTAATATATAACGATTTTATAATGAAGTTTTTTTTATTGTTTTATGTAATTTTTAATCTGAATTAAGTTAAAATGTTATAAATAAAAAATAAAAAACAATAATAAATCTTTTTTCATTTCATTAAACCTTTAAATATTTATTATTTAATCGGTTTTTTCATAATCCGCCTTTTACATATGCTTAATCGTCGCTGAGTTAAAACCGTCGCCAACATTACCTTCGTACCACCCCAGTCGACGCTCCTCACCTAGTCATCCAAATCTCATCAACATCAAATTCATTCCGACTTACAACCCAGCCAAAATCACCCCAAGTAAATGATCTTGGAGTTGTGCGGGACTCTTGTTTGTCGATGGAGGCCCATGTAAAAAATATATACAGGAAATGTTTTAATCAACTTTATCGAATTAGAACATCAGACGTTTCCTCACGATGGAGTCGACAAAAACACTTGTTTACAGTTTTGTTTGTAGTAGAATTGATTACTCAAACTCAATAATGAATGGAGTTAACTTGTTCCTACAGGACTGCGTTCAATCGGTGTTAAACGCTGCAGCAGAAATGGTGGGCGGCGTATCAAAATTTTACTCCATCTCAAAATACATGCAGAATGATTTACATTGGCAACGGTTTCTGTTGAGGATTAAATTCAAAATTGCACTGTTGGTCAGAGATTGCCAAAATGGCGAGGGTCCGCTTTATCTGAGTGGGCAGCTGGTGCCGGTATCGGGGGTTCAAGGACGCAGTCATTTGAGGTCATCAGATCTTGGGGATTTGGTCAATCCGGTATTCAGATTGACAAATTTTGGAAAGCGAAGATTTGCAGTGGTTGCAGCCGAGGTTTGGAACTCACTTCCTGTACAACTGAAGAATGGTTCTATTACTGAAAGGCCTCGATTCAAAAGAATGTTGAAGCATTATTATTTTAGCAATGTGTCCACCAGAAAACGCTTCTGAGGTCTTTCAAGAGAAGCCCTTTATAAATTTCTGATACTGATGTCATCATCCACCCACCATCTACATTTTGAATGTCACTAGCATTGTCAAGCCACATGCTATTGAGCATTTGAGATGTGATGTATCCTACATCATCATCATCACCGAGTCATGGCTACCAGATCACCCTGATGGTTTGATCGCAATAGATGGCTACACACCCTTCAGAAAAGACCGCCCTGGCAGGCGGCGTGGAGAAAGCGTTGTTATCTATTTGAAGTCATCCATCTCATCTCAAATTCACATCGTTTCGCCTCATGCTATCAATGATGCATTATTGACAGTGAACCATACTTCATCTGCGCCATCTATCATCCACCAAACCATCCATCATAAGAAGTCTTCACCTTGATGGGTTACATCGATGAACTCTCTAACTTTGCGTTGGGGAGCGACTCAAAACACATCATTGGGGGTGACTTCAATCAACTCGCCCATCATTCCATCCTTCAAACAGGTCTACACCCTATATTCTTGGGTTCCACCCACCAAGGTCACAACCTTGACAGAATATATGGGATTACTGTAAACCTGGACAACACTCACACTGATAGGTCACACGTTTCAACACATCATTGGGACGGTTGCTGCTCCTCCACCTCCACCAACTAACTCAACATCGAAGAAACAACACACGATAAAACTCATCTCATTTCGCCATCGTCATCTTTCACAGAGTAGCGCTTGCCTTCAACATCTCAACAACATCGACTTCAACATCACCACCACCAACATTATTCTACCAACAATTTTTAATAATAATACTATTAATTTTGATAATATTAAAAATAACAATGATAATAATAGTCGTACTAATATTAATAATAATCGTAATAATAATAATAATAATAATTATATTAACAATGGTGCCAATGATAATAATAATAATAATAATAACAATATTAACGATAATATGTTTATAACTAACTCTATTGACAATTTTTGCAGCAATGTTTTGATAAATTTTATAAAATCATCAACTCAATTTACAACACGTACTACCCAAACATCACGATCAGATCATTAGACCCTCCATTCATCAGCCCATTCATCAAATATCTACTTCGCCAAAAAAATAAATTCATGAGATCAGGATCCATCCTCAAAGTCTCAGCGATTACTAAATACATCAATAAACTAATCATCAACTTCAATTCAAAAACTTTCACTAATAATAAGCGTGGAAGCAAAGCCATGTAGGACTAAGTCAACCTAATTAGAGGCTCTGACAAATTATTCAACACGTTAACCTCACAGCAAATTGATGAAAGCACACTCAAAACCCACTTTGCTTTCATGTCAACCGACCCGTCCTACAAAACTCCACCGACAAAAGCAACAACAATCATTAGTCGTCAACATTAACAATTTGTCCCATACTCCGTCCTGAACATGCTAACAAAAGCCTGTCCATCCGGTACAGGTTCAGACAGTCTACCGGCATGGTTTCTACAAATCATCGCTCCACTTATCTCCAGCACCTTAAATTCTACAATCACTGCTTAATGCATGCATTCATCCCATCACAATGAAAATCCAGAACAATTCATCCAATTCCTAAAACAAAATACCCATCATCACCAATAGATTATTGCCCAATATCTATCACCCCCATATTTTTACGTATTCCAGAAAAATACATTGTTAGATCATTCGTCTATCCGTGTTTCAACCATCCATCCATCAAACCACTATTACAAGATCAGTTTGCATTTTGCCCTACAGGTTCATCTATATCCGCCATCATCTCTTTTTTCCACAATAAAACATAATTCCTTAAAAATAATAATTATGTTCATCTTATTGCTCTCGACTTTTCTAAAGTTTTTGACACTCTTAATCACTTCTCACTTTCAAATAAGTTAGCCTCTCTTCCACTACCTGACAACATTTACAATATTATAAAAAAAATTCTTTCTAATAGGAATTATTCTACTTTCTTTAACTCTACTTTTTCATCTACTCTACCTATTAATTTTAGCGTAGTTCAAAGTTCTGCCCTTAGACCATCTACCTTTATCATCAATGCTTCTACTCTCAAAACTTTTCATTGTTCTAATCACATCATCAAATACGCTGACGACACCTACCTTATCATCTCATCATCGAACTCAAACATCATCCAATCAGAACTCGACTCATTAGCTACATGGTCAAAACGATGCAATCTGTCACTTAATCTCAATAAATCATTCGAACTTATTCACAATAGCCGTAAGAAAATAACATTACCCCCAGAACACCCATCAATCACTCGCACAAGTCAATAAAAAATATTAGGCATCACATTTACCTCCACACTTAATATAGCACCTCATATCAATCACATCATCACAAAAGGCTTTCAAACATTTCACGCACTCAACATAGTCTCAGAGGCATCAAATTATTCAACATCACTGAATCACTCATAATCTCACGCATCAAATATGCAGCTCCCTCCTGGTCTGGTTTTGCTACACAACATTAACTTCAGCAACTACAATCTCTCATCAAAAAACTATTTTTTTTATCTTTTTTTTATTTTACAAATTTTATTAACCACAATAAATGGCTTGGAGACCATACAAGCTTATTAAGCTTTATAGGCCACCAAAAAGACAAAACAGAAACAATTTAAAAAAATTATCAAGCGCATATATGATAACATAATTTGTTCGTTCAACTGTTTGACACAAAAGCATAGCACACTGCACATAAAGTAAACGTTCGTAAAACAAAATGATAATGAAATGAAACTAAAATTTGATTCTTGTAGTGTTATCTATAATGTGTAAGATCATACAACAAATTATAATTCAAACTAAGGCCAATAAATAAATACTAACATATATTCATGACAACAACAATATAATTAAAATGTTCAATCCTATGATTTTGCCTGAACAAACAACAAATTGAATTCAAACTAAGCCCAAGAATAAATATCAACATACATTCAAGACATACATTCAAAAACCAACAGCAATAAACTCAAAAATGTTTAATCATATTATATCAGCATAATAAATTTGAAATAACAAAGATTATTTGGAGACATATAATAATATTTTATTAGAAAAATCAGAAATGCTATTTAATAATTTGAACTCTGAAGGTAATTCCAAAGTGAAACCCCGAAGGAGAAAATAGATAATTTATAAATTACTAATCTAGGGTAAGGTTGAACATAATCATTCATTTGTCTTAAAACACGTAACTTTTTATCAGGAGCTTTAAAATGAATGGATAAATTAGGATGCAATAAATTTTTATATAATTTAAACATTAATTTTTACAGACCAAAATTATATATTTGTTTAATTGTTAATAGATTAGCTTCTTGGTAAAAACTTGAGACTTGGTCATACTTTTTCAAGAAAAAAAGACATCTAACAAAACTATTATAGGCCAATCTCAAAGAATTAAGATGGGTCGTGCAACTATTACCCCATAACATTACGCCATATGTTAAATACGGATAAATTAAACTGTAATATAATTTTTTAGTGACATCAAAACTAAGCTTGAATCTCAATTTACGAATGATACCGGTAATTTTAGAAATTTTACTTGATATGTGCATTATATGATTGAAACATGACAAATTGTCTGTAATTACAAAACCTAAAAATTTATTTGAATACACTCTTTCAATACTGTTATTATAAATTTTAATAGAAATCCCTAAATTATTAGTAACAATCTTAGAACCAAAAATCATATAGTTTGTTTTTTTATAATTTATATTTAAGTCGTTTGATTTAAACCAACTGCATATTTTTTTCATTTCAGTGTTAAATGTATTGACCACAGTATTAATGTCTTTCCCAGAACATAAAATAGTGGTATCATCAGCAAACAATATACTTTCAAGTGATTTACTGACAGTGGATAAATCATTTATAAAAATTAAAAATAACAAAGGCCCCGAAACCTTGCGGGACACCAAATTTAATCAAAACATTCGATGACCGATGATTACCCAAAGCTACATATTGTTTACGATTTGATAAATAACTTTCAAACCATCTGTGTTGTACTCCACGAATACCAAGAGAATATATTTTCCTTAGCAATAAGCATGATTGATAGAATCAAACGCTTTAGATAGATCTAAAAATAACCCAATAGTTATCGACTTATCTTCCATTTTACGGAGAATTTTCTCAGTAGATCTACCTTTTCTAAATCCAAATTGAGAATCGTTGAAAAATTTGATATGTTTCAAATAATTATTTAAACGATTTGACATGATTTTTTCTAAGATTTTTGACAAATAGGGTAGAATTGAAATTGGTCGATAATTGGACAGCAGATTAGTGGGACCATTTTTATGCAAGGGAATAACTTTAGCAATCTTAAAAAGATCAGGAAACATACCGGTGGCAAATGATTGATTAATAATATGACTAAGTGGATCAATAATGTTATATATTGTTTTTTTGATGATTTTTCGGATTATCTATTATCAAACCATCTACATTTATTTCACTGATAAGATTATTAGGTCGGGATCTAATTAATTTATTAATATATTGCCAAATTACTTTTGTATTGTTTTTATTTTTTTTCAAATATATCGTTATAGTAATTTTTTTCAGAAATAATAACTAATTTATTTAATTTATTACGATATTTTTTATAAATTTTAAAATTAAGTTCAGAAGGATTTTTAATATACAATTTATATAATTTAGATTTCACTTTGAATGATTTAAGGATACCCTTTGTTAGCCACGGATTTTTGATTTTACAAGATTTCATTTTGCGGATGGGACATGTTTTGTTAATGAAATCAGTAAAAAATTAATAAATGATGAAGTATATTTGTTTAAACCGGTAAAATGATTTAAACAACTTCAGTCAAAATTAGATAAAACGGAGTTCAGACGAGCTAAACTTTTATTTGATACAACACGAGCAGAATAAGTATCCGAGTTATTTATGAAACTAATATTATTGCAAACAGTGAAAACAGGTAAGTGGTCAGAAATATCAACATATAGGATGCCTGAAGTTTGATTGACAATATTATTAGTGAAAATGTTATCTAACAACGTTGAAGTATTTTTAGTTATACGTGTAGGTGAATTAATTAACGGCACTAACGAAAATGACTGTAATAAATTGTGGAAAGAAAAACCAATTTTGTAGCAGTCATCTTTAGCCATATCAATGTTAAAATCACCTGATATATAAATTTTAGTTTTATGCCTATGTTTCAATTTTATAAACAATTATTCTAGTTGTTGAATAAAAAATTGTAATTAGTATTAGGTGGACCATAGATGGAACAAAACAATATGTCAGATCATTTACCTGCAATATTACCAATATCTATAGCTAACCAATCAAATACATCATTTACTGTACACAAATCTGTACGAATTTTATAAACAACATCCTTTCTTAAGCAACACCCTAACACCTACACCCCCACCACCCCTATGTCTTCTATTACTACATATAAAGTTAAAATCATCTAAACTAACCATGTTAGAAGTCTCATCATCCAACCAGGTTTCACTAATAGAGATTACCTTCAGATTATTAATGTTTCTAAGGAGACAATTTAAATCATTAAGTTTTGGTAATAAACTACGAGCATTGAAATTTAAAACAGAAAAATTGTTATTAACATTCAAACCAAAGTCAACAGGAATAGTATCAACAGTATAATACATAGACAAAGTAGTATCAAACATATTAATGAATCCATCAGGGTCAACAGCCGCCAATTCGCCTCAACTATCTACCTGCATCATATCCTACCGTCATTTAGATATTCAACACACTCGATTCAAGACTGTTCAAGAAAGTAGAAAATAACAACAACTACGCCATCCATTATCTACTACCACCAAATAAAACTACAACACACAACCTTCGTCAGCGCAAAACATAACTATCAAGTCGCCACCCAATCTACATATCAGGAAAAGTCTTTCATCACAAGATACCTCAAACATATTGTTATAATACTCGCTGTCGTAACCGATTTACAATGCGACGGGTTCAAATCTTCGATTGAATAAAATACTCCAAACAGTTATTAGTTATTAAACTTTATTTACAGAAGAAATCAACTATTCGTTTATTTCTAGCAAATTCAAATTAACACAACAATTAACTTTTAAATTGTTTAAAATCTATCGCTATGACAACGTCAACAAACAAATCAAATATCGCTTTAAATAATTTACCGAATCGCTATTCACGAAATCACAAAATCACGAATTTCACTAATCACGAATCTTCTTGCGACGTGCGCTTATATACTCTTCGCAAGCGTCGTTTCTAGATTCTTCTAGATGGTCCGATTCTAGCATACTCTAGAATACTCCAGTCACTAGAACATTCTAGAATACGCTAGAATCTAGTGCGTTCGGTAGCACGGTTATAACAATATTAACACTCAATAAAACTTTATCATTCACACAACTAGTTTTTATTTAATAAAACTTTTTCATTCACACAACTATTTTTCATTTATCGATCACCTCACTAATTCACTAAGTCATCATCTAGTCTATTAATTTGCGTTTTTATGCCATTACTTCACTTCATTGTCAATTTTTTTTCTTTTATTTTTTTTATTTATTTTATTTTATATTTAATGTTCAAAAATTTTTCTTTTTCCGTTTATTTATTTATTTACTTACATATTTATTTAATTTTGTGATTCTGTCAGATCCTGATTTACAAAGAAGAAAAAAAAGTCAGCCAAATATATTTCAGCCAAGTCAGCCAATTAGTCTCACCCTATAGATGCGCGCGTTTTTGAAAAATAAGCAAAAATAACGACGACGAAATAGCAATGTAAATTCACTTTCGTTGAAGTTGAGAGCGCGCGTGTTCTATTTTCGCTACTAAACTCCAATCAAAATACAAATAAAATTAAAATAAATAAAATTAATCGGCAGGACAGGATTTCTATCTCCTAATTTGTTGTATCAACTTCTATATTTTATTTAGTTAGTCATTGAAACACGACATATTAACGAGAGGAGCATTTTATGATTATCATTTATATTTTATATGGTTAGATTTTCATTTACCCATTTGGGTGACAATTTTTTGCATTTTAATTTTTAAAGATTAAACTTTATGAAAAGTAAATGCTCTTTTAAATTAATAGGTAGTTGCATGAAAAAAATGCATTAAAAAAATTTTTCAACTTTATTTTCATAATCTGCAACTTATTAGCAACCTAACGAGCCCAAATTTATTTATATATACAAATTTTTATGTTGATAATAGACCATAATTTGTACAATATTCTATAAATTCTACCAAATGTTTGGCGTTAATATGTTTCTAGTTCGTTTTTTTCGATTTTTCTCACTAAAGTTAAAATTCAAAATAATTTTTAATAAACTAAACGTTCACCAAAAAACTTTAGTGAGAAAAATCGAAAAAACGAACTACAAACATATTAACGCCAAACATTCGGTAGAATTTATAGAATATTGTACAAATTTTTATATATACACCAAAAACTGACGTAGTTATAGCAACTTGAAGAATGTATAAAAATTTGTTTACCACAGCATGCATTTGTCTAATATTTTTTTGAATATTTATACAAATTGGCTGAAACATCTGATAACTTATTTTTATTAAGTAAAAACGTATTTAACAGTGAAAGTGAAGTCATATATGAAATGAATTAATTAAATGTAGTTAAAGTGAAAAAAACTACAAATTAAGTGAAGTCATATATGAAATGAATTAAATAAATGTAGTTAAAGTGAAAAAAAACTACAAATTAAAGACTTAAATGTTATGAAACACAATTAATTCTTGATAATAAGAATTAAAATAAAATCAATATAATGTGCAGTTAATTTTTTTATAACAAAATTTGTCAAATTTTTTGTCCGGATATCTACATTGCTTCAATAAATTTGTGAACATGAAACGAATCTCTTTGCTCTTGATTCATATTCTGATAATTCAACAATTATTCAAATTGTGCAATTTCATTTTTTTAACTTTATAACATAAATGATTTTCTTATTCATCCTTAAAATAAATAGCAGTGTTAAATAAAAATGCAATTTTTAATAGAATTTAATGAATAGTTAACTAATGAATTTAATTAAATCAGGTTACATCATCAAGTATCATGAACCATTCACTTTCAAATTATCTAATTATTTGACAAAAATATAAACAAAATGAAATAAAAACGTTTTTGATAGAAATTACGATCATCATTGATTACCATTAATTTTCTAATAAATAAATAAATAAATAAATAAATTAATAAATTAATTAATTTTAACATTCCCATCAATGTTAACTTTGACGCTCCACCTATCTAAGGTCCGATTCCAGACATCACTGTAGAGGAGCTTACAGAAGCTCTGAAAGCTATGAAGGATGGAAAGGCAGCAAGGCCCTCTGAACTCACAAATGACATTATCAAAGCATCTGGTACTGCAGGTATCCAAATGTTACTACAACTTTGCCGTGAAATCTGGAGAAATTGCTCAATGCCGCCTGAATGGAACTATAGCATGACAGTCCCGCTATACAAAGACAAAAGTGATCCATTGGAACTGTTCATCATATCGGGGTATACGTCTGTTAGAACACTTCCTGAAAATTGTCGAGAAAATCATTGAGAGAAGATTAACGTCGTGCATCACAATCGGAAATTATCAATTTGGTTTTCTAGCGGGGAAATCAACAATTGATGCAATTCACATCCTTCGGCAACTGCAAGAAAAGTACCTCGCAAAGCATCAACAACTATCACACATTTTTTTAGACTTTGAAAAAGCATTTGATCGAGTTCCCCGTGAAGCAATCACGTCGACAACTCATTCCAGAATATCTTGTTCGACTTGTGATGGAAATGTATACGAATACTAAGACTCTTGTCAGCACAACGGTTGGAAACACAGATGCATTTGACATCGGCGTTGGAGTTCACCAAGGCTCGATTCTCAGTCCACTGTTATTTATAACTGTGATGGAAGAAATCACAAAACCGATATGCACTGGTGACATTTGGAATCTAGTATATGCTGATGACATCGCTTTAACAGCCACGTCTGAGCAGAATGCAGCACAGATGTTTGAAGATTGGAACACCAGACTCGCCGATCATGGATTCAAAGTCAACATCAGCAAAACCAAAGCAATAAACATTGGTGAACCCATCCAATCCACAGCTACTGGACGATGGCCCTGTTCAGTTTGTAAAGCTGGTGTAGGTAACAATTCAATCAAGTGTCAGCAGTGTAACCAGTGGTGTCACAAACGTTGTTCAAAAATAATTGGTACTTTATGTAAAGTGTCCATTTTTGTTTGTCCTGCTTGCATCAATCCACAACAACAAATTTGAAATAGCACTGTTTTTGAAGCCATTAAGGTAGAGAAAGTCACATCGTTTCAATATCTTGGGGATGTTCTAGATTGTACTGGAACAGCTGAAGCAGCCGTTCGAGCACGCATACGTGCAGCCTGGAATAAATGGCATCTCTTTGCCTCTATATTGATGCGGCTTGACATCCCACTACCACTACGATCAAGACTTTATAAATCTGTGATACGTCCGGTGTTGTTATATGGTGCAGAAACATGGCCAATGACAACCAAACTGGAACAACAACTTTACCGAACCGATATGAGAATGCAACGAGAGATGCAACGAATTAGTCTGAAGGACCACATCAAATCTACCGAAATCCTGCGTCGTGCTGGTTTAGATGATATAAAGGACGAATGCCGGCAACATCGTCTGAGGTGGTTTGGTCATCTCAAACGAAGTGGAACTTCTCTTGCAGATGTTGAAGTACCTGGCACACGTCCCAAAGGCCGTCCAAAGACGTCCTGGTCGCAAACAATCGAGCAAGACATGAAAGCTCTAAATTTAAATGAAATGGATACAAATGATCGCCTAATTTGGCGCAAAAAATTGATGGCAAAAAAACAACGTCCTACCTCGGGGAACTGGGTCTCTGGACGCAAAACGAAGATTGATTGATTGATTTGATAGAAGTTACGAAGCTCTACTGTAACATACTAAATTAATAGTAATAATAGATCATTAATTAAAACTTGTGGGGATAATAGGTGCTCTATGAATAAAATAATTTGTCATACCAATCATTCTTTCAGCATGCTGAAGAAGAGTCCAGTATTATTTGAGAACTAGGATTTGAAAGAGCTCCGGTAAGATAACTGCTCATCCGCCTTTCAACAACATGTAATGCCACCTGTTGCATTAAAAAATTAGGTTATTGGGATATATTTTATATTGTGCAGTGTGTGCTGATCACAAGGCTACTTGAACAAGGGAAGAGAAAATGGAAAATAGAAGCTTGTTAACATTTCGAAATGATCAGTGACTGAAAAACTTCATCTTCTTTCAAGCTTCCTCCAAATACATCATATTTAAATGATAAAATGTTTTGACAAATAAAACATATATCATGTGTATCATTTAGTTTTACCAATCAAGGTTTGAACTTTTCTGGGCATTTCCATATATGGCAAACCCGGTCATAAATTTTCCGAGTAAGCCTAGAGCTTGAAGCTGCGTCATTACTTCAGTTTTACTTATGTTTTCACGTAATGATTTGGTCAAATCATTCTTGGTGTTACTAAATATAAAAAGTATTCAATATGCTATTGTCTAAAGTTTATTCATGCACATTCAAAATTACAAGTAAACAAGTTACCCTTTCAGGAATAAACGAAGCAAATGTCCATATCTTACAGCAACACCACCCATATGAAATATAACATGAAACCTGTTGCCTATATACCTCAAAAACGTAGTTGTTGCAACATTGTTTGCTCTTTAAAATGCTCTAAATACACAAGGACCCCCTTTTGACTGTATCTGTAATAATTTTTTTTATTTTCAAAGAAATTAAACTTAGTAAATAAAATGATTCTAAAAAATTACCGAAGTTTAGAGAAATCATGCAAGAATGATACAGCTGAGCCAAAAATCCTTGAGTTTCATGTCAAACCCAGTTTTGCATGATTTGCATAGTCAACGAACGTTGCACCTGGTAACCTTGCTAGTGAAACTGTATAAGAAACTTGCATGGGAGAGAGGCAGAAGTGAATCTCCTCTATATGTTTTCCAGCAGCAGTGGTGGCGTCATGTGCCAAAGTAGCAGAGGTACAATTAAACAGTACTTCACCAACCTGTAACTCAGCGAGAACACCAAGCTCATAAGCCATTCGTGCTATATTGGAAACCAAAAACTCTAGATCCTACCTTTAGGGACTATGCGTTGTACCGTAAAGATCGTACATACGCACGAGGTGGTGGGTTAATCATGCTTATCCATCACAGCATATCGTTAACATCTACATCCATCCACAATCAGTCTGTTCCTCCGGTTTCACAGCTTCAATATCAACATTTCTAGATATACCAAACGTGGTTGTGTTGGGTGATATGAATGCACATGATACGCTTTGGTACTCAGGTCTGGAAGATTTACGAGGAGAAGCCCTGGCCTGGGAAATTGAAAACTCAGAGTGTGGAACACTCAACACGGATAACCCAACCCGTTTGCCTACAATCGGTCAACCTTCATCACCAGATATCTCCGTCACATCAAACACTCTGATCATCAGAATGAATAGGTCTACAGTGACAGCTCTCTCATCAGATCACCTCCCGATCCACATCACATCAACATTTTTACCAACTAAAACCCCAAAAATAAATAAAATAATAAACTTTGCAAATGCTAACTGGGTTGGTTTCACCAATGAAACCGAAGCCGTGTTTTCCAAAACAGCCTTCCCGTCCGACCTATCAGCAGCTGAGAAGTTGTTTCGTCATATTCTATAGACCGCAAGCAAACACAACATTCCCTCAGGAAGACGAATAACATTATCACCAGGTCTTCCGAGTGAAATCTTGGGGCTCATGAAGCAACGAGACGTTTACAGATCTTCAAACCCGTCATCAAGGGACATTGCCATTCTATCAACAGATATACAAAACAAAATCAACAATTTAAAACAATCTCGCTGGAAGGATTTCCCTGGGCACATTCAATAAAAATATTAACACCCATCGCCTTTGGAGTACCATAAAAACTCTAAGTGGCAAACCATCTCAATATCCCAACAACGCCATCATTTTCAACAACAGGTCAACATCAAACAACCTGCAAATGGCGAACCTATTCAACAGTTTACTACAACATATCGACACACTTCAAACAAATTAAATAGAATCACCACCAGAACCATCAAGAAGTTAACCCTTGATGATTATCCTACCATCACACACGATCAGGTTTTAAAGGCTATAAAAGACTCAAAACCGTCAAAAGCCTCCGGATCAGACAACCTGGCAATGCTTCACCTAAAACACTTAGGCCCTACAGGAATCTCTTTCCTAACCAAGCTGTTTAACGATTCTCTGTAAACCTGCAGAATCCCAGATATATACAAGAAGGCAAAAATAATTCCTCTCCTCAAACCCAGCAAACCAGATAGTGATGCAAAGTCCTACCGTCCTATATCATTATTATGTCCAGCAGTGAAGGTTTTTGAAAAATGCCTCCTGCCGCTCATAGCAGAACACTTAACACTAGCAAACCACCAACATGGTTTCCAAGCAAACCACTCTACAACATCAGCCCTTACCTTGATGGTTACCGATATCGCCAACGGCCTCAATCGAAAAAGACCAGCGCATCGAACCGTACTAACAGCGCTGGATCTAACAAAGGCCTTCGACACGGTCAATCATCAAAATTTGTTATCCGACCTTCTGTCATCATCGCTTCCACGGTCAATTGTCCGATGGTTGTCAAACTATCTGCACGGACGCACCGCCACAAGAGAGTTTCGACATCAGCACTCCAAGCAACATATAATCCGATCAGGAGTGCCCCAAGGTTCAGTACTGTTGCCAACTTTGTTCAACTACTACATCTCCAAAGCCCCAGAACCATCACAAGACATCAAAATTGTTTCATACGCAGATGACTTCACCATCTACACAACAGGTCCGGATGCAGATATTTTGACCCACCGGCTCAATTGTTACCTACCGAAACTATGTGACTGCCTCAACAGAAGAAACTTAGATATTTCTACATCTAAGTCTACAGTTACTCTATTCACATCACAATACCATTACCACCCACGAATCAAAATCAACAATTAATTTTTAACACTAGAACACAATCCAAAAATATTGGGCCTGACACTTGACACGATGCTGTCTTTCTCCCAACATCACAAATTTACAGCATCGAAGGCCTCCAAAAGAAATAATATTTTAAAGGCCCTCAGCGGAACCACCTACGGTCAGGATGAGGAAACTCTGCTGCAAACTTACAAAGCCATCGGTCGCAGCACAATCGAATATGCCTGCCCAGCTTGGTCTCCGCTGACATCTGACACTGGCTTCAACCGCCTCCAACGGTCCCAGAATGCTGCCCTTTGCCTGATCACAGGTTGTCATAAAATCATGTCAGAGAAGCATCTTCACTCAGAATGTCAGATGCTAACCGTGAGACATCACTCTGAACTACTCTCCTCACAATTTTTCCTGCAATGCCATAACCCGAGCCATCCGTGCCATTTTATCACTAAACAGCCTCCACCATATCGAAGCATGAAAAACACTCTCAGCTCTATGTGGACTGAGACAAATAATACAGTACTGCCCACAGAAACCGACAACGCATCTTTGAGAAGTGCATCATCAATCCTTCATAGCAATGCCGCCAAAGCCGCATCCGACTCATACATGGCTCCAGTGCTACTCAACGGATGGCCTTCTCCGACCCCAAAAATAGACAAAACAGAAGAAAATTTGCCCAGGACAATCAGACGGACCCTAGCCCAACTCCGCTCTGGCCATTGCATCTTTCTTGGCAGCTACAAGGCAAGAATTGACAGCGGACACAACAACATCTGTCCTTTCTTCCTTCAACAACCTGACGATGTCCCCCAGCTGTTCAGTTGCCCGAAGAACCACACTCATCTCATGTCAATAGATCTGAGGAGGAACCCAGTTGAGGTGGTGAATTGGCTCAGGCCTCGCCTGGAGCACCCACCGGACATCTAGGAAGGGCAACAACAACAACCATATACGAAAGTAGCAAAATAACCTTTTGCATATTAACTTTATAATATAAGAAAACTAAATTCAAATTAAAGGAAAATTTTTAATACATTTTTATCATGTACATTCTTTAATAATATTTATGTAGTGTAATATTATTAAAAAATGAATTTGTGTTAAACAGTCTATAAAAAGTTACTTCAAAACTGTGGGGAGGGGTAATGAATAATGACGAAATTCGTAGGTATATCCGATAAATGTTCAATCAATCAATCAATCAATCAATTAGCTTGTAAAGCGCTATTTCCGCGATGTTCAACAGCGCTCCTCAATGAATTTTGAAAACAGATGGGTTTTGAGATCCGCTCTGAACTTCGTAAGTGATGGATAAGTAGTCAGAGAAATAGGTAGAGAGTTCCAGAGAAAAGGGCTAGAAAAAGCAAAAGCAGATTAGGCAAAAGAGTGTTTAACACGAGTTAAGAAAAAGCGAGAAGAAGAAGACGATCGTAAACCGGGGTGTTTAGGTTCAATTAATATATCTGATAAATACTTAGGAAATAATTTAGATTGAGACTTATACATGAACGTGCAAATTTTAAAAATTATTCTATATTTTATAGGTAGCCAGTGCAAGAGAACAAGATATGGAGATATATGAGAAAAGAAAGAGGCACGAGCAACTAGACGAGCAGCAGAGTTAAAAGCTTTACTTAAAGGATAGAGTATAGAGTAAGGAAGACCATAGTAGACCGAGTTACAATAATCAATCCTAGATAAGACTAAGGAAGTAACAAGAAGGAGAAGAGTAGGATCATCAAGAAAAGGCAAAAGTTTTTTTTATTCTACGTAGATGAAAGTAAGAGGTTCTAGCAACACTATTAATCTGAGGAGAGAGAGACATAGTAGAATCAAAGATAAAACCTAAACTACGAAACTTATGAGACACTTCAAGAGTTTTAGAATCAGGTAAGATAATAGGAGGAATAGTAATAGAGTGTTCAGATTTATTAAAACAAATTAATTCAAACTTAGAAGGATTAAGTTTAAGACACATAGAGTCAGACCAAGCGATAATTGAAGAAAGACATAGAGATAAATTATGAAGAACACTATTGAGATTAGATGGAGGAAAAGAAGTATAAATGTAAGAGTCATCAGCGTATAGTTGACAGAGAAAGAAAAGTTATTAATAATACGAGGTAGTTCAGAAGTATAGAGTATAAATAGAAGATGGCCAAGGATAGAACCCTGAGGTACCCCGAAAGTAAAAGTAGAGGAGTTAGAAGTAGAATTATTGAGAACAACAGAAGAAAAACGATTACAGAGATAAGAAGAAAACCAAGATAGACAAGAATCAGTAATATTAAAAAAAAGATGTAGCAGTCTCAAGAGAATAGTATGGTCAACAGTATCAAAAGCCGAGGAAAAGTCAAGAGCAAGAAGAAGAGTAAGATTACTATTGTCACTAGAGAGAAAGATATCATTGTGTATTTTAAGTAAAGAAGTTTCGGTACTGTGAGCAGGTCTGAAACCAGATTGAGATACAGGTAGCAAGGAGTTAAAGTCTAAATAGGATGACAGTTGATTAAAAACAACTTTTTCTATTATTTTAGAGATGAAATTATTATTAGTTACAGGTCTATAATTAGATAAAGAGGTAGGATCTAAGGATGAGTTTTTAAGAATAGGAATAACAATAGAATTCTTATAAGAAGTAGGAAATTTAGAGGTGGAAAGAGATAAATTAACTAATTTGAGAATGATTGGATAAAATATTGAAGAAAATTCTGTAAGTAAATTAAAAGGAAGTAGATCTAGAGAACAGGTTGTAGACGACATAGAATTAATAATTTTAGTTAGTTCTAAAAGATTTATTGGAGTAAATACAGAAAAAGATTCAGTTGTAAGTTTAGTAAAGTTATGAGAAGAAAAATTAGAATTAGATGTTCTTAAAGAAGTAATTTTATTTACAAAAAAGTCATGAAACTGTTGAGCAGAAAAAGATGAGTGAGAGGATTTTTTATGTAGAAGTTTAGATAGAACAGACCACCTATTTTTAGATGTTGAAGCAGATGTTATAGAATTTCTAAGAAAAGTAGAGTGTTTAGAGAATAGTAGATATTTATAATTAATCAATTCAGATTCATAGATAGAATAAAGAGAGTTAGATGGATTTAACCTATAGGCTTTCTCCAATCTTCTAACACTTTTCTTGGCTACTACACAAGCATAATCATACTAAGGAGCCTTACGAGAATAGAGCCTATAAGTAAAAGATTTAAGAGGAATAAGCTTATCAAGAATAGAAGTAATATAGATATTAAAAGCATAGACAAAATCATCAACATCAGAAAATAAGGGGGTATCAAAAATAGTTTCAGTAAGAGATTGAAGAAAAATATCTTTATTAAGAGAAGACCAGCATCTTTTAGAAATAGACATAGATGAATTTAAAGGAAGAAAATCTAATGAAAAAACAGATTCAATAAGAAGGTGATCAGAATAAGGAACAGAGCTAGCAGAGATATTAATAGGCTTAGAAAAAGATGAAGCTATAATAAAATCAATAGTGTTACCAGAAGTATGGGTAGGAAAAGAACAATATTGAGTTAAGTTAAAAAGAGACAAAATATCATTAAATTTACGAGTGTAAGAACATGATAAATTATTGAAGTGCAAGTTGAAATCACCAGAGATGTAGAAAGGAATAGAAAAAGAATAGAGAGATTCAGCGAGTGAGTAGAATTCATCTAAAAATAAAGTGAGAGAAGAAGAAGGAGGGCGATAGATTACAGAAATGTAAAAAGATAGAGAAGACTTAAGAGATACAGCAAGACATTCAAAAGAAGAAAAATTAAAGGAAGTATTAATGGAAGCAGTAAATGGAGATTTATAAAGATTAAGATTAAATTAAGATTAAATCAAATTTATTCAATCAATCCAAATTAATAATAATTAGGTAATGATTAGGAGACCAAAGCTAAAAGAAAACAAAATTCTTGTGTCGCAGGCCACCGTTCACAAATTGTTCATTCTAACAATTTTTAAGTAAATTTATAAAAAACGAACTACAAACATTTAACGCCAAACATTCGGTAGAATTTATAGAATATTGTAAAAAATATATGTATGTATGTATATATATATATATATATATATATATATTATACTATGTTTTATTTTATATAAATCTATAAATGGCTTATAGTAATTTTGATGAATAAAAAAATGAAATGGCTTTCATTTCTTTGTTCATATCTTGTTTGTTCATCTCTTGAACACTTCACTGGTTTTAATTTATAGAGCCGGCAAGTCGAAATTGATTGTCTTATTACATGCATAGAAACTAAACAGTGATGAAAAGATGTAAAGCTTTAAAAGTAACATTAGATTTTAAAATTTATATCATGAATTAAATTTCAATTTTTTAAAATAGCTTTTTATTAATCTTTCCTTTTTAATTAAATGATTTTACTACGCAATTTTCGATGCATTAAAAATTTCCATAATCGAAAAACGAATGACAGCACACAAGTCCATTCTATTAACTAAATGAATTAAATTATTTAACAAACTTTTTAAGTTTAATAAACTTTTAAAAAGTTTGTTAAAACTTTGTTTCGGTTGTATAATTTGTTTGTTTGTTTTGAGCAGATTTCCGGCGTTTCAGCACAAATTGTCTATCTTTACGCCTTGTCTTCTCTTAATTTTCTTTGTTCTTAATATGGCTGTACTAGTTGTTTCATTCACAATCTGTCAATCAATTTTGTATTCATGATAAAAGCCATTAAACTGTATGTATTTGAATTATTGATAAAGATTTCTTCCATGTTTGTTGGTATATTATGTTTTTTTCATTTTGTGATTA
>NW_008703570.1:2778381-2825570 GCF_000326865.2 Helobdella robusta | reverse complement strand
TCTCCTTTCTAGTAACATTCTTTTTGGAACTTTTAGATCGATTTTCGGGGTTGTTTTCTTAAGGAATCTGTTGCTGCTATTCCATTCATGTTGCCATAAAGATATTGGTTGACTATTATTTTGATTTCGTTATATGGAATTGGTATATTCGATACTGGGAGGGAATGTGCCATACTTGCCGCTCTATCCGCTTTTTCGTTCCTGAATATGCCTATATGACTTGGAATCCATACCAATTTTATTTTATTTTTATCTCTTACTATAGTCTTACTAATAAGTTTTGAATTTCTATTATTAATGGATTGCTGGGCTTATAATGGTCTATTGATATTAAGCTGGACAAGGAGTCTATGAAGATGATATATTCTTTATTAGAGGTATAATTAATATGATTTATTGCCATCTTTATTGCTATGAGCTCTGCCGTAAAAATTGAAGAGTAAGCTGGTAAATGTTGTGTTAGGGTTGCCTTTTGATCGGGGATAAAAACTGCTGCTGATGTGGAATTTCTTTTTTTGAGCCATCTGTATAAATTGTTTTCGATTGGGGATTATTTAAAATTATTTCATGATATTTAATTTTGCATAGGCTTGAGTTTTTGTTAGAATCATTAATTGAGAGATCTATTTCTGGATGTTTCCTTATCCATGGGGCTACCTCCGGTTCTATTTCCTGCATTATTTTTGTTTGCCCCAGAATTTCCAAGTGTTTCCCTAATCTTTTGTTTATCGCCGGTATTGGTTTTGACTTTTTGGCATTCATATTGTCTGTTGTTGATGTGATATATTTGAAGGCTGGGTTATTCCTTTGTGATTTTATTTTTAAGTAGTAGTTTATTGACATCTTTAGTTGTTTTAAATGTCTTGGCGATTCTGCTGCCTGGACATGCATACTTTCTGATGGGGATGTGTGAAAAACCCCAAGACATCTTCTTAGTGCTTCGTTTGTAATGGGTTCTATGGTCTTGATGTAGGAGTTTCTTGTTGCCCCATACACTTGAAAACCATAATCTAAGATAGCTCGTATTGTGGCTCTATAGATTATTAGTCGGTTGTTTTGGTCAGCGTCCCAATCAATCAATTTTCGTTTTGCGTCCAGAGACCCGGTTTCCCGAGGTAGGACGTCCCAATAATGGTGCGATATTGCTTTAAGAAGGTTAAGTCCTTTTTAACATTTAGCTTTGACTTCGATAATGTGGGGAAGGAAGTTAAGTTTGTTGTCCTTTATGACTCCTATAAATTTGTGTTCTGATTCGTATTTTATTTCTTCCCCTTGAAAAATTATTTTTGGATATTTTGAAAACTTAATTCCGTTTGTCATCGACCGACTATTTGTTAATGTCAATTAGGATTTTGTTAGCATTATTTTCGATTTGGGTGGAGTTTTTATCTCTGATAGTTATTGCTAAGTCATCCAAATACAAACATGTAAAGATGTTTTTTGGGGGCTACTTGATTGATTGAGTTGATGTTGAGACAGAGAAGTGTAGGAGACAGAATGCTTCCCTGAGGGATACCCATCTCTAGATGCATAACTTGTGACAGTGTTGTTCACCTTTACTTGAAATGTGCGGTTTGATAAAAAACCTTTTATGAATTTGGGTAGAAGGCCTCTCAGGCCTGCTTTATGAAGGTTATCCATTATAACATATTGCCATGTGGTGTCGTATGCTTTATCTACGTCGAAAAAAATTGTTAAAGTTTGTTCATTATTAGCAAGTGCATTTCGAATGAAGGTTTCTAAGGACACAATATGGTCTAACGTTGATCTTCCTTTTCTTCCTCCACATTGTGTGCTTTTGATTATATTATGTTTACTGATATACCAGGCTAGCCTATTTATTATTTTTTTGCATGTGCAGCTAGCTAGGGATATAGGTCTGTAGCTGTCTGGTTTGTCTTTTGGTTTTCTTAGTTTAATGAAAGGTAAAATTATTGCATGGAGCCAAATTTGAGGAACTTTTGAGTTTAACCATATAAAGTTATAGGTATTCAACAGTTTTTCGGCTACTATTGGAGGAATAGTTTTTAATATATCGTATGTTATTTGATCTTTACCTGGAGAGGACTTTTGACTGCTGCTTATTTCATTAATCATTTCCTTGTAGGTTATTGGTAGGTTTAATCTTCATTATTGTTGGATTCAAAGTCTAATATGACCCTTTCTTTGCTTTCTTTGTGGGCTATGAACGCGTTGTTATGGTTCGTAGCTACGGATTTATTTTGAAATGATTGACTAGTGTTGTGGCCATTGAAGTCTCCAATAATTATCAGTTGTTTAGCTAGTTTATTGATTACTTTTAAAATGATTTCTGACTTCATCGGTAAGTTTGGAGGTGCTTTTGAGTATGTTGTATAGTGTTTTATGTCTATAAGTTTGTTTGGATTTAATTTAGTCTCTTGTAAACATATAATTTGTGGTTGTTGTTCGTTTATTAGTATTTGTAGTTCGGGAAGATTACTTTGCAATCCTCTGATATTCCATTGAATTCTTTTTATCTCATCTTCTGTTTGGTTGTTTTTATTTTGTATCGAATTTTTTATCCATGTTAGCTATGGGAAGTTTTGAGTATTTGTGTTAGGTTGCTTCCTCTGTTTCGTTCATTACTTGGAGAATGTCCTTGTCACAGCTACTATTATGGTTATTTGTGTTAAAATTATTATCTTTGTTGTTATCATTATAATTGTTATTACCTTTTTTATTGTTATAGTTATGACTATATTCACTCTTATTATTCTTTATACCATCATCATCGCGACTTCCACCATTATCTATACCTTTACTTTTACTGTTAAGCTTATTATGGCTACCATTATTATTATTTGTATACTTATAATCGTTATTGGCATTTCCATTTTGACTATCGCTAATATTTTTACCACTTTTGTTTTTATCCTTATTGTTATTGAAATTATTTGTATTATTATTATTATTCAGATAGATATCTTTTCCTTTTTTTGAGAGTTTAAGAGGTTCAGCTGGAGTTATGACACATGAAATGCTCTTGTCAACTTTTTGGCTGACCTCTTTCGTTACGTTTGCATATGTTCTTTGGTGTTTTATTTTTAACTATTTGTTTGGCTTCCGGATAAGATATTTTCATAGTTATTTTAGTTTTTATAATCTCCTGCTCCTGATAAACTCGACATTACTTGTCATAGGTAGGATGTTTCTCTCCACAATGGTAGCACTTTGATTCCTTGTGACATGGCTTTTCTTTGGTGTGTATGTGACCTGTTTAATCGCAGTTTCTACAAATTGTTTGTTTATTGTTGCATATATTTTTGTGATGACCATATAATTGACATATAGTGCATCTTGTTGGATTGGGAATGAATTCCGTTACTTTGATTTTCTCATATCAAATTACAATTGAGTTTGGGATGACATGAGATTGGAAAGTTAATATATATGTGTTGGTTTTAATTAGTTGTTTGTTTTTCTTAATAGAAATGTTTTTAGCATATATAACCTCTTGTGGTTTTAATTCCTTTTTTATCTCCTCTTCTGAGCAGTTTCTTAGATGACTTGTTTTTATCACCCCCTTTGTGTGATTTAGAGATCTATGGGGCGAGTATCTTACTTTTTCTGTATATATTTTTGTTAACATTTCTAACTTTTCCCCTTGTTTTGCATCTTTGATCTTATTATTTTATTTTATTTTATTTTTCCCTATTTTTATGTTGTCTACTTCTCCCACATGAGCATAAATTTCCCTTTGATTTTGGAAACATGTTAACTTACTTATGTCATAGTCTTTTTCAGCTTCAATTAAGTGGAAGGTCGGATGCGAAGGGATTTGATTTTCCATGATTAGCTCGAGTGAGCCCATTCTCACTTTTTTCATGTTGTGGCTTTGAGGTGAGATTTTCCTGTAAGACAGGGTCACCAGAGCCGGTGCTTTAAAACACCCTAAACCTGCGAATCTTTCATCAAAACTGTTTTAATGACTTAGTTTATTAAACAGGAAAAAAAAATATTACGACAAATTTTGAAAAAATTAATTCAACAAAGCGCTTTCGATATTTTGTTTAAATTTTTTGACCAAACACAAACGTAAATTAAAGTAGTCCAGACGAATTATCCGGTTGTATAAGGAATAACATAACAAAAACCTTTTGCTATTATTTTATATTTTATTATAAGCACTTTGTAGCTTAACGATCGTCCCTTGGGTGGCTCTGAAAAGAACCTTTTGTTGCGAAATTCTCAAACTGGATAAAATATCCTCATAAGAGTAAGCGCCCTTTCAAACTTATCTTCCTTTCTGGCAATGCTCCCATGCCACATCAATTTATCCAAATAGGAGGACAAGTGGTTATCACATGTTCCTCTCATTCTTTTGGACTTGTCTTTGACGCACCTCCAAAGATTTTCCACGTTATTCTGATGTACAACGCTATAGGAGCCTTAAACGTCCTTGAATGGTTGACAGTGTCATGTTGGTAGCCAATATTACCGTTGGCATTGTACGCTCCCCATTCATAAGACCATTTTGTTGTACCTGTTAAACAAACATAATGAACATGAAACGTATTTAAGATTTGATTCATGAAATTTAATTTACCAGGCATAATATGACGTTGAATTAAGGAGAGCGACGTCGCGGCGTCTCTTCTCTCAACCTCAACTAGGAATGCCTCGTTGGTGTCCTGGTCAATTCCACCAAAGACCCATCTTCAGCGTCTTGCAGCACCATTTCGAGTTCTTTTTGAACTGCTGACTATATTCTCGTCAATCTTGACCATGTGACCAGGACTCCCGATTTGCATAGGTTGAGCGGCCATCCATAAAGAGCACAGCTTTCGCAAAAAATTGAATTAATCAACTATGGAGTGTTGCGATATCTGCGAAAGTGTTGATTCAGTTGTTTGTTGTATGTCGTTCAACGACCAGTAAAACGTTATCGAGTTGGCGCCGACAGACGATATATGATAAAAAATCGTGATCATGGAGATATATAATATGGATATGGCAGACGCGTTATTAATATGTACATTGTTCATATATAACATCAAGGTCAATCTAACAAATATTTGTTGAAAAGTGAATTTAAATTAAAGTAAACAATCAGTTTTTAGCCGGTTGTTTAGCGATTACCGTTCTAGTTTCTTTTTTTGCCAATTTATTGACTTAATTAAAAAATTTGTCTATAGTAAGACGTTTGATCGTAAAAAATCAATAAAATGTCATTTACTACAAAAAATGTTTAATGCTTACGCGTTTAATTCCATAGAACTAAGAAAAGCTTTTAGGCAGGTAATAATTTATGCCATATCCATTTGTCCATGATCATGATTCATGCTTAAATTAATATTTTAAAATTTTTATTAAAAAATATATTGAAATATGTATGAAATGGAAAATAAAAGTGTAACATTTAAATTTTTTCTTTTTAATTTTAAATTTATTTGAATAAAGAAAATACAACACATTTTTTGTTTACTTTTCTTTGTTTAGTCTATCAACATATCATTGTCAAAACAAAAAGTGGGCGGAGTTACGGCGTATTCATGATTACCAAATTGTTAATTAATTATGCCACCGAAGTTTCGTAAAGATTTTAGTGAGAGTTCTTCTAAACGAGAGCAGGTATTTTAGATTTCATTTTATTTTATATTTCTAATTCTTAAATACCTAGCTTAGTTTAGTTTTAGCTAAGCCTGATTTGTATATTTTAATTTTTAATTAGTTTATTAATTTATGACTTAAGTAATAAGTTTGTTTAATTAAACAACATTAACAGATTAAATTAACTCAACTGTTTAACTGTTAAGTAAACAGTTTGATAATTAGGCACTCCTTAAAAAAACGGGACACCTATGTTAAAATTAAAACATTTAATTCTTATACATTTCATAGTTTTTATAGCAAATCGACCATGCTGAATTCAATATTTTATATTACAACAATATTGCTCAGTTGCCAGTTATACTGGTTTATCAACACAATACAGTAAACCACAAGCAAAATTTTGTTGATCCTGTCAGTGGCGAGCACACAAATCATGTTGAATGTTACTGGAAGAACTGTAAAAAGAAGTTCAAAACAATGTGCAGGGTTCAAAATTCTATGCTTGGTAGTGGTAGTCACTTGGACGAATTTCAATGGCGTGAAATTCATGTCAAACAGACCCAGATGCACTTAGAAAGTTGTTTCAACATTTAGCTCAGTGGCATCCATTGCCTTAGTAATACTTTGATAAACTTTGTTGTTTTGTTAAAATAAATGTTCTCATCCATTCTTATGAAATGAATAAGAATTTAATGTTTTAACATAGGTGTCTGTGGCGTGCACATAAATCATGCTGAATGTTACTGGAAGAACTGTAAAAAGAAGTTTAAAACGATGTGAGGTGTTTAAAATTCTATGCTTGATAGTCACTTGGACGAATTTCAATGGCGTGAAATTTATATCAAAACGGACCCAGATGCACTTACATTCATTGCCTTAACACTTTGATAAACTTTGTTGGTTTGTTGAAATAAATGTCGAAATTGAATTCAGCATGTTCGATAGGTGTTTCCATCCATTTTTATGAAATGTATAAGAATTTAATGTTTTAACATGAGAGTCCCATTCTTTTAAGGAGTGCCAATAATTATTAATAATAATTTATTATTATATTATTTTTTTTATTAATCTTTTATGTTTTTGTTTTGCTTGCTGTTTAAAAAAACTTGATTTATTATTTCTATTTGTTTTAGCATTTTAAATTATAACTATCTATAAAATAAGTTTTTCTATAAAAGAAAAACTGTTAAATCTGAAGATTAGCACTAAGTTTGATTTGAATGTATCAAATTTAAGTTTGTTTGTTTTATTTTTTTACTTTTTAGACATGCAATTAAAAAAGTTCCTTTGACATTGTGATTAAATTAAATATACAGTGCTTTTTATTTTATCTTTATCTTAGGAAATCTTAGTTTAGCATAATTATTCATGATCATGCTAAAAAATTGTTTTTCATTTTAGAATATGCATCTTTTGCCATAGCTGTTTAGATGTTTGTTAACTTATTTGATTTCGTCAATTTTCTTTCAATAAACTTTTGTTGATTCAATAAAAATTGATGTTATTTCATTTTTATGTTTTATTAATCCATCTATGTTTTAATTATGCGTGTTAAAAATTGTCTTTGTTGCTGCTTTACAAACCTCATTTTCATTAATATTCATTATACATATAACTGCATCAAACCTCATTTTCATTAATATTCATTATACATATAACTGCATCCATGCCGCCTTCTGTGCTTTTGAGCAAAAGGCTAGGCCCACCGATTATAACTGGTGGTTGTCATCAGGATGGGTGTCCAGATGTAAAAACTTTTCCCCAAATTACTCTTATGCCATCACAAAGAAAAACAACGGCCCATCCCCAGCAGGCCTTAAGTGGTCAAGGGGGGCCAAGAATTCCTGGGAAATATGCAATAGCGGAGGGATGTTGCAGATAAATTCAGAATGGCCCCTCTATGGTACTTAGACTTGGAACGCTCAATGTTGGATCACTGAACTGGCCGCAGCATGGAAATCGCAGAAATGTTCTAGCGTAGAAGGATTGACATTTGATGCCTTCAGGAAACCTGATGGAAATCGAATGGTGTCTGTCATGTCAAATCAGACAAAGAAATATATAAACTATTCAGGAATGGTCAAAAATGGTGTTGGAATTTTTATCAGAGAACCGCTAGCCCAAGAAGTATTGGATATTAAAAGGATTAATTCACGTCTCATGTGGATCAAGCTTCGCCTAGAAAAGCAAACAATGAATATTTTTTCTGCAAACGCACCACAGACAGGCGAATCAGAAGAGATGAAAAATGACTTCTGTGTTCTGACAACATCTCAACAATGCCAAAATCTGAAACAATCCTGATTGGAGGCGATCTCAATAGCCACGTTGGAGAGAAAACAGATGGTTTTGACAACGTACGTGGTGGTTTTGGCTATGGGGAACGGAATGAAGATGGCAACCGCATACTTGAATTTGCTTAAAGTCACGGGTTTTGTTTACTGAACACGTATTTTAGAAAGAGGTTGGAGCATCTCATAACATTCAAAAGTGGACCATAAGCCACCCAAATTGATTTCTTCGCTGTCAAGCAACAACACCGAAGGCTATTTAAAAACGTCAAAGTTATACTTGGCGAATCATGTGTCACCCAACATAGACTCCTTGAGGCAGACCTGGTTGTCGAACTGTCAAAACATAAGTCTAAACAAATGCCTCGGAGAATCAAAACGTGGAAGCTGAAAAACAATATTCATCAAGAAAAATTTCAAAAGATTGTCGCAACACAGACCACCAATCGCAAGCCAGTACAGATTGGAGTACATACAAAACCGTTTTGATAAACGCTGCAACTACAGTTTGTGGGAAAACTGGTACAAAATGTCAGCATGAACGGGACACTTGGTGGTGGAATGACAGTGTACAAAATGCAATAACTGAAAAGAAAGCTGCATACAAGCAATGGCAAAAATCAAAGTTTGTTGATGACCATAAAATTTTCCGTGAGAAGAACAACTATGCAAGACGTCAAGTCGCACTGGCTCGGACAGATCAGTGCAGAGAGTGGTTAACTAAAAGCAAAGGTGAACAAATGAAATCTCTGTATTGTATAGCAAAACAAGCAAAGCGTACGAAAAAAGACATAGTTGGTGCCTCATGTATCAAAATCGACAAAAATGAGATGGTTCTCAAACAAGATGAGATCAAGCTACAGTGGAGAGAATACTTTAACCGTCTGTTAAATGAAACAAATCCCATCAATGTCAACTTTGATGATCCACCCATCGAAGTTCCGATTCCAGACATCACTGTAGAGGAGCTTACAGAAGCTCTGAAAGCTATGAAGGATGGAAAGGCAGCAGGGCCCTCCGGACTCACAAATGACATTATCAAAGCATCTGGTACTGCAGGTATCCAAACGTTACTACAATTTTGCCGTGAAATCTGGAAAAATTGCTCAATGCCGCCTGAATGGAACTATAGCATGACAGTCCCGCTATACAAAGACAAAAGTGATCCATTGGAACTGTTCATCATATCGGGGTATACGTCTGTTAGAACACTTCCTGAAAATTGTCGAGAAAATCATTGAGAGAAGATTAACGTCGTGCATCACAATCGGAAATTATCAATTTGGTTTTCTAGCGGGGAAATCAACAATTGATGCAATTCACATCCTTCGGCAACTGCAAGAAAAGTACCTCGCAAAGCATCAACAACTATCACACATTTTTTTAGACTTTGAAAAAGCATTTGATCGAGTTCCCCGTGAAGCAATCACGTCGACAACTCATTCCAGAATATCTTGTTCGACTTGTGATGGAAATGTATACGAATACTAAGACTCTTGTCAGCACAACGGTTGGAAACACAGATACATTTGACATCGGCGTTGGGGTTCACCAAGGCTCGATTCTCAGTCCACTGTTATTTATAACTGTGATGGAAGAAATCACAAAACCAATACGCACTGGTGATATTTGGAATCTAATATATGCTGATGATATCGTTTTAACAGTCACGTCTGAGCAGAATGCAGCACAGATGTTTGAAGATTGGAACACCAGATTCGCCGATCATGGATTCAATGTCAACATCAGCAAAACCAAAGCAATGAACACTGGTGAACCCATCCAATCCACAGCTACTGTTCGATGGCCCTGTTCAGTTTGTAAAGCTAGTGTAGGTAACAATTCAATCAAGTGTCAGCAGTGTAACCAGTTGTGTCACAAACGTTGTTCAAAAATAATTGGTACTTTATCAAAAGTGTCCAATTTTGTTTGTCCTGCTTGCATCAATCCACAACAACAAATTCAAAATAGCAATGTTTTTGAAGCCATGTAAGGTAGAGATGGTTTGGTCATGTCAAACGAAGTGGAAACAGTGCCATAACTACTCTTGCATATGTTGAAGTACCTACGCCGCATCAGTACCGAGGCAAGAAGGTGCCATCTGCCCCACGCCGCACGTGTGAGTCCACGAACGGCGGCATCAGCTGTTCCAGTACTATCCAGCATATTTCCCAAATACTGAAATGAAGTAACAGTTTCGATCCCGGTAATCGTATCATTATCTGGGCTCCGTTGTCGCGGATTGATGCAGACGGGGCATACGAAATCAGTCACTTTCCTCAGTGAGTCGGTAATTCTCGAGCATCGTCTGTGACACCACTGCTGACATCGTAGGCAATTGCTTCCAATTCCAGCCCCACACACCGAACATTGCCGATGACCAGAGACCAGTCGTACGTCCATTATAATTGATTAAATGAAATTCGACTGGAGCGTAAAAATACAACGTGATGACGCAATTGCTTCCAGGGCAACGTTTATGCTATATGTATCATTTCAATTTCCATGTTTAATTCAATGGAGCGCACTGATAATAGTGTTTATTAATCGTCAATCGCTGTGCGCAGCGAACTGATAAAAGTAATTAATCATCAGTCCATGGTGCGTATCACACTCACGTGAGCACTAACCTTGATTTAACTGCGTGAAGTACTTATGTTTTTTGTGCTTGTTACCTAGGGTACCTACTAGAGACACCATTTTAAGGCCGAATAGGGCAACTTCTGTTAAGCCATCACCTTTTTTGGATTTTAGAACATTAATTGGCAAATATTCTCAGCTGGAAATATATTTTTGGCAATACAGTTGTTAAAACATCTGAATTTGAACAAGAGATTGAATATTACTCAAAAAACAAATTGTTGGATAGATATAAATTGCTTACTTTTTTTCAATAGCTTGTTTTTCTTTCTAAAAAATAAATTTTTTTCCAAATTGTGGGTTTTTTAGTATTAAACCTTCGGCTTCGGCAGAACAGTGGATCAACTATACATTATTTGTGCATCTTTTCTAAGCACATATTTTTTCGGTACTAAATACAGGAGTACATTTTTATACAATATTTCCGTAAACACTGGAAAAATCACTTATTTTAGCGTTTTCGCTACCGCATTGCTATTGAAGCTTAAAACATTTTCATGTGAACTTTTTTTTATCAAATGAAAAAGTTTTAAAATATTTTTCAACAGCTTCATTTCTAAATTTCATTGTTTCAAATGAATTGTTAATGTTAAAATTAACAGCCATTTTTATATTAATTATTGCAAAACTTGAAGTTTGGAGAAAAGATCGAACGCGAGTTAAAGTAATGGCGGAAACAGAAAAATTTAAAAGAAAACTTGATTCGAACATAATACTAAAAAAATTATTTTCCAAAAAACTAATGAATATATTATTTATACAAAATTATAAATTTTTAGATTTTGATAATTTGAAACATTAATAGGTTAAACATTGTCAGTATTTAAAAAAGTAAAGCTTAAACTAATGCATTCTCGTTTAAAATCATTTTCCCGACTTTATTGTGCAATTGACCGTGCAACACGCCAGACTTACAAAACATTATTGTGCAAGTAAACGTGTAAAGACTAGTACACACTAGTAGACATGTTAACGCAATTCTGGTTTCTGAGACATGACTTCGTTTGGTTACGAAGTATGGCTATTGATTACTTCTGGTCTACGAACCTGTTGAGAAAGCGAAAGTTTTCCAATTAAAATGGAACGCTTTATGCATTTTTAACTGTTTTTACTTATAGATTTTTTGGATCAGTTTTATCTACCCTTTTTTGCCTATCGATGACGAAGCTATTTTCCAGAGTTTTTTAGAGTTATCTCAAATCTGTACAGATGATGGACTTCCAACAACTCTGTTTTTTCGTGGATAACATCTTGTGTTTCTCCAATGCCTCCAAAATTTATCAAATCAGATTAGAAAGATTTTTAAGCCTAGTACACACTAGTAGTGGCGGATCTAGGGGTGCCGGGGAAGGCACTGCCCTCCCATTGTGAGCAGTTTGTTAATAAAATAATAAAAAAGACCGTTTCAGGTGTAAAATTGACCACAAATTAAACCTGATAAGCATAAAAAGGTCGTCGGTCACACGACCACAAATTTTGGCTCCCCTTCCGAAAAAATTTAAACATACTCAAAGTTGTCTAGATCCGCCACTGCACCTTAGTAGACATGTTACGCAGTTTCTTCATGAACCGTTTGACGGTGATGATACGTTTCTTCATCGTCCAGTTTTCTGTCTACACTACAATGTGAATTTTTTTGTCGTTTATGTAGTCCAATATTGAAAGTACAATATAATATATAATAAAATTTTGAAACACCGTTTTAAAAATTTTACTACATTTTTTAAATATATGTAAATTTAAAAATTTAGTTACCTTATTTTATTAAATTTTAATTATGAAAAAAATAAAAATAAATTATAATTGAAAAATAAACGTAAAAACTGCGGAATGGTATGAAATTATAATAGACCGGCTTTAAACAAAATTGTTATATTTTAAATGAAATAAATGTAAATAATTTTTGAATAATTAAATAGACTAAAATTTCACATTAAAATATTGAAAAATGTTATAAAATACTAAAGATATTAAATAAAATAATATAAACCAAAAAATTTTAAATTAAAAAAAGGCTTGAAACACGCGTCATTCGCTTTAGCAACCAGAATTGATCTCGTAGCAAGCCAAGTCACATTTCAAAAACCAGAATTGTGTAACATGGTTTTAGTACGATGGCTAACTCCAAACTATGTGCACTGTGTTTTAATTTGTGACATTCTTTGTTGAACCAGTATATTGATCCCAAACGAATCTGTAATTCACGTAGTGGTGCAAACCTGTCAATAAGTTTACGAAATATTTTTTCTTATATATCGAAAAATTCATCAATGTTGCAACCGGTAAATTTTTCTTAGTTGAGAAGATTACTTGTTGACAAAACATCTCTTAATTTTTCAATGTTGATCTTTTTCAAATAAAGAACTTTTTTACTGACTTGGCATGTTCCTTTAGATAGTTCAACCAACGTCTGACGAGCCATAAATTTAACTATGGTCAGATATCAATGGTGGATCGATGATAATATTGTGAACCTAGAAATCAAACCTGGTGATGATGACGTCAAGCAGATCACCCTGTTGTGTGTTGGCGTTTGAAAATATTGAGTGTTTATAACGTTGCTAAGAGATTGGCTAGTTGACCGTACGTATTTGATCTTCTAGATGTATGTTTACATCACCCATTGTGATGATCTGTCCACCATGTCCTGTGAGTTTCTCGAGAAGTTGGCGAAATTTTTTGATGAACGTTGATGTTGTTGACGATCCTGGTCTACATATAGCCATCCAACTAATTCTGGTAGGGCGATGTGGAAGTGAGGTGAAACAGAAGTATTCCAAAAATTTATCGTCCATCATGGTAGAGGAAAAGGAGTTCTTCAAAATGATAACCACACCACCCCTAGAAAAGCTGTTCGTTGTTTGATTAGACCCGTTCTTTTTTTTTCTTTTGGAGCATCAAATGGAAATATCCAGGCTGTTGCAAGAATACATCATCAGAAGGTGCATGTCGGCTTTCAACAATGTGGTTAAAACATCCAACTTTTTTCCAGAATAGGTTCTACCACATGAATATATTTCCGTGAAAGACTATTAACATTTAATTAGTCGATTTATAACTGTAGCATTTTGTCAACAAATTTACGATATTTGAAAAACGTTTTTTTTTATACATCTACGTATCTACGTATCTTTGGAGTTGTATGCTCATAGCATACAACTCCAAAGCAGGTTTGTTCATTATTATAATTTATTATGGTAACAATAACGTTTAGAAAATTTCAAACTATTTTAAAAACAAATTAATATCAATTTAAAAAGCAAAATCTTATTTAAAACTGAATTTTAAAGCAATTTTACAGAATTAAAAACTCATAAATTATTCACAACATGTTTAAAAGCAAGCGCAAACTAGCAATATTTAGTGTTATTCAAGTAAAATTGTGATACACAAGTTGAATACAAAAGTTGAAAATGTTTTTTGGGAATCTAAAACTGAAGTCCGAGTCGTAGACGGACTTTTTTACCGGGGGTCAGATATTTTTCACCCAACTCCGACACCTTGACTAAATGGCATTTTAAATTGAAAAAAAAATTCCTCAAATTATATTACACCATCATTGCATGTATATTATATTATTTTTATATTAGTTAATTAATTTAATTCTGCTAATTTAATCATCGGATGGTGTACCCGAAAATACATTTAAGTATTAAGTAGAAAAATTTCAACTCACAAGGTGGATCAGAAGTTGGTCAAATCGGCAAGATGGCTGAGAAAGCATGTTTGTAAAAAGAATGGAGAAAACAATATTTTTGATGGTTTTAAGTGAGCTTAGCAAATCGAAAATATTACATACAGCTACAATGCAGTGTTATTTTCATAGTACGGGATATTATGATCCAACTTGAAACCGTGCATAATTTTAGTGGTATATACTCCCAAGCTGTCTGTGTTTTATTCAAATTTATTGATATTTTTTCAGTAATTAATATTTTTCGAAATGCTTTTCAATTATAATTTTTTCATTATTTTTAAAGCAATTGTTACTAGAAAGTTCAGATGATGAAGACTTTTTTTTGAAGTAAATTTACTTTTACTTTTTTCTTTTGTTATGATATTTTTTATTTTTATTATTTTATTATTATTTTTTTATTAGGAATCATTTATTGTAAAATTTGATCTCGTTAATGACATCATCTTATGAATTTTTGTTTGTATAAATCACTTTCTGAAGTAAAAAGAAATCAGCACAAATGAATGTTTGGATTGTTGAAAAGGACTTGAAAAAGTAGGGTTTATATCTATCAAAAGAAGTTATATAAAATAGAAGCTTCTGTTTTCTACACTGCTGTCAGCGTGCAAAACTTAAACTATAAAGACAAGGGACAAAAACAAATTTGTAGCGTTCGAAATGAAGTGATGCAGAAAATTGTTGGGAATCAGAAAAGAAGTCATAAGCAATCATCTTAAAAATGTTTTTATAGAATGGTGGTTGATAAATTTATTGAATCCGTACTAATGAAGTAGAAAAACCGGATAAACAAAATTGAAAGACTTATAATGAAAAATTGAATTGGTTAAATTTGGCTAGGATAGAAAAGGATTTTGGAAGTAACAAAAAATGGAGACTCCATCAGCTATAGTGGTTCCTTAAGGATCATTGATTGATGGTCGGCAATTATCATTTCATGAACTGTTCGTATTACATCATTCATGAATTATTATTTGTTTTACAGGGGACCTTTGGTACCTAATGTTGTTGTTTCGAGTCCTGCCTTGAAAAACAACAGATTAAACAAGTTATATACATTTTATTGCTAGTATATAATGCATATTGCTGGTGAAACAAATACATATATTTTTATTTATTAGCAGATTAAACAAACATGTTTACATTAGCATGTATGTTTATTGATTCGTATAATTTGTTACCAGTGTTCAAATAGAAGTTGATGGGGTTGTTGATATAATGCAAGCCAATATTGGACGAGTGATGGAGAGAGGAGAAAGATTGGAAGTTCTTCAGGACAAATCTGGTTATATCAAAATTTGTTGAGTTAATTTTAGTTGCGAGGCTTGAAAACGTTTAAAAAAATATTTAGAAAATCTCTCGAGCAGTTCCGGTGCATTCCGTTCAAAAGCTTCTTCACTTCGTAAAACATTATGGTGGAAAGAGTGCAAGGTGGTTCATTTCAACGTCATTTCAACAAAATTGTTTCGATATTACATTTAGCATCATATTGTATTTAGTCAATTAGTTATTTATTATAAATTGCATGCATTGTTGTTGTAAAATTTGATGATTATGGTGGTGTGTAATGGAAATTGTTCTATTACATGGTTACGTGGGTAAATTACTAGCACAAAGCACGAGTGCTTACCTAGGAGAGAGCGCCGTATGGTCACGTGGGTTAATTACTAGCCCAAAGTACGAGTGCTTACCTAGGAGAGAGCGCCGTGCAAGTCTATAAATAGCCGGCACAAATGAATTAAGCCCTTTTTTTCGTTCTATTATAGTTATAGTATTTCGTTCGTTCTAATATAGTTTATAATAAAGGCTAATCCTTAATATTGTTTCTGTTTTAATAAATAAAATGATAATAATAAAGAAGTGACCCAACGTTTGAGAGAAGACTTGCGAGCGTTCGGAAAGGTTGGCCCGTACGCCCGGCAAGAAGAGCGAAACATCTTTTTCGCCCGGCCCGTATGTTCCGACCCTGATGTTTGTAGAAGATATTGTAGATCGGCGAGTCCCGGCCAGGGAAGCGACCGCCCGCGTGAAGAAGGCGAAGGTGTGCGGTATCGAGCGACCGGTGGCGTGTACGATCGCGACGGCGCTGATGACCGACATTGACCCTACCGTGTCGACGATCGCCGTCGCAGCGAGGACAACGGCGGCGACGAGCGTGTCGACGGAAGAAGCGGTAGAAAGGAACGCCGCGGCAACCTTTACGGCGTCGTCGTATTATTATTATTATTATCATTGTTACTACTCTACTACTAGCTGGCCCGGCGTACTCAGTTACGCCTTAGGAATAATAAATGTTGTTTTAATGAATGGCAAAGTTGCAACACATATATAAAAAAACAAGATGAAATAATTAACATTTTATTTATATGCCAATATTTTAGAAAAAATTTTTTATCATTTATAGTTCAACTCTGTCAAACGCAGAACTGCTTACATCTTATTCTATACTTATAATTAAACTTTCGTGCCAGAAAGACTGTACACTATCCACACCACACGACGCACATACACATTCTGTATGCACTCGTAAGTACCGTATCGTACGGGTATGATGGTCTTTGAGTTTCAGACAGACAGTATTCGAACCATGCCGTCGCGTAATAGCCGCGCGAGACATGGCATTTCTACTGACTGAGCTAACTCAGTGGCCAATGTTTGTTGCAGCTCGATAATTACTATAAACAAAATTTTGAGGATGCAAAATCTAAACACATGTTCAAATTTTGACGTTTGTCTAAAGATACGTGTTCGTGCGTAAGCGTGCGTGTGTGTGTGCGTGCGCGGGTGTATATTTGTATGCTACCTTTGAAAACGCCGCATGTTTCTATAACAAAAACAAAATAATTTTTCAATTTACTGATGAAAAAATATTTGAATATTCATTTTCTGTTTTCATTCATGTTCAAGGGTTAAACGATACCGCCTTATGTCTAAATTAAATAGTATCGAGTAGCTGACTGACACTATTGTAGAAAGAGGAAGATAAATATAGATTTTGGGATGAGTTAAACGAAATGAGGACTGGGATACCTGGAAAAGAAATAGTGGGTTTAGGAGGGACTTAAATGGACACGTTGGAAAAGTGCATGGGGGAAATGGGTATGGTGAAAAAACAAAATGGGTATGGTGAAAAAACAAAGATGGGGAAAGAATTTTAGATTTTTGAATCGCCTGGAACATGAGGATTTACATCATTTGATTTAGGCCATTTAATAACATATGAATCATGGGAGGTCAAGAGAATCGTAGATATTATTTTTGCAAAAAAAAACCACAGGGGCTTTAAAAATGTCAGAACGTTAATGTGTTAAGCAGCATAAGCTCCTAGTATGTGATTTTATGCTAAGGCGTAAGGAAGGACAAAACAGATCACAGAGCCCGGAATTTTTACTTGGAAATTGAGAAAACCGGAAACTAATAAAGCATATCAAAATATGGTTCGAACGGGTGGTAACATTGATAAGGATCTGGGTGTAGAGAAATCATGGGTTGAAAGGAAAAATAGTATGCTGACTGAATACAGCTGAGACAATATGTCAGGAAAGAAAGGGGCCAACACGACATCAAATAACATGGTGGTAGAGCGAAACGGTCAAAAAAGTAATAAGAGATAAAAAAGAAAGATATAGGAAATGGATAATATTAAAAACGAAGAAGAACATGGGGCCTATCGAACTTTAAAACAGAAGGCTAAAGTGGAAGTTGCAATAACAAAACAAAAGTATTGCACGGACTTGTCAGAAAAGCTGGGTATAGAAGACGGTAAGACCGCTATTTAGTCAGGAAACAGGAAAAGACTGGATGTTGTTAGAGTAAACTACATAAAAGATAGCAAAGACTTTATTGTTTTAGATTCAGAGGGAAGAGAAAATTTATAGAGGGAGTATATGGAAAAACGGTTTAATAAAAAAAATGATTGGGATGGAAACATCGCGACAGATATAAATAGAGCAGAGGTTAAGTATATAAAGAAAGAAAACTAAGAAAAAAAGAAGAAGTGGTAACAGAAATACTGAAGGCAACAGGTTGTTGGGGAATTGTTCAATATAGTAATTTAGGAAAAAGAAGTTTCAGTAGATTGTGAGAAAAGTCTAATTCTTCTAATATACAGAGGCCCTTTAAGATGTGGATCTTGTAGAGCAGCCAAGCTATTGGAACGTAATATGATGGTAAGGGAAAGAATTTTGGAGCAAAAAATTAGAAACCAGGTTAGTATTGACGTGTGCCAGGTACTTCAACATCTGCAAGAGAAGTTATGGCACTGTTTCCACTTCGTTTGACATGACCAAACCACCGCAGACGGTGTTGCCGGCATTCGTCCTTTATATCATCTAAACCAGCACGACACAGGATGTGGTCCTTCAGACTAATTCGTTTGCATCCATCGGAGCATTTTCATGGCGGTTCGTTGAAGTTGTTTTTCCAGTTTGGTTGTCATTGGCCATGTTTCTGCACCACATAACAACACCGTACGTATCAGATTTATAAAGTCATGATCGTAGTGGCAGTGGGATGTCACGCCGCATCAATATAGAGGCAAGGAGATGCCATTTATTCCAGGCTGCACGTATGCGTGCTCGAACGGCAGCTTCAGCTGTTCCAGTACAATCCAGAACATCCTCTAGATATTGAAACGATGTGACTTTCTCTATTTTAATGGCTTCAAAAACAGTGCTATTTCGAATTTGTTGTTGTGGATTGATGCAAGCAGGACAAGTCTTAGTATTCGTATACATTTCCATCACAAGTCGAACAAAATTTTCTGGAATGAGTTGTCGACGTAGACTCCACCTGATTGCTTCACGGGGAACTCGATCAAATGTTTTTTCAAGGTCTACAAAAATGTGTGATAGTTGTTGATGCTTTGCAAGGTAATTCTCTTGCAGTTGCTGAAGGATGTGAATTGCATCAATTGTTGATTTCTCCTCTAGGAAACCCAATTGATAATTTCCGATTGTGATGCACGACGTTAATCTTCTCTCAATGATTTTCTCGACAATTTTCAGGAAGTGTTCTAACAGACGTATATCCCGATATGACGAACAGTTCAATGGATCACCTTTGCCTTTGTATAGCGGAATTGTCATGCTATAGTTCCATTTAGTCGGCATTGAGCAATTTCTCCACACTTCACGGAAAAGTTGTAGTAACATTTGGATACCTGCAGTACCAGATGCTTTGATAATGTCATTTGTGAGTCCAGAGGGCCCTGCTGCCTTTCCATCCTTCATAGCTTTCAGAGCTTCTGTAAGCTCCTCTACAGTGATGTCTGGAATCGGACTTTCGATGGGTGGAGCATCAAAGTTGACATTGATGGGATTTGTTTCATTTAACAGACGGTTAAAGTATTCTCTCCACTGTAGCTTGATCTCATCTTGTTTGAGAACCATCTCATTTTTGTCGATTTTGATACATGAGGCACCAACTATGTCTTTTTTCGTACGCTTTGCTTGTTTTGCTATACAATACAGAGATTTCATTTGTTCACCTTTGCTTTTAGTTAACCACTCTCTGCACTGATCTGTCCGAGCCAGTGCGACTTGACGTCTTGCATAGTTGTTCTTCTCACGGAAAATTTTATGGTCATCAACAAACTTTAATTTTTGCCATTGCTTGTATGCAACTTTCTTTTCAGCTATTGCATTTTGTACACTGTCATTCCACCACCAAGTGTCCCGTTCATGCTGACATTTTGTACCAGTTTTCCCACAAACTGTAGTTGCAGCGTTTATCAGAACGGTTTTGTATGTACTCCAATCTGTACTGGCTTGCGATTGGTGGTCTAACTGTGTGAAATTTTTCTCGATGAACATTGCTTTTCAGCTTCCACGTTTTGATTCTCCGAGGCATTTGTTTAGACTTATGTTTTGACAGTTCGATAACCAGGTCTGCCTCAAGGAGTCTATGTTGGGCGACACATGATTCGCCAGGTATAACTTTAACAATTTTTGAATAGCCTTCGGTGTTGTTGCTTAACAACGAAGAAATCAATTTGCGCGGTTGATGGTCCACTTTTGTATGTTATGAGATGTTCCAACCTCTTTCTAAAATATGTATTCAGTAAACAAAACCCGTGACTTTCAGCAAACTCAAGGATGCGGTTGCCATCTTCATTTCGTTTTCCATAGCCAAAACCGCTATGTACGTTGTCAAAACCATCTGTTTTCTCTCCAACGTGGCCATTGAGATCGCCTCCAACCAGGATTGTTTCAGATTTTGGTATTGTTGAGATGGTGTCAGAGAATGCACTCCAGAAGTCATTTTTCATCTCTTCTGATTCGCCTGTCTGTGGTGCGTATGCAGAAAAAATAATCATTGTTTGCTTTTCTATGCGAAGCTTGATCCACATGAGTCGTGAATTAATCCTTTTAATATCCAGTACTTCTTGGGCTAGCGGTTCTCTGACAAAAATTTCAACACCATTTTTGGCCGTCTTTTGACCATTCTAGAATAGTTTATATTTTTCTTTGTCTGAGTTGACATGACAGGTTTTGGGTTTCCTGAAGGCAGCAGATGTCAATCCTTCTACGCACGAGCATTTCCGCGATTTCCATGCTGCGGCCAGTCAGTGATCCAACATTGAGCGTTCCAAGTCTAAGTACCATAGAGGGGCCATTCTAAATTTATCTGCAACATCTCTTCGCTATTGCATACTTCCCAGGGATTCTTTGCACCCCTTGACCACTTAAGGCCTGCTGGGGACTAGGGGCCGTTGTTTTTCTTTGTGATGGCATCGGAATAATATGGGAAAAGTTTTTACATCCGGACACCCATCCTGACGACAACCACCAGTTATAAGCGATGGGCCTAACCTTTCGCTCAAAAGCACGCAGAGCAACGTGGATGCAGTTTTATGTCAACCAGGACTTTGTCATACCCAGGACTTGAAAAAACCCAGTGAAAATGAAAGGGAGGGTATATAAAGCTTGTGTGAGAGCAGCGATGGTATATGGTGGTGAAACTTGGGTGTTGAGGAGAGAGGAGGAAAGTGTACTGCAGAGGGCTGAAAAAGCTATGGTGAGGATGATGTGTGGGGTTAAAGTGAAGGATAAGAGGAGTAGTACAGAGCTGATGTCGAGGATGGGACTGAATGAGGACATTGTGACATTGATAAGGAGATCGAAATTGCGATGGTATGGACATGTGTTGAGAAGGGATGAAAGGGTCGGGATTAGGCGAGCTTTGGAGTTCGAGGTTGAAGGAGTGATAGGAAGAGGTCGTCCGCGACTGGGATGGAGAGAGCAGGTGGAGAAGGACAAAGTGAAAGCGGGGTTGCGTGATACTGAGGCGAGTGACAAATGTGAATAGCGTCGAGGGGTATTTCGGTTTCATCATAGGTAGCCAAACGGCAACCCCCGATCTCTGGGAAAATGTCGTCTAAACGTGTGTTGTTGTTGTTGTTGTATTATATATATATATATATATATTAATATTATTATTATTATTATTATTAATTCTATATTTTTATTGCTCTTCAGATGAGAATACTTCTTGCCACAGTTGTTATTGTTCTACTCGTTATCATCATCAGTAAGAATCATTTAATTTCTTTTTTTTTTTAAATCATATTTTTAATATAATACTGGCAGGGATGTGTGATTAGTAGGAGTAGTTGTTTGAGTGTGCCGTTGGTTGAAATTTTTTTTTGCTAAAAATCATAATCTGACAGACCAGAAATTGTTGAAACATTCACGTTAATAGTATAAAATGAAAACGGAAAATAAATAATGGAGTAAGAAAGTTTACGCATATTAAGCATGGAAAATAAAATATTGATTTTAAACTACGAATGAATAGATTAATTAATTAATTGACTAGTTAATGACTCAGTAAGTATGTTATTTGCTCGTTAAAGAGAAAATTGAACAAATGACAAATATTTATCGAGTGTTTATATATTTAAGGTGTCTTGTGATGATGGTCTTATCCTGATAAGTCGATTGAGTATGTTGAATATTGAGTGACGGTAGCATATGATACAGGTAGATAGTTGAGGCGAATTAGTTTTTTGCTGTAAGATTGTAGTTGCTGAAGTAGTTGTTGTGTAGCAAAACCAGACCAGGATAGAGCTGCGTTTTTGATGCGTGAGATTATGAGTGATTCAGTGATGTCAAATAATTTGATGCCTCTGAGACCATGTGAGCGGTGTGTTTTGAGTGCGTGAAATGTTTGAAAGCCTTTTGTGATGATGTGATTGATATGAGGTGCTATATTAAGCGTGGAAGTGAATGTGATGCCTAATATTTTTAATTGATTTGTGCGTGTGATTGATGGGTGTTCTGGGGGTAATGTTATTTTCTTACAACTGTTGTGTATGATGAGTTCGAATGATTTATTGAGGTTAAGTCACAGATTGCATGGTTTTGTTAATAAATAGAGTTCGTATTGGATGGTGTTTTTGTTCGAATTAGATGATGGGATGATAAGGTAGGTGTCGACAGCGTATTTGATGATTTTATTAGCTTTGAGTAGCAGCATTGATGATGAAGGTTGATGGTCTAGGGACTGATCCTTGAACTACACTAGAGTTAATAGGTAGGATGGATAAAAATCGTGTGTTAGGCAAAAAATGTCATTTGTCTTTTTTTGGAAAATTTAAGCTCACCTACTACAAATTTCTGGCTTCGTCACTATACATACGTTATATTTATGTGTGCGTGTGTGTGTGTGAAGTGAAGCGTTCCTAAAAGCAATTTCGTCATTACATCGTATTTTTATGCTGTAAACGATCTCCGCAGGAGTCAATCTGTTTTTTCTTTTGTTTCAGTAGTGCGTTCGATAGGGTAATTCCAGCTTATAACTTCGACGCTAAAAAGTTATCATAAACGTGTATGTTCAGGAACCCTTGGCATTCATCAGCGTTGCAGCACCATATATTAATTGTATAATTGATGCATTGCGAAAAAATATGCTTGCCATGGTGTTGCAATGTAAAAGACTAGTGAATTAAACTAAATTATGCTACGTGTGTGTGTTGTATTTGTGTGCGTGAAGTGAAGTGAAGCGTTCCTAGAAGCAATTACGGCATTACATTGTATTTTTATGCTGTAAACGATCTCGACAGGAGTCTCCCTGTGTAACTGCTTCTTTTGATTCCAGTGGTACGTTCTATGAGGGAAGTACGATAGGGCAATTCCAGCTTAAAACTCCAACGCTAAAACCTTTAAAAAGTTATAAGCGTGCATGTTTAGGAACCCTTGGCATTCATCAGCGTTGCAGCACCATATATTAATTGTATAATTGATACGTTGCGAAAAAATATGCTTGCCTTGGTGTTGCAGTGAAAAATACTAGTGAATTAAACTAAATTATGCTAGTTCCGGACATGTCCTTTTGGTATATGTTTTTTTTTCATTATTTTATCGATAATTTTTTGTGTTTACCATATCTAGTTTAGTGATAATTTTCAGCTGCAATTATTATTCAATCGAAGAAGAAAGAATGAATGAAATCCAACAACGTTCCGATGTGTACATTTGGATATTAGCTATGAATATTCTTTTTTTTTTAATTTTCAATCTCGGGTTTTGGTTTTTATTTTTGGCATTAATTCGACTTACGATTTCGTTTCTGTTTATTCGTGCGTTAAACTATTCATGCTTAATCGTGTTTATATTCAAAATGCATACATATTGTTTATGCATGGATAGAATAAAATTCCGAAACGAGAATAAATGTATTAGTTTTCTTTGTCGTTCACTTTTTGTTTGTACAACGAACTTCCGTTTCATGTTCTCGTTAGCTTGTGACGTGTAATCAGTCTTCGGATATTTTGCGAGGAAGCAAAGTGAGTAGCTGTGTGATTTAGTTCTTCAGCCAGTGTTTTCGAATTACTATTTGGTGGTAGAAAGTAGAGTAAAAGGATGGACCAAGTAATGCAGTATATTGAACCCGCAAAAACTTTCGCGAAAGACTCAATAAGGCTCGTTAAGAGATGTACTAAACCGGATCGAAAAGGTTAAATTGAAGTTTTATCAAAATTGATTTTTTTTTGTCTAAAAATATAAAATAAATGAATGTCTGGTAAAACGTGAGATCGAGATCGGTACTCCTATCCTATGTTATCGCAATGTACTTTTAATAAATTGACTCTGCCTGTGTTGAATTGAAAATAATTTAATTAGGTAAGTTTTTTAAATCATTACTTATCAAGTAGTTGAAATAGTAAACATTAAATAAAAAAAAGTTAAAATATGAGTAAATTTCTGTTTTGATAACAATCAATGGCTTATGAAGTGGTTAACAGGGTTAGGGCCTCCCTTTTTAACAAAATTTTCAATCATTTCACAAATATGGAGTGGTTTAAATTTTCAATCATTTGTGAAATGATTGAAAATTTTGATAAAAATTGAGACCCTAACCCTGTTAACCACTCCATAAGCCATTGATATTTGACAAGTAATTATCTAAATTATTATTATAGTAATGATTTAAATTATTTTCAATTTGATATAAAAATAAATAATCAAGCGCTAGACAGGGGCGGATCCAGGTCATCTAGTAAGGGGGGGGGGTGATTTTTATCCATTGTGGCAACACTTGTCAATCACAATACAGAACTTTTGGTGGATCAGTATGCATGAATATATATAAACACATAAGATATATAAATGATTCGTTTCCATACATATAAAAACCCATAGTCATATTGACATTAATATGAACAATGAACATACATACACTGATGCAATAAAAATAATAGATATATAGATGTTTATTCTTTTACATTTAATACATATTTTGTTAAATTTATTTGCCAATTTTGCATTTATCAACTTTTTTATTATGGACTCAACACAGCGTAGTTTTTGACATTCATATTTATTGTGAAATTGTGACATATTAGAAGCTGACAACGTTGTTTCGGCTAGGTAGCCATCATCAGAGCCTAAAACCAATGAAATATAAGAAATTTAATTAAAATAAATGAGAATTAAACGAACTATGTAAATTATTTGGCGGACATGATAGATAAGATATTAAAAATAAAATTGGAATTGAAAGTGAAGTTAAAATGGTACCTTGCGAAGGATGTAACCTAAAAGATAAATTTAATACTAAAACATGAAATTAAATAAAAGTTACTAATTAATAAAAGGTAAAATAAATGAAAATAAACTGGAAAGTTGGAAGAATAGGAAATAAACAATACGTGTGTGATGAATGTGTTGTAATCACTAGTATAAAATATTATGGAACGCTAAGTATATTCTACACAAATTAAATGCATAACTAAGATTATGTGGTTATAAAATGTATGTGGGATTAAAATAAACTAAAATAAATAAGTTAGTAAATAAAATGAAATACGATAAATGTACTATGAATTATGTAATGGGAATTGAATTTAATTAAGACTGTTATAGAGTAGTTAAAGATGTAAGTGTAGTAGATTTCCGACGTACACTTATAAATTGTGTATTGACCGGTAGAAAGCTGTCTGCCTGCGAACGTATCGTGGTGATACAGTCAAGTACGGTTGCTCACGTACAACGTTACACAGTAGAGCCTGATCCCGGTATTGAGAAAATAGTTGTCAGCTTCTAATATGTCACAATTTCACAATAAATATGAATGTCAAAAACTACGCTGTGTTGAGTCCATAATAAAAAAGTTGATAAATGCAAAATGGGCAAATAAATTTAACAAAATATGTATTAATGAAAACCTCGTTCCTAAATATCTTTTACATTTATAAACACATACTCACGTATGAATACATACACTGATGTAATAAAAGTAATAGATATATGGATCATCGTTTTTCCAATCAATCAATCCACATCAAGTTTTTCCACATGAATAAACATATAAGTATGCATGAAAATATATACTGATGCAATAAGAGTAACAGATATATAAATGTACATACCTGTACATACATAAACACATAAGCACATATGAATACATTCACTGAAGCAATCAAAATAATAAATATATAAGTGTTCAGCACTGAGTATATATGTAAAACACACAAGCATATATGAATGAGTACATACACCGACGTCATAAAATTAATAGATATATAAATGTTCGTTTTTCCACATATATAAACACATAAGTATGCATGAATATATATATATATATATATTTATATATATATATATATATATATATATATATACTGATGCAATAAAAGTAACAGATATATAAATGTTCATTCCTGTACATACATAACACATAAGCACATATGAATACATTCACTGAAGCAATCAAAATAATAAATATATAAGTGTTCAGCATATATATATATAAACACATAAGTATGCATGAATATATATACTGATGCAATCAAAATTATAGATATATAAATGATTTTCCTTGTACACATATAAACACACAAGCATGTGCGAATACATATACTGAAACAATAAAAATAATAGAAACATAAATATTCGACTTTGTACATATATAAACACATGTATGTACATTAACTAAGATACCAACGTACAATCATCATCATCCTATATGTTCATCAACCGTTAACACCAAGAACAGAATCATCAGCAACAGCAACAATATCGACAGTACATTCAAAACCAAAACACAATTTATTAAAATTTTTCCCTTTTCTAAATTATTTATACTTGAACTAAATTTAAGTATATTCGAGCCTCAAGGTGGCTCATACAGCTAAATAAAAGATTTAACAGCATTTTTAAACAAGGCAAAGCTAGAAATATCTTTTACAGAAGGATAACACCAAGAACAGAATCATCAGCAACAGCAACAATATCAACAGAACATTCAAAACCAAAACACAATTTATTAAAATTTTTCCCTCACCTAAATTATTTATACTTGAACTAAAATTTAAGTATATTCGAGCCTCAAGGTGGCTCATACAGCTTAATAAAAGATTTAACAGCATTTTTAAACAAGGCAAAGCTAGAAATATCCTTTACAGAAGCAGGTAAAATATCATTCCAGATTCTTGGACCATTAAAAAAAATACTTTGATGAATCAATTTCAATCAGACAGGGTATAAATAAAAAGTGTTATGTTGTCTAGTAACGTTGATGTTTGCAAACATTTATTAACCTGGTTAGATAAAAATGGCAGAAGCGTATCAACAAATTCCACCAGGAGAAATGTTGGAATAGGGTCGAGGCAGTTTACTTGTTTTACTTGAACAAGACAAAATAATTGTCTTTAAATCTGCCTCGGAAATGCTCTCAAACAGGTGGAAACAGCTATCGGTCGACCTGAATTCTGGCGGATCAACCATCTCATCAGCTGACTGTTCGGACTTTGATTCTAGATGAGTTAAAAACTCTTGAGCTGTGGATTGGTGAAGCAGTCGTGTATACATTATTCTTCCTGGCAAGTAATGACGTAAAAATCTTCCATAATTGTTTTTATTTATCAGACCTTAAAATTATCAGCGATTGGTAATATATTGATTGTTTGGCTGTTTTCTAACGAAGAAGGTCTGATGTTTTCTAACGAAAAAGGTCTGATTTGTTTTTTGTACGTCGATAAACCCTTTCTAACTTCCGAGTTGATCGTTTTATTTCATAGCAATCAATGTCAAACCAACTGCATGATTTTGAACTAACTTGTTTTGTTGACTAACGGGGCATGATTATCAACAATACGTCTGAGCGTTTCCTCATATACATAAAACAGCTTGTTCACATCGAAAGCCGAGTATGCTCCATTGTCACTGAGAACACTATCGATAAGTGAATTTCTGAATTTTTTACTTCTTCAGTTAAGTCGCTGTTTACATACATCCTTGTCATATTCTTTGCAGAAATAAGAACATCTCTTTTCCAGAACATAAAATAGAAAAAATTATTAAAAATTTTTGCAATTTGAAAACACTCTTTAGCCAGAGTTTAACACTCAATAAGTTTATACAGAAGGTTTGATTCAGTAGTGGTATTGTTCTAGGAATGACTGTCAATTAAATATTTATTATTAATAATTTATCGATTTATTATGAAGTTATAAATTTAGTTTTTTATTCATTGTGTGATAATTTTGAATATTTAAAAAACTAAATTAAATTTTCTTTACAGAATTTCAAAAGATTGCAATGGCAACAGCAATAGGATTTGCTATTATGGGATTTATTGGATTTTTTGTGAAGTTGATCCATATACCAATAAATAACATTATAGTGTAAGCATAATTTTGTGTTATGTAGAGGTATTTGCTGTCATATTTACTCTTTAGCCAAGACTGACAAACTTTATTTGTTTTTATTTGTATATATCCATACCTTTTTAAAAAAAACTATGTAGCTCCTGCTAAAGCTCTTCCTATCATGTATCCCTTTTAATCAAAATTTTTTGTGATATGTTTTTTATTTCTCAATATATGCTTTGTTCTAGATATCTTTAAACAACATCTGCCAATGTTCATTTTCATCTACTCCAGTTTCTTCATTTACTTAAATTCTTTTAATCAATCAATCATCGTTTATAGTCTCCATGCGTTAAGGATCGGAATTTTTATTCCATTCATCACTTGACGGCACTTGGTCTCGTTGAGACCGGCTTTTGGTCTCCTTGAGACCAAAGCTCCTTCAATCCTCCTGTATGGTCTGTGTTCATGACACCTTGCTTCCTGGTTTCATTATCAGTCACCACTTTAGGAAAAAAATCCCACAATGAGGCATTTGTTTGGCTTTCTTTCTACAACTGTGCAAAATATAAATTAACAAAGTACTTATGTAATGAATAGCAAATATAGTAACTGTAATCTAATAAATTATAAACCAATAATTGGAAAGTTATAGCACATGTGTTCGCCGATCCTCACAAACTTGTGCCTTTTTGTGGCCAGTCCAAAGTAACTTGTCTTTTCCTGCTTCAGAGTTGTCGAACACCGTTTGACTTCCATCTTGTTTCTTAAAAACAACATATTTTCGTCTTTCAAATGTCTCAGCAGCTTCCATACTCCGGCCATGGATCCAGCGTTTAGCATTCCAAGTCGTTTAACCGTGGAAAGCCCAGTTCTTAGCCATTTGCAACAGCCCTTCATTGCTGCATTCGACATGAACCCAGAGATTCTTAGCATCCCTTGACCATTTAAGGTCTGCTGGGGACTAGGGGTCTTATTATCATCAGCAGACAACATAATCGTTGGTTGGAGCAAGTTTTTTCTATCCGGATGCTTTCCTTATGAAATCCACCCATTGTAAGCGGTGGACCTAGCCTTTGGCTAAATAGCCTAGACCGCAATGCAGAGGATTAACTTCTACTCCGGTTGGTATCCTTTTTCACAGAGGCTTTCCTTTGAACATTCTAACTTTGGCCCACGCAAGAGGCAGATTCGGCGTGTCCGGCATACCAGGTTTATCATACTTTGCTTTGGCGTACAAGTAATCTGGACTTATGATTAAACACAGCCTTGGCTTTTCCTTTGGTCTTGGCTTTTCCTTTTGAACACTCTAACTTTGGCCCACACAGGAGAAGAGGCAGATTCTGCGTACCTGGAGCTATCAGTTTTATCATATTTAGCTTTGACGTACTAAGTAATCTGGACTTGTGATTAAACACAGCCTTGGCTTTTCCTTTGGCCCGCCGGCTCACCCGTCGTCTACCCCTACCACTATGCTGTTGCCCATCTCCACGACGTGGACACATTGGCTATTATCTAATCTATAGTTTAATCTATGCCAGGTTAACGCACTGGCTGATATCTAATCTAAAGTTTAATCAATGAACCTTATATACACAAGGTTTAATAATTTTTAGCAAAACAAAAAGTTGTAAAGCATCGATAACGTTGAAATAATAAAACAAACTTACCTTGAGTCAGAAAAATTTTCAACAAGTTAGCTCTGGTAGTTTTTTTTATTAAAAAATTTAGTTTTTGGACAACAATGTACCCAAAAAATTTAAATTTTATTTGTTAACTCTGAGTATCCTGGCTAGTGCAGTAAAGTTCACATTTGTGTGTGCGTGCGCGTGTGTGTTTGCGTTTTCTACCAGTGTATTTAGTTAAATTTACAAAAACAAAATTTCCTATTTTCTAATAGCTCAATAACAGTGAAAATTTGTTTGAATATGATACTTAGAAATTTGTCAATGTGTCAATATTTATTCACCGGTAATAAACCATCGGTATTTATATTTCTAAAGTATTTACTGATACCGACGCATCGGTATCTATACATCGGTAAATACTACTGATACATCAATAAATGCCGATTGGTAAATGCCGATACATCGGTAATATACCGATATCTATGTTGAGTTTATTTGTTTCATTACCATGTCGGCGAGTTGCTCAGTCGTCAGAACTGCCATGTCTCGTGCAGTTACGCGATGGACTGGTTTGAATACTTTCTGTCCAAAACTCAAAGGCTATCGTACGCCTTGCGCGTTCATACATAACGTGTATTTACGTCGTGTGGTGTGAAGAGTTCCGTCTTTGTGGCCCGAACACGAACAACTTAAAGCGTTCATGAAGACTTGAATGGACGCTATATAAAGCCTACATGTTAATTTTTTTACCAATGTCGATGCATCGATACTGAATTTTCAGTTAACCGGTACCGATCCATATCGGTAACGCTCATATGTTCAGTCTTCTCATCTTCAAGTAGCTCCGAAAACATGGCAACCTCCATACTAAACATCTAAACCAAATCTACCAAAATCCAGCGTCGTGCTGGTTTAGATGATATAAAGGACGAATGTCGGCAAAATCGTCTGCGATGGTTTGGTCATGTCAAACTAAGTGGTAACAGTGCCATAACTTCTCTTGCAGATGTTGAAGTACCTGACACACTTCCCAATGGCCGTCTAAAGAAGTCCTGGTCTCAAACAATCGAGCAAGACATGAAAGCTCTAAATGTAAATGAAATGGATGCAGTGGCAAAGAAAACAACGTCCTACCTCGGGGAACTGGGTCTTTAGACGCTAAACAAAGATTGATACAATTCCTTCTAACGTACATCTCCAACTCACATCAGCCAGGGATCAATCACCTTACATTTAACACCAGAAATAACTTGAATGTTTTTAATTGCAAACACTTCATTCCTGGTTCTAAAGAAAAATTTCCTAGCTATGACACATTTTTTGTTTGATACGATATTTGAATTTCAACCACTTCCAACTATTCCTTTAGACTGTCATTAATATGAACTTCATTAAGGCACGTCATCTTTAACAGTTTAACAACTTCTGCGGCCTCTTTCCACATTCATTCCTCATATGTGCATGCGTGTGAGTTGTTTAATTAGATGTTAAATTAGTATAACGAGTTTATATATCATGTATAATTATATATGTATATTTGTTTATTTAATTATTCAAATTCACTCCTAAATATTTCTTAGGGAATATTCTTTTTAACATTTTCCAATGGTGTTGGCGACAAACACAAAATGTATAAGAATACATAAGATTCGATGCACCACATACCATGCTTGTGACAGGTGGGGATCTCTATCCATTCGAACCCGGTCCCAGGCGCCTTAACCACTACATCCTCGTGCCGCCACCCTATATATTATATACAATTATATACCTGCTTTTGAATATTCGTGTATGCATGCGTGTGGATTTGCACGCACGCAAAGGAATGTGTGTGTTTGTGTGTGTGTGTATGCATGCATATGTGTATATTTATTTATTAATTTTTTAATAAAATTTTAAAAATTAATTCTCTTTTTTAGGGGTTCATGAAAGAAAATGCAGTGATTCATATTACTATTCTGACATATTTTCGTTATCTGTCAAAACTCATAACATTGTAAATTAAGAAAGACTGCCAAAAAAACTTGTTTATTTTCTTTTTAGTTTAGATTACATGCGCTAAATTATTTATAGTAATATGCTCCGAGAGATGTACAAATGTAGAAATTTGCAAATGATGTGGCACATGTGCCGTCTTCATTAAGAGCGAGTTCAATTTAATTTAAGAAACTGTTTTTAAAGTTTTTGCTGTGAGGCGAACAACGTTCTTGTACGTGTCGCGTTGTTTGCACTAATGTTTGGAATATCTAATTTTTCATTCCAGACAAATGGCGCTCAGATGCGAGCGTGGATCCTAACGTGTGTTCGCTACTTTGCAAATGAGCGTAACATTAGCGATTTATGTATGTTGTGTGAACGTGAATGATATTCGAACTGATTTACAGGCGTTTGCGTTGTAAAAAGCATCTTAGAATTGTAAGGTGTATGTAAGATATTGCGGTTTAAGAGCAATTAGCTTGTTTAGTATAGTTTACACAGCTATCGGAATCCATCACCGATACACAGCTTCCTAGTAGCAGCTAACTAGTGGATGAGAGTAAAAAATGTAACCCGGTTGTCTTATTTCCAAAATTTGTACGGACAAGAGATTGTGCAAGAATAGAGTAATTGAAAGATCAGGTGTGGGTATACTTTGCTGTGAGGGCCGTGTTGAGGGTTATCTTACCTTTGGAGGCCCGCATATGTATTTAAATAGCAATTTTTCGACCTGGGGGGATAATTTTTTATGATTTATGGCTCCTTTTTTGGTTATAATGTTTGGCTGATGACCTTTTATTGACGAACAAGGCCTCGCGGGCCGTAGTTTGCCCACCCCTGATCTAGTTAATATGCATTGGAAAGCATATGCATTGGATTAATTCAATCAATATTATTATCATTCGTTTTCCTGATTTCGATGTAGGATGTTGCTTTTTTGTCGTTGACTTTTGGCACCAGATCAGGCGATCAGCTGCATCCAGTTCGTTAAGGGTACATGCTTTCAGATCTTGATGGAACGATGGTGTACCGGTCCTTTTCAGAGGGCCTCTAAAGCAGTTGCCGGGTACTTTGAAATCTGCAAAAGAAAGCATTGCACTGTTTTTCCTTCGTCTGTTTGTGCCTTTGACCAAAGTTTTGCTTGTATTTCGAAGTTGAATTTTTTAATTTGTCGTCATGCAGTTTGTGATGTTTTCAACAACACATACGTGTTGCATACTGATTGTTGGTTTAAAAGGTTTGCCACTCTTCATCGCTTTTGTTTTGTGGACGTTGAATCCATGATGGGCAAGTATCAAGCCTTGGCGAACGCCAATGTACAAAGCATCCGTATTCCAAACCGTTGGCTGATGAGGGTTTTTGTATTTTTATACGTTACCATGACCAAACGAATTCAATATTATTGAACGTGTTGTATTTTTATATTTATATGTGTGGGTCTAATGTGCGTGTATGTCTAGTGTGTATAATGATTTGATGCGATAAGAAGTGTTTATCTCCTATGTGGTCGACCGATTTTAGTTTTTTGTGACTTCCTCAATGTTGGCCCGAGACGTGCGTCATTTAGTGCATGTAAATCATCTCGAAGTAAAATTTCAAATGATTTATTTTGATCTTATAAGCCAATGCACTACATCCAACGGAGCATTTCTATGTCGGCACGGTGAATTTGTTCAAGTTTTGCTGCCATAGGTCATGTTTGACGCTGAATCATTCAGTCTTGAACGTTTTAGTGGGTTGATGCAAACAGGAAAAATGTAATTGAATGCTTTCGATAGTAGAATTTTTTCTTTTGAGTAACGTTTGGGACACAACTGTTGGCATTGTTGACATGATAAATTAATTTGCATACCGATTGTTGTGGGTTTAAAGGCTTTGCCACTCTTCATCGCTTTTGTTTTGTGGACGCTGAATCCATGATGGGCAAGTATCAAGCCTTGGCACGCCAATGCACAAAGCATCCGTATTCCAAACCATTGTGCTGATGAGTGTTTTTTTATTTTTATACGTTACCATGACCAAACAAATTCAATATTAATGAACGTATTGTATTTTTATATTTATATGTGTGTGGGTCTAGTGTGGGTGTGTGTCTAATGTACATAATGATTTGATGCTATAAGAATTGTTTATATAACTTGGATTGATTGATGTGACTATCTTAATTTTATCGTAATTACTTTTAAATTACCAGATATTAACGTCCAGTTAAGCACTTTGTTTTTAAAAATTTGCTAACATATGCGATGCTTTTCTAGCGGATATTTTGGCCTCAAACATTTGAAGACGATAATGAACCACGCTTGATATGCCTTCTATTTCTAACTTGAATGAAGTTTTCATTGTTTTTACATTTCTAGCAGTTTTGTCATACATTTTAAAAATTATCTATAATGGCGTTTTTGTAATTCAACTTTATTACGGTTAGCACTATCATTAAAAGGTTCATTATTACATGCGGCATCAAACCTGTTTGATGTTTGTGTGCATTTTTTTAATACAAATCAACAGACTGCTTTCAGTTGGCCCGTTAACCAGTTGTTGATTATCAAATACATTTTTTTAAGATGTCGCCCTTTTTATTTATAAATTTGAAAATTCTCACACTTTACTGACCTGTCAAATTTATCGTGGAACCGGGAACTTTCGGCATAGCCATTGTCAAAAACAAATTTTACGTTTTAAAAAATTCCATGAGTCTCCATTTCTTTTTCACATTTTGTACGAACTTTGGCAATTCAATTAAAGGCTCTTTAGCGTTTTACACCAGAATGTTTCTACTTGCAATTAAATTTTGGACACAAAAGCATTTTAGTTACAGCCTCCTGGAGTGAAGTATCATCAAAACCGGTCGAAACATTCTACAAATTAAACAATTCGTCAAAAATAATTTCATCAGGCATTCTGCAAAACAGCATATTTAACTAAATTTAAATTCTAAATTAGAATTAATTTGTGTTAATAAATCTAAACACTCTATAACTATTCCTCCCATTGTCTTACCTGATTCTAAAACTCTTGACGTTTCTCACAAGTTTCGTAGTCTAAGCTTTATCTTTGATTCTAGTATGTCTCTTTCTATAGTGTTGCTAGAAGTCCTTACTTCCATCTACGTAAAATAAAAAATTTTTGCCTTTTTTTTGATGATCCTACCCTTCTCCTTGTTATTTCGTTAGTCTTCTCTAGGATTGATTATTGTAACTCTCATGCTACTACAATCTCTCATCAAAAACTAATCCGCTTCAACTATCTACCTGCATCATATCCTACCGTCATTCAGATATTCAACACACCCGATTCAAGACTGTTCAAGAAAGTAGAAAATAACAACAACCACGTCATCCATCCTCTACTACCACCAATTAAAACCACAACATACAACCTTCGTCAGCGCAAACATAACTTTCAAGTCACCACCAAATCTACATAACAGGAAAACACAAGATACCTAAAATATATTAACACTCAATAAAACTTTATCATTCACACAACTAGTTTTTATTTAATAAAACTTTGTCATTCACACAACTAGTTTTTATTTATCGATCAGTCATCATCTAGTCTATATTAATTTGCGTTTTTATGTCACTACTTCATTTTATTGTAAATTTATTTTTTTTTAATATTATTATTTATTATTTATTTTATTCTATTTTAATACATTTTTCATGTTTAAACATTTTTATTTCTCGTTTTTTTATTTTTGTATTTATTTACTTATTTGTTTAATTTTGTACTACTGTCTTGCATGTTGTAACAGTTTCTGTGTCTGTCAGTTCCTGATTTTTAAAGAATAATAAAAAAAAACTCGCTCTACTATGCTCCTCCCGACTCTATACTCTATCCTTTAGGTAAAGCTTTTAACTCTGCTGCTCGTCTAGTTGCTCGTGCCCCCTTCTTTTCTCATATATCTCAATATCTTGTTCTCTAGCACTGGCTATCTATAAATATAGAATAATTTTTAAAATTTGCACATTTGAGTTGAAGAGGATAATGGTGGACGTGGCTGCACTACAGGAGATCAGATGGAAGGGAGAGGGTACAAGGTTTAAGGGAGCTAAAGGTGAAAGGTATAAGTTGTGGTGGAAGAGGGATGATGGTACGGGAGGAGTTGGTGTGATGGTAAGAGAAGAGTTGGTGGAGGAAATGTTGGAAGTGAGGCGGAAAAGCAATGGTGAAATTGTGGTGGTGATGGTGTTTGGAAAGGTAATAGTGAGGGTAATATCAGGATATGCTCCGCAACAAGAAGGAAGGAATAGAGAAGGATAGGTTTTATGATGATGTTTCTGACGAGATTGGGCAAGCGGGGTTGGATGAGTTTGTGGTGTTGTTGGGTGATTTGAATGGTCATGTGGGGGCGGATGTAGACGGATTTGAAAGTGTACATGGGGGATGGGGATATGGTATACGAAATGAGGAAGGGCGTAGAGTGTTGGAGTTGGCGGATGCACATAGCATCCGCCAACATACCTGGTTTACAAGGGAATCAGCACGATTAATTACATATAGGTCAGGGGAGCATAGATCAATGATAGATTATATATTGGTAAGGGCGAAGCATAGAAAGTATGTAAGGAATATGAAGGCGATACCTGGTATGTTGCAGCATAGTATGGTTGTGATGGATGTGGCATCAAATGAAATGGGGAGGAGGAAGAAGGATAAGTTTGTGGCAAAGAGAAAAACATGGAAGTTACAGAAGGCAGAGGTGAAGAAGGCATTTGAAGTGAAGGTGGCTGAAAGTTGGGAGAGTGGTAAGGATGGAGATGTTTGGGAGAGATATAGGGACTGGGTGTTGACTACGGCAAATAAAGTATGTAGATGAACGAAAGGAAAGTGTAGGCATGGTGAAAAGTGGTGGTGGGATGAAGATATAAAAAAATTTTGGAGGTCAATAAGGAGAGGTTTAGGGTGTGGAAAAGGGACATGACGGGGGAAGCGGAGTTTGAGTATAGGAAGGCTAAGAAGGTTGTAAAACGGGCAGTGGCAACTGCAATGACAAAAGCATCAGATAGGTTAATGAGAGAAATGGAATTTGATGTTAGTTTGAAGAAAATGTTCAAAGTAGCAAAGCAGTCAATGAGGGATAGGAAAGAGGTTGATGAATGAAGAGAATGAGTGGGATGGAGATGTGGGAATCCGCAGTCACATACGGACCCATAGAGAAGGTGACAATAAAGGAAGTAGAAAAAGCAGTTAGAGAAATGAAACTAGGTAAGGCGACAGGGGTTTCGAATGTGGCGGCGGAGCATATAAAGGCGAGTGGGGTGATAGAAATTGAAGTTATGATGAGAATTGCTAACAGTATGTTTGATGATGAAGGTATACCTGAGGATTGGCGGCACAGTGTGTTGGTGCCGTTGTATAAGGGCAAAGGAGATGTGAGAGATTGTGGGTCATATAGGGGTGTGAAATTGCTAGAGCATGGAATGAAGGTAGTGGTGCTTGAGAGGAGGTTGAGAAATATGGTGACAGTTAATGAAATGCAATGTGGGTTTATGCCTAGTAGGGGAACGGTGGATGCGTTGTTCATAGTGAGAATGTTGCAGGAGAAGTATAGAAAAAAGAAACGAAGATTGTACATGTGTTTTGTGTATCTAGAAAAGACTTTTGATCAAGTACCGAGGAAGGTCATTGAATGGGCGTTGAAAAAAAAAGGAGTGAATGAGTGAATGAGAGACTTGTTAAAGCTGTGATGCAGCTGTATGAAGGGGCGAAAACAAAGGTGAGGGTTTTAGTGTTAAAATAGGAGTGCATTAAGGATCAGTGTTATCACCGTTTTTGTTTGCAATTGTGATAGATGTTGTGTGTGGAAACATAATGGAGGGGTTGTTATTTGAGATTTTGTATGCAGATGATTTAGTCTTGATGACTGATAGCATGGAAGAATTGCAATTAAAATTTGACAGATTGAAAAGTGTTATTGAAAAGAAAGGGTTAAAAGTTAATAATGGTAAGACGAAGGTAATGGTGAGTGGGGAAGATGGGGAGCGAGTGATAAGTAAAGTAAACCCCCGTGGAGTATGTGACAGGAGAGTGAAGGCTAACTCGGTATTGTGTATAGGATGTCAGAAGTGAATGCATAAAAGATGTAGTGGTGTGAGGAGGCACTGAAAAAGGTGGAAGGTACGTTCAAATGAAAGAAATGTGTTCACGGTGAGATTAATAGGACGCAAGGACGGGGTTGAGTGGTGGTATTGAAAGAATGGAAAACTTTGTTTATTTAGGGGTTAAGCTGAACGCGGATGGAGGATGTTTGAGCGCTGTTACGGCAAGAGTTCGTGTGGGATGGATGAAATTTAAAGAACTGGGTGGAGTATTGTCTGGAAAGAAATGGTCAGTGAAGATGAAAGGGAGGGTATATAAAGCATGTGTGAGAGCAGCGATAGTATATGGTGGTGAAACTTGGGTGTTGAGGAGAGAAGAGAAAAGTGTACTGCAGAGGGCTGAAAGAGCTATGGTTAGGATGATGTGTGAGGTTAAAGTGAAGGATAGAAGTAGTACAGAGATGATGTCGATGATGGGACTGAATGAGGACATTGTGACATTGATAAGGAGATCGAGATTGCGGTGGTATGGACATGTGTTAAGAAGGGATGAAAGGGTCGGGATTTGGCAAGCGTTGGAGTTTGAGGTTGAAGGAGTGATAGGAAGAGGTCGTCCGCGATTGGGATGGAGAGAGCAGGTGGAGAAGGACAGAGTGAAAGCGGGGTTGCGTGATACTGAGGCGAGTGACAGATGTGAATGGCGTCGAGGGGTATTTCGGTTTTATCATAGGTTGCCAAACGGCAATCCTCGATCTCTGGGAAAATGTCGTCTAAACGTGTGTTTTAAAGTTCCGTCGATTTGTGATGAATTTTTTCAAAACTGTGTGACTAAAGTAGGAAATTATCTCCCAAAGTGATTTACTAGTTGAAAATATTAAGTTTCAAAACTTTTTAGATAAATGGAGCATTTCCTTCCAGTCAAACAACCAGGTTTTAAGCAGATTTTGTTTGTAAATTGTTCTTTCTCGCATACAGTGCCAGTGCAAGAAAATAAATTTTAAGACGTCAGCGACAAATCTGGCAACATCATTCAACTCAACATTGAACAACATATCGTTGCGTCAAATTTCACCTAGTGTTTAAGATCACCCGTTCGAGTTTATCAAAATTTTTCAAACTTATGCCTTTTATGTTTCAGCATTATATTTGCTATTGTCACCCAATGGCGCAGAGCATTTACGGAAAGCGATTTGTCATTTGACGGCTTTTCATTAACTAAATTTTTAACATAATTAAGATAAAAGTGTGACAAAGGGACATTTTCTACTGCATTGTTATCATTTTTGTTCATCTCCTCATTCAAGTTTCTATTTAATCATTATTTTTAAGTTAATGATCTGAGCTTTTTGTCTTAAAAATAATAAGTTGATAATAATGATGAAAGTAATAATAATAATAATGATAGTAATAATGAGAAAAACCTCTTATTTTCATTTTAAAACATACATTGTAATTATAAAGTTAAAGTAATAAAACTTATAATGTTAATTATATAGATAATCTACAATGCTCGCCATACATTTTAAATGGGCATAAAGAGAAATAGAATCAGCATTAAATTATGTTCAAATCATGTTCCTATCACAGTAGATTGCGAAAGACGACGATACTACGGAATTAAACTTCTATGAAAAGGGTCAGACCAAATAAAATTAATTAATGATAGTTTAAAATATTTAAAAAACCTAGCGGGGAAATTTCAAATGAAGTTATTATAATATTTGAGTTTTTCAGTTCGTCTATCAAATTGTTATTAAGATTTTGAAAGTATTTTGATATTTTATATTCTTTAGAATTAGAAAAGTTAGATTCGTGGAAAACTGTTAATTCCAATATTTCGATAGTATCACGAATGGCAATATCTAGACGAAGTGATTTGAAGAGAGATGATACTGGAAGGTATTTACTGCAGTTGGAATCTGTGTAGATCAATACATCCGCACCTGCAAATGATTGAATTTTTTCTAAAATCACCGATAGTATATTGTTGTGACGTGTTGTATACTTTTTCAGGGACGAAATCGAATTGCAGTTTGACAGCACATGCTTGTTAGTTTGACGAGCCTGACATAGTGGACACAGAGCATTTGACATCTTGCCCAGCGATAGAGGTTGGCGTTTGTTGGGAGTTGTTGAATGTGAGCCTTCCTGATAAATTTGAATAAAACCTCTGGTAGACTTTTTGTGAACTTCGATCATTGACTTATGTGAATTTCTGGAATATGATCTTTAATCGCTTTAACTACAACCCTTGACATTTAAGTGATGATAGATGAACATAGTCGAACTTTCGTTGACTCGCCATTAGTGCCTTCAGTGTTGGCTTTATTTCAGCTGATTCAGGAAGGATGTTGTCTATTTTGATGTAACTGTTGAAAGATTCTTTATGTAGACATCTTATTTCTTCATTGGCATGAGTTATGAGGTAACTTCGAAGTTTGACTCTTAACGCTTCTGCGTAACTCTTCAATGACCTGATATTCAATCCTCCTGATTTAGATGGGAGTGATAGACACTCCGACACGCAGCTGCTAATTGGCAGGGCCAACCAGTTTCTAACCGATTCAGCAATCAATGAATCTAGATTGTTGCCATCCAAGTCAACGGAATGTCGTAAGTGCGAAGTTCGAATGCCAACTGGGATGGGATGTATTGTCTTAATATTTGTAATTTCCATTGTGGCGTTGTGTCCAACCCGTTTATAATTCACAACATGTGTTGGAGTCTATCGATAAGCAGCTTTTTCACCCTTGAGTCGCGTCTTTCAAAATCATAAATTTTTCCCAGGTATTCGAAACGACCATTAAGTTCAACGTCAGGTATTGCTTTATCATCGATGTTCAACCTTGGGAAAAACTGTTCGTATGTGCCATTTTTCTTTCTCATGCCAAAGGCGCAGCATTTGTCAATCCCCATACTCATTTCGGTCGCTTTGCATCAGGCTTGGTTCAGATTAATTAATTTCTGGGCACTGTCAGTGCTGTTGGCAATGATGGCCGTGTCGTCGGCAAAATGAAGCCAAGCTTTGGTTTTTAGATTGGTTGTTGGTCCCCATATATATATCCACACTGCTGAAATTTTTTTTTCAATTAGTTTCATCAACGGATTGAAACACAGATTAAACAACAGTAGGACCCCGCGTTTAACCAGAATGGGAAGAGTTAAGCTTTCACAACCAGAGACAGAGATTGAATAATCGGCATAAATATTATTTATTAAATTTTTAATATGAAGAGGAATGTGATGATAATCTAGCGTTGAGGAGATGAGGCTGTGGCTGACTTCTCAAAATGCGTTACAAAGATCTAAGAGCGTGACGATGATGGTACGTTGGTGTCTCTTAGCATCGTTGATCATGTGCGTTAACATCTGGGTTATTGTATAATAATAATAATAATAATAATAATAATAATAATAATAATAATAATAATGATGATGATGATGATAACAATACATAATTTGGTTGAAAACGATTGAATTTACCATGTTGTTTTTTCTTTTTCAAGTTTTCCAATTTTCTAATTAGTTTCTTGCTTTCATAATCAAAATCGTGAATTAAATTTCTAAGAGTCATTTTAGTAAGTTTTTTATTTTGCCTACGTTTTCCTGTCCGTGCATTTTCTTCTGGGATAGACCATACATATTTAGTTTTCTATTTATAGATTAAGAATAAGGTGTTGCGTTAAAGTTGATTCTTGGAATGGGTGTGTTGTTATAAATACATCAGAAATAAATGTGTACTTGTGAGTTGCCTGTATATTTATTTATTTGTTTAGTTATACGCAGAATAATATGGTATGGACCATAACAAAACACTATCAACATATATAAGCCATTATAAACTATCTATCCATCCATTCGTCCACCCGTTCTGCTCTTCTATATAAAGTGATCGAACCAACTATTAAAGTTCTATTCTTTCAAACATTTCCATGGATGCTTTTCTGATTACTTTGATTTGAAAAACCTTACATTTGAATTTAATATTCAATTCAACTAATATATTAATTTCATTTTAAAAGCATTATCATTATTTAAGTTTTGCTCAGAAAGGTTTGTTTCTTGTTCTTAGAAATTATTTTTATTTTAAACAATGTGTAGAATGTAATCATGAAACATTTTCAAACATAAAAACGAAAATAAAGCAAACATAGGTTGATCGCATTTAATTTAATGTTTTTTGGGTACTTAGCCAGAAGCAAATTAATTGCATTAAAATATCTCCATATTTGTACGGCTCTATTCAATTTTTGCTTCTTAGGAAGCATTTTTTGAAGTGAAAGATACATAGTTGAGATGTCCAGACAATTATGAAACAAGATGCATCTAATTAATGAAATTATTAGATTTATCAACAAAAAGAAAATAAGTTTATCAAACCATCCTTTCAAAATATATAAAACAAATGGCTAGATAGTAATAATAATCGTACGTTCAAATTAACATAGTCTTCCTATAACATGGTATTCCTATACCATCTTCGGTGTTCAAATTGACCAAAGCACCAAACAAAAATTTATGTCTCGATAGCAATAGTGAATGTTGTCAAACATATCTAGAGAGCACGATTTATGTCTTTGTAAACCGAGCCTACACGCAATCTTCTGACATAGAAAGCAGGAAGACAGAACTAGGTAGAATCACTAAACAACTTATTAATAATGGATATAAAAATTCCATGATCCAGAAACTAATAAAACGCAAAGAACAAAAAATCAGCAACAATGCAACCAACAATAGTAACAAAAATAGCATAGTAATATATTATAGGAATCACATGTCAACCGCTTTCGAACAGGATGAAAAAATCATGAAAAGAATAATAAAAAATAGCGTCCAAGCAACCAACTAGTAATTTGGACCATAATGTTGAAATCATACATTACAATAACAACCATTATAATTTACGATTAGCCGAATCAATACTCATAGAACAAAGACATCCGATAATAAATATTCAACAACGGGCAATTGGAATTCTTTCCCACCAATCAATAAATTTAGAAACAGAGGAATCATCGATAATGAAAACACGTAAAAGGTTATATTTATCGATAATGAAAACACATAAAAGTGTTATATTCATCGATAATGAAAACTCATAAAAGTGTTATGTTTTACAATGTCGAAAGATTGTAAATATATATAGTTATATATAACTTTGGATCCTGAAATATTTTCTGTTATTGAAACATGGCTCACTCCAAATGATCCTGACAATATGTTTTTTCCTCCTGGTTTTGGTTTTGTTCGAAAAGATCGTGGATATATAAAGATAAAAGGTATATGTATATATATATACGTATATATAAGGCACATATATATAAATATATATATACATGTATGTATATATATATAGGCAAAAACATATTGTCAGGATCATTTGGCGGCGGCGTGATGGCTCAATGGTTAAAGGCACCTGGTCTTGCTATTGTAATGACTGGGTTCAAATACAAAGAGATCCCCGCCTATCATATGCAATGTGTATGACGCGTGGTTTGCACGCGTATTCATATACGCTGTGTGTGTTTGTCGTTGAAACCTCTGAAGCAAACGCAAAAGAGAGAGAGAAACCTTTAACCTTTGGAGTGAGCCACGTTTTAATAAAAAAAAATATTTCAGGATCCAAAGTTATATATATATATATATATATATATATATACATATATATTTTTACAATATTCTATAAATTCTACCGAATAAAATAAATAATTTATATAAATAAGAATAAATTCGGTAGAATTTATAGAATATTGTAAAAATTATGGTCTATTACCAACATATATATATATATATATATATATATATATATATAAGAATATATATATATAATAAGAATAAATTCGGTAGAATTTATAGAATATTGTAAAAATTATGGTCTATTACCAACATATATATATATATATATATATATATATATATATATATATATATACACGTTTCATCAAATTCTATCGCTATAGTATTATTCATTTATTTTAATTTCTATATTTTTCTAATAATAAATTAGAATTTATTATTTTGTTTATTAATTAAATTAACAAAATGCTTTATAATAATCATTTTATTGCTATTAATTTAAAAATGACATTTTTAAATAAAAATTAAATTATTAAAATAAGTAATAAAACTCAACAAAACTCTAATGCTAGAAACCATGACAAGGGCTCTTTGGACTGTTGAACAAGAACGAAAAGATGAGGAGCAACGGTCAAAAAATGTCATCATTTCCGGGCTTGACTCGTACAGAGAGGTAATGACAAAGATATGGTTTTGTCAATTTGTGAAAACCACTTTTCTGTCACACCCCACATTGTAAAAACACGTCGCATTGGAAAGTCTAAATTGTGTGTGACTTTAAACAACGCATCAGCAGCTGAAGACCTGATTGCATCGTCGAGGATTCTCCAGTCATCACCAGCGACAAAAAAATATCTACATTAATCTCAATCTTTCCAAGAGGCAGGCAGATCAAGCGTTTCTCAAAAGACAGGAAAGACGTCTCAATAAAACAAATAACAACCAACCTGCTAATGATCAGCCCTTTCAGTTAACTAGAAATAGGCACCTTCGTTTGCCCTGGCTAACGTTCATAGCCTCCAGAAGAAAACAAATTACCTTAGTATATTTTTGTCAACTTTTGATCCTGAAATATTTTTTGTTATTGAAACGTGGCTCACTCCAAATGATCCTGACAATATGTTTTTGCCTCCTGGTTTTGTTTTTGTTCGAAAAAATCGTGGAACATGTGGTGGCGGCGTGGCTTTCATCATTAAGTCGTCTCAGTACCATCTATGTTATCTCACATCGAGATTGTCTCTGTTGATGTTCCTACTTCAACTAAAAATTATTGCTTTATCTCCTACTACCGTAGTGATGGTTTTGACGTTTCGGCGGAACAATATGCTTTTGATAGTGCACGATGTATAAAAGAACTCTGCGGAGGTAACGTTGTTTGTTTGATGGGAAATTTCAACCTTCCTCACGTTAACTGGGATAATTACTCCACACCTAATAATTCTATTTACAATACATTTATTGAATTTTTCAACGAACTAGGTTTACATCAGATTGTTGAAAGGCCGACTCGAGGAGATAACATTTTGGACTTGGTTCTATCCAATGATCCCGGCTTACTTTATGAGTACAAACTTGGATCACTTTTTCCGGTACTGCTTCGACGTTAATACTTGTTGGAAGATCTTTGAAAAGATAATCAGTATTGCTATATCAGTTTTTGTTTCCCAAGTTTACAACAAAAGTTCTTGCAAACAGACAGTTTCTAATCCACTACGTGTGTCCTACAAAATAAAGCTTCATTTTTGGAGAAAATGGAAGCTTTCCTCCTGCTTGTATGATAAAGAGCTGTATATGAAAATGTCGAGAAAATGTTTTAACCTAGCCAATTACTACCAAATAAACAGTGAACAAAATCTGCTATCCAAATCAAATATTAGAGGTTTTTATCGATACGTCAACAAAAAACTGTTTTCTCGATCACATGTCAGCAGTTTAAGATTAAGCCACAACAGCATAACTTACGATCCGTTGGTAATGGCCGGTGCATTCAACGAATATTTTGCTTCTGTGTTTACAATCGACAATAACATTAACTGTTCCCTGCCATCTCGCACTACAGAATTATTGGAAGATGTTAGTTTCACCACTCAGATGGTGTATACAACTCTGCGTGGTTTAAAGAGTGCCTCCTCGATGGGACTAGTTGGTATACCCAATATTTTGCTCACGATGTGTGCTTCAAGTTTTCAACTTCACTGTGTCACATTTTTGATATATCTTTTAAAAATAATCTTCTACCTACCAGATGGAAAACGGCAATAGTCACTCCAATGCATAAGAAGGGTCCACCAAACTATCCTGGTAACTACAGGCCAATTTCGCTTACCAGTTTGTGCTGCCGGGTAATGGAAAAAATCACCAACAAACAAATGCTATCCTATTTATCGGAAAACAAGTTAATTTCCAACTTCCAGCATAGCTTTTTGCCTTCTCGATCTACATGCACTAACCTGCTACAATTTTTTGAATATGCTTCATCTGTGTTGAATCAACATTACAATTACCAAATAAACAAAATTGAAGGTGTACAGAGAAGATTTACAAAGTTTATCCCGTCTCTACATCATCTCCTATACCTGTCTCGACTGCATGCAGTTGGAATGCATACTTTGGAACGTCGGAGTTTAATTTCTGATCTATGCCTTCTGTACAAAATACTTCATAACCTCGTTCAAACAAACCTAAATAGTAATTTCATTCCATAACTGTACTTATCAACTCGGGGACATCAAAGTAAATTGCGTGATTTCATTCTTAGTGACAACTCAACTAAATATTTTTTCTGCAACCGAATCATTCGAATATGGAATGCCTTGCCAGCAGATGTCATCTCGTCAAACTCATATGCTGTCTTCAAAAATCAACTGCTCTCTGTTGATTTTAACTAATTTTTAACTGTTAAATAACTATTAATATAACAATCAATTTATCTAACATTATTTAATTGATTTTCCTTATGATATTATTTCGCGAGGATGATGGTCATTATTAATGTTAACTATGATTTTTCAAACTTATTTTTTGGTGTCGACGTACATTTTATTGAAATTCGTTTATTTTTATTATTTTCTGTCTAGTTAAGGGGTTATATATGGCCCTCAGCGCATTTTTTTAAATAAAAATAAAATAAAATAGTTTAAATGCAACAAAAAGCCTTTTTCGGCAAAATTGCCATCATCAGTGTTATAATTTGAAAAACCGTTAAAAATATTGTTGACAATAGTAACCAAAAACGAAAAGTAAAATTAAGTGTTAACAGATACAATTTAGAAGTATTATTTGTATGAGTTAAAAAAGATTTTAATTTTGAGCCTATATATTAAAATAAATTATAAGACCATTTAGTTATATATATACATATATAATACAAATAAACATAAATAAATATATATATATATATATATGAAGTGTTATATATATATATATATGAAGTGTTATACATATATATATATATACATACATACATACATATATGTTGGTAATAGACCATAATTTTTACAATATTCTATAAATTCTACCAAATGTTAGGCGTTAAAATGTTTGTAGTTCGTTTTATCCAAAAATGAACTACAAACATATTAACGCCAAACATTCGGCAGAATTTAGAGAATATTGTACTATATATATATATATGTATATATATATATATATATATATACATATATA
>NW_008703570.1:2774203-2778218 GCF_000326865.2 Helobdella robusta | reverse complement strand
GAATATTCACTTTGTCAAAGTGAACTTAGATGGAAATTCTGTGTCAGTTATCTTTATTGGTTTCCTTTTCTTCATCGATAGCATCATATTTTTCTTTGTCATTACTTACAATGCTAGTTTTTATTACTTCTTTGTTTTCATTGTTGATTAGGCGCCGGGTTGGGAGTGAAGTTGTCATTTTTTGTTGTATATTTATTTTTGGTTTATTGATGTCAATAAGAACTGCTTCTGCAATTTTAAGATGCGCGTAGTTGGTGTTCTGGTACAGTGAGAAAAATTGAAAAAACGAACTACAAACATAATAACGCCAAACATTCGGTAGAATTTATTGAATATTGTAAAAATTATGGTCTAGTACCAACATACATATATATATATATATATATATATATATATATATATATATATATATATATTGAAAAGAAACCATATTTTATACAGTATACATATACTAATTTATATATTGTGAAGAATATTGCAAAATATATATATATATATATTGAAAAGAGACCATATTTTATACGGTATACATATTCAATAATAACATTGAAGAACAAAGGAATGACAAGAACAAAGATGAAGAATACGATACAAACTAATAAACTTTGCTAAAGAACTTTGCTTTGTTTAAAGAAACTATATAAATCAAACCTGCACTGAAGATGATTTATGAAAAATGGAAATAAGGCCTTATCTGCATGGTGAATTCGGATAACAAAAGTTTCATTAAATTTTAATGAAGAACTTGGATAATTTTATTTTCAACAAATTGGACATTTTTCAGAAACTTGGACTAAGGACTAACTTTTTGAATACATACACGCATGATATTAACTTAGGAAGGTAACAATAAAAATGTGTGTTGAATTTACGTTGCAGATGCATTGTTGTTCAATTTTTCAACACATACGCACTTTCTTGAAAAAACTTTCAAATACACGTACGTAGCCACAATTTTCAAGTACGTAGCCACAATTTTGCATGAAAATATACCACATCAACAAAAGTAATAAGAATGTTTTCAAAGTTTTCGTTTGTTTTAATAATCTAAAATTAAAATAACATGATAAAAAAAATGATTTTTTGCAAAATTTTTTTATATTCATAAAGCATGATTCTCGAAACTTTATAAAAAAATTAATGATATTTAATTTATCAAAAATTTATTGACGTATAAAATGTGCAAAACTGAAGCCTTTTAATGAAAGTAAAATTAAGTCAATAACTTTTTTTTACTAAATAAATATATTATAGACCAAATAACGATATAAACGATAAGCAAGATAATATAAAATTTGTAGCTATTGAATGTTTTTAGGCGCACCAATAAAGAATATAATGAAGTCTTCAACTACGTTAACAATGTTACTTTTCCTCCTCATCTCTTGTCTCAATCATTCCTGCCAAGCTGCAAAAATCAAAATTGATTGCTCGTTAGTTTCTGTTAATTTTGTTAGTTTTTTCATGTTGTCAACATTAATTTTCAATTTATCATTTTCATAATAGAGTTTATATTAGATAATATTTTGGTGACAAAAATATATTTATTATATTTTTTGTTGTGTTTGATCGATGTTGTGAGATCGTCAGTAGCGTAACTAGACCAAACTGTCAAAGCGGGGACAAATAAAATACTTATGTACCATCATAAGACACAACTTAACAAGCACTCGTTCAAAAACAAAACAAGTTAATTTTCCAGATCAGGTATTATTTCGAACAATAGTAGATTTTCAGCTTTCACAAAAATGTTGTAAAGTCATATTGTCATATTGTCAATAATTGTTTAAAATTAGCACCATGTCAGAATCTTGTTTAATACACTGAAGAGTATCTATATGCGGATTCTGAAGAGTTTTTGAAATAGATAAAATTAACGTCCTGAAACGAACACATATACACAAAGATATTAAAAATTTTGATTGATTAATAGCGATCAAGAGCTGTTTTGCTTTACTGGCAGCATTTGCATCCTTGCAATTACTAATTTCTTCCAGTGTGACTTTGATTGTCAGATATAGTTCAACAAATTTTATTGTGGCTTTATGACGCTCCACCAATCGCGTGTCACATAATCTTGTTAGTTTCTGGTGATTACTACAAGACTCTGAAAAACTTTCAAGATTTCTTTAAAAAATTGAATTTGTTATTATATATATATATATATATATATATATATATATATATATCCCTGAAAGCCATTTTAAAAAACTTCTTGAAATATGTACTATGGAAGCCCCATTTCATAGTCCCAACAAACAACTTTACAAACAAACTGATGGAATTGCCATGGGTTCACCACTTAAAGTTCTCTTTGCTAATTTCTACATGGGACATTTGGAAGAATCCACCTTCAAAAACACACCACAACTTAAACCAGACATATATTGCCAATATGTCGATGATATCTTTGTGGCATACAACAACCCATACACCATAGAAGAATTAATAACCACTTTTAATAGATCTAAATTAAATTTTACTATGGAAAATCCATAAACAACAAACTACCTTTCCTCGATAACTTAATACACAATATCAACAACAAATTCAAAACTCCCGTTTATACTGAAACAAATAATAAAAGATTATGTTTGAGTGGTTGCCGTGAATGCAGCGGAGCTACCAAACTAGCATGGTCTCATCATTTGTTAATCGAGCCTTCACACATTCTACAGATCCAGAGGATAAAGTAACTGAGCTCAAACGGATAACCAACATGGTTACAAAAGAACATTCATTGAAAAAATTATTAGCAAAAATTATCGTGAAGTAACAAACAAAAGTAACGATGATAAAACAACAAATGACATATTTTTTTTACAAAAATATGTAGTCAACAGCTTATAAGACCAATGATAAAAAAGTAAAAAGGATTGTAAATGGTAATGTAAAAACTATCAATGAAAACGATAAATTAAAACTTAGAATTTATTACACGAACAACAAAACCTCATCCCTTGCTTTTAAAAATGAATGCAATACTAAACCTCATTATACTCAAAATAATAAAAAGGATTGTAAATGGTAATGTAAAAACTATCAATAAAAATAATACATTAAAACTTAGGATTTATTACCGAACAATAAAACCTCATCCCTTGTTCTTTAAAATAATTGCAATACTAAACCAAAATCGGTTATGAAGAGCAGTCATCTAGTATATTCTTTTGATTGACGATCCTACCAACAAAGAAATTACACAAAGAAACAATGGAACTTAGAGTTTCTTTGTTAAAAATACCAGATGAACTACATATAACAATATCACAAAATCTATTACACTGATGATGGTAAAGGTTACCGAAAAAAGCTTTTATATAAATGTATATATGAAAAATTCTGTTTAAAATAATTGAACAAATCGAATAATATCGATAAAATAATTGTTCGAAAAATTGAAAAACTTAGTTACAAACTTTATATATATATATATATATATATATATATATATATTTAGGAACGAGGTTTTCAGAAATGCAAATTTCATTGAAATTGTTTGCCCATTTTGCATTAATTAACTTCTTTATAAGACATTCAACGAGGCGGTATTGTTTGAGTTCATATTTATCTAAAACTGGAATAAAGCTAACAGCGCTGTTTCGGCGTAATGCCATCTTCAGAGCCTAAATATTGTTTAAACATATAATTTAATTAAAGTAAATGCCTAATGTAAAATGTGAAAATATAGAAAATAAAATATGTATTAAATTGTGAAATAAATTAACCTTGTTGTAAATATCATAATAACTAAAGTTTATGTAGATTATATAAATAAAATAATGTAATTTAAATAAAATGTTTAGTAAAATAATTAAAATATAGAAATTTTATAAAAGTTTTAACATGGTTGAGAAACGTTAGTGAAAACTAATTACGAATGACATGTGCGCCAGATATATAATATTGCTGTGTATGCGTTGTGAATACAACTATTGCGGTTGAATATGTGTGATACGAGTTTCCACATCAGACCTACGGATACGCATAAAGCAGTTCTCATCAACAACAACTA
>NW_008703570.1:2721991-2773536 GCF_000326865.2 Helobdella robusta | reverse complement strand
CTTTCTATATTTTAATTATTTTACTAAACATTTTATTTAAATTACATTATTTTATTTATATAATCTACATAAACTTTAGTTATTATGATATTTACAACAAGGTTAATTTATTTCACAATTTAATACATATTTTATTTTCTATATTTTCACATTTTACATTAGGCATTTACTTTAATTAAATTATATGTTTAAACAATATTTAGGCTCTGAAGATGGCATTACGCCGAAACAGCGCTGTTAGCTTTATTCCAGTTTTAGATAAATATGAACTCAAACAATACCGCCTCGTTGAATGTCTTATAAAGAAGTTAATTAATGCAAAATGGGCAAACAATTTCAATGAAATTTGCATATATATATATATATATATATATATATATATATATATATATATATATATATATATATATATATATATAGCGTTGAATAGTTTCTATTACATTTCTCAATATTTCGAACCAAATTCTTGTCGTCATTATTTATTTTATTAACGTTAGAATAATATACAGTTTTCCAATTTATTCTCGAGTGTATAAGACCCATTTCGATTTTTAAATCATCTTGTTGCAGTTTATATAGAGAATTCGTATAACCCAGTACTTGTTGGAGTTTATATAGGGAATTTGTATAACACAGGCCTGTGATTTGCATTTATTGTTATTATTGACTTTGTTAATTTTAATATTTTTTTTATTTATTGATTTGATTTCTTTGTTCGAGCTAATTACTTTGGTACTATGTTTTATTGCTTCGGTTTTATTGCTTTGATAGCACTTTGGTCAATGGTGCTTTCTTCGGTGACTTCATCGGTACCATTAGTTTTGTTAGTATATTTTATTATTGTCTTTCTTGTTGTGAGCATTGTTGAAACCTTTTGTTGTTTGTTTATCAGAGGTTGTTTTATGTCGGTGAGAATGGCTTCGGCTAATTTCAGATGGGAATGGCTGGAATTAAAGTATGTTATTTTGGTGTTGTCCAGGATTTCTCTTGTAATTTCATTATTGTGTGTGTGTTCTAACTGTGTTTTTATAGAACCTTCCCTTTTGTGCATGATCAGACGTCTAGTTAGCGATGTTGTAGTTACTTCGATATATGAAACATTTTGACGTGCATAGCCGACAAGGGGACATGTAAATTCATATATCAAATGGCTACGTTTTAAAGATGAATCATGCTGAGAACTATCATCTTTGTTCATGAAAAGGTTTGATGTCATTGCATTTCTATAATAAATTCTTAGTTTTATTTTGTCAAAAGGGTTAGCTGGTTTGACATTTTTATAAATGATTTGTTTTAAGACGGATTCGTCCGCTTTGTTAGTTGGTGTTCATAGGATTCCTATAATAAAAGATGATTTCAGTGTTTGGATTATTATGTTATGGGCTGCTGAGTTGTAATTTATTTTTAATTATATCTTCCATCATTACTGTGCAGTATCCATTGTTTAACAAGAGGTTTATAACTCTTCAATTCTGCATCACGTTTTTTGGTTGATGATGAGGTGGCAAAGGCGCGGTTAACAAATACTCTTGTTATACTAATCTTAAATTGCTCAGTGCATTCACTTTTTTCATTAAGACAAATGCCTTCATTTATAGTTTTTACATAACCTTCAGTTTAAAAACTATGTTCATTGCGAGTGACTAGGACATCAAGAAAGGGTAGGAATTTATCATTCTCATGCTCAATGGTAAAATTTATTTTGGATTTGTTGAGAACAGTGAGTAGTTCATTAACTTTATTAGGATCTTTAAATGATATAATGATGTCATCATCGTATTTTGCATATATGTGAGGTTTGAGAAAAGTTATCTTGAAAAGTTGATTTTTCTAGATGATCAATATAGAAGTTGGCAAAATGAACACCTAGAGATGAGCCTATGGCAACTCCGTCTATCTGCTTGTATAGTTTTCCATTGGGGCTGTAGAACGGTCCCTCCGTGGTGCAAATTTGCAATAATGACTTTAACACGTGTTTAGGTATTTTTAATGGAGTTTGATTGGAGAGGTAAACGGTGTTGATTATTATGTCGATGGTTTCTTTGATGGGAACATTGCTAAACAATGATTCTACGTCAAGTGAAGCGATATGATTGGATGCTTGTTTGTGTTCAACAAACTTATGAATTCCTTGGATGTTTGTAGGTTTGTCATTACGGGTGTACGGAGTTAGGATTTTGTTGAGAGGTTTACCTATTGGTATAGGTAGCTGTCGAGATTTGACTTATAATTGGACGAAGAGGATAATATGGTTTTGTGGGTTTTAATGTTACCATAAAGGTATCCAGGGAAATATTCACCAACGAGTAAATTGATTTCCTCGTTAAGAATGTGTTTATTGATTTTTCGAATCAACCCGTTCAGTTTTTTCTTGAGTTCAGTTGTAGGATTTAATTTTATTTCTTTAAATTTAATAATGACGACAAGAATTAAACTATTATTTATTTACAAAAATATATATTAATAAATAACACAATCGCGATAGAATTTAATGAAAATTGTGTACGTAACGGCCTTATACCTAACAATTTAAAAAATTGGTGAACCAATCGCCGATATCGATTTTAATAAACTTTTATCTGATGAAATTCAAAATTAGAGTTAGTATTTCTAATCCAACCAAAGGAATTGCCTCAGCGATGTTTGAATGGACAAATTCAAATTTAAATGAAGTATGAAAATGATCTATAAGCAAGGCATTGAAAATATTGCTGCGCAATAACGAACACATCGAAAACTTCAAAACTTGAAGAAACATCAACCCGCTCAATCTTCAACCAACCTTGACCATTTTGTTAATTTAAGCAATTACATATCAAGTAAAAATGAAATTGACTTTTTAAATCTAGGAATTAACTACCATTTCATGAAAATACCTAATTATATAATTGTTTTCTACTACCCTTTGTTTCAAACTAGATATATAGATACTGTTACTAGTAAAGAAATAAAGGCAGTGATGTCAAAAAAATTTACAAACACGGCAGAAAAAGTGACGACTTACGTCCGATGTTGATTGAGTTCAGAGATAAAACAGTAAAAAATTTGTCAATGAAAATCTTTCTAAGATGAAACATTTGAATAATGAATTTAAAAATGTTAGCATCAGCCATGACTTCACAAAGGAACAACGAGAAAAATGTAAACGTTTAGCTGCAGAGGCAAGAGATGAGATAAACAGAGTCAGGATTCTGGAGAATTTGTGTACAGAGTGAGTGGAGATCCGTAAATTTCAGAATTATAAAAATTAAAAAAATTTAATGGTAAAATAAACTGCACTTGCCTTAATCATGATCCAGTAAATTTTATCAATAGTGTCAATAAAATCATTTTTTGCGCCAAATGTTGATGGTGTTCATGGATTGCTCAATGATGGTTTAGATGTACTGAGCTTACAAAAACATGGCATAAATGACCCGATGATATTTCTCTTAGTTTAGAAAAGCCTTGTGATTTTAGTTTTTTTGGAACATCATCACAAAAGGTTTTCAAATATTTCACGCACTCAAAACACTTCGCTCACACAGTTTTAAAGACATCAAATCAAATTATTCGACATCGCTGATTCACTCATCACATCGCAAATCAAATATGCAGCTTTACCCTGGCCTAATTTTGTTACACAACCACTTCAACAACTTAATCTCTCATCAAAAAACTAATTCACATCAACTCTCTACTTGTTTCATATCCTACCGTCACTCAAATATTCAACATACTCGATTCAAGACTGTTCAAGAAAGTATAAATTAACAACAACCACGTCATTCATCTTCTACTACCACCAATAAAAACTAAACTACTATACACAACCTTCGTCAACGTAAGAACAACTTTCAAGTCGTCACTTAATCAACATATCAGAATAAAACCTTACAAAATAGAACAACTGATCTTATACCAACACTCAATAAATATTTGTCATCGGTTGGACGGGAAATTTAACTATTAAGAAAAGAGCAGAGGCTGACTATGGTAGTGGTGCCAGTAACGACATGTCAGTGGTACAGGTAAACTTAGTGTCAGCGGGGTGAGCAAGTGCGCTAGTTGCAATGTTGGTAAACCAGATAATGTTAATAATAATAATCATAATAATGTGAATGTGAAGAAGCTGGATGTTGACAAGAAAGAAGATCATGATGAAGAAGATGTTAGTAATAGTCATATAATAGTAATAATAATGTACAATTCTATGAACCCTGTAAAGCCCCTAAGGGTTAGGGTAGAACCCTCAAGGGTTAGGGTGGAGCCTGTGATGCTGTAAAACTCAATTTTACAGTGTTTTATAGACTTTTACAATGTTTTACAGTGTTCTATCGAGTTTTGAAGAGTTTTATAAGGTTTAACAAATTTTACTTGAAATTATAATGTTTTTTAATATTTTGTTACCAGAATTATATCTTATTTTTAGATATCAGAATTTATAGCGTTCTTTTGTAAGTTTCTTAACATGCAACTTTGTCAATGGCTGATCGTCCTTTCGTACTTCCAGTTTTTTTTGTTTGAAACTGATTTATCTATTTTAAAAATGAATTTAATCTGTAATTTACCATTTTTTGAAAATCTTACCTGTACTACACTTTAATGATATCAAAAATAGTTGCTGAAAAGTTTGAGATATTGATGAAGAGAAAATTGTTTCTGAAGAGTTTGAAAGATAGTTGCTGAGTTTGCCATAGTCTCTAAAGTATTTGAAATATCAACGTGTCGAAGTGTTTGTAATTATTTCTGAAGAATTTAAAAGATAGTTTATGATAAGTTTAAGATATTGTTGAAGAGAAAATTGTTTCTGAAAAGTTTGAAAAATAGTTGAGATATTTTTTTTTTTAAGAGAAATTGGTTTCTGAAGAGTTCGAAAGATAGTCAATGAAAAGTTTGAGATGTTGCTGAGAAGAAAATTGTTTCTGAAAATTTCGAAAGATAGTTGCTGAGTTTGCCATAGTCTCTAAAGTATTTGGAATATCAACGTGTCGATATTCAGCCTCTGTGTCCATTTAAGGAAATTGATAAATTTAAAGCGTTGAACTGTAGAGCATGGCGTGATTTTTTTAGTGAACTACAATTAGTAAACACGTTTTAAATGATTGTCAAAAATTGTATACTTCCTACAAACTTAACAGCATTATGGCGTGATTTTTCGTTTCAAACCAATCAGCGTTAAAAAGAGGTCTTAAAATATGTATTCATAGTTTTTCATTATTTAATTAATGACTTGGCATATACGCTGATGAGAATGTATGGAAATAAGCCTATAAAGACTGAAAAGCTCTAGTTTTAGTCGTTTATGATTTTGTTTTAAGTTTAGTTTAAATTTAGTTTTTAATTTAATATTAATTCAATTTATTATAATAATTTAATAGTTAAATGTAATATAGAAACATTCGGTTGCGGTATTAAGTTGCGTTTGATAAGTTTTAAATTTAAGCTTTAATAGAGTCTTATGGAGTTTCATAAGGTTAGTGAAGTGTTTGAAAAGAAGTTGGAATTTTGTTTTGATGAGTCTGAAATATATTTATATATATAACATTGTTTCTCAAAAATTTAATAATTACAGTTGCTGACGAACAAACTAGCTATAACAAACTTGATAAATCCTATAGAACTCTGTATAACTCTATGAAACTCTATAAAATGTACAATTCTATGATATTTATTTACAGTTGCTAACGAGTCTGTCCTGGGTATGACATAAAACTGCATCCACGCTGCCTTGCGTGCTTTTGAGTGAAAAGCTAGGCCCACCGCTTATAACTGGTGGTTGTCGTCAGGATGGGTGTCCGGATGTAAAAACTTTTCCCCAAATTATTCCGATGCCATCACAAAGAAAAACAACGGCCCCTAGTCCCCAGCAGGCCTTAAGTGGTCAAGGGGTGCCAAGAATCCCTGGAAAGTATGCAATAGCGGAGGGATGTTGCAGAAAAATTCAGAATGGCCCCTCTATGGTACTTAGACTTGGAACGCTCAATGTTGGATCACTAACTGGCCGCAGCATGGAAATCGCAGAAATTCTCGAGCGCAGAAAGATTGACATCTGCTGCCTTCAGGAAACCCGATGGAAATCGAATGGTGTCTGTCATGTCAACTCAGACAAAGAAAAATATAAACTATTCTGGAATGGTCAAAAGACGGCCAAAAATGGTGTTGAAATTTTTGTCAGAGAACCGCTAGCCCAAGAAGTACTGGATATTAAAAGGATTAAGTGGATCAAGTGGATCAAGCTTCGCATAGAAAAGCAAACAATGATTATTTTTTCTGCATACGCACCACAGACAGGCGAATCAGAAGGGATGAAAAATGACTTCTGGACTCATTCTCTGACACCATCTCAACAATACCAAAATCTAAAACAATCCTGATTGTAGACGATCTAAATGGCCACGTTGGAGAGAAAACAGATTGTTTTAATAACGTACATGGCGGTTTTGGCTATGGAAAACGGAATGAAGATGGCAACCGCATCCTTGAGTTTGCTGAAAGTCACGGGTTTTGTTTACTGAACACATATTTTAGAAAGAGGTTGGAACATCTCATAACATACAAAAGTGGACCATCAGCCACGCAAATTGATTTCTTCGCTGTCAAGCAACCACACCGAAGGCTGTTCAAAAACGTCAAAGTTATACCTGGCGAATCATGTGTCGCCCAACATAGACTCCTTGTGGCAGACCTGGTTGCCGAACTGTCAAAACATAAGTCTGAACAAATTCCTCGGAAAATCAAAACGTGGAAGCTGAAAAGCAATATTCATCGAGAAAAATTTCAACAGATTGTCGCCACACAGTTAGACCACCAATCGCAAGCCAGTACAGATTGGAGTACATACAAAACCGATTTAATCAACGCTGCAACTACAGTTTGTGAGACAACTGGTACAAAACGTCAGCATGGTGGTGGAATGACAGTGTACAAAATGCAATAGCTAAAAAGAAAGTTGCATACAAGCAATGGCAAAAATCAAAGTCTGTAGATGACCATAAAATTTTCCGTGAGAAAAGCAACTATGCAAGACGTCAAGTTGCACTGGCACGGACAGATCAGTGCAAAGAGTGGCTCACTAAAAGCAAAGGTGAACAAATGAAATCTGTGTATTGTATTGCAAAACAAGCAAAGCATACGAAAAAAGACATAGTTGGTGCCTCGTGTATCAAAAACGACAAAAATGAGATGGTTCTTGAACAAGATGAGATCAAGCTACAGTGGAGAGAATACTTCAATCGTCTGTTAAACGAAACAATTCCTTGCAATGTTAACTTTGACGCTCCACCCATCTAAGGTCCGATTCCAAACATCACTGTAGAGGAGCTTACAGAAGCTCTGAAAGCTATGAAGGATGGAAAGGCCCTCTGAACTCACAAATGACATTATCAAAGCATCTGGTACTGCAGGTATCCAAACGTTACTACAACTTTGCCGTGAAATCTGGAGAAATTGCTCAATGCCGACTGAATGGAACTATAGCATGACAGTCCCGCTATACAAAGGCAAAGGTGATCCATTAAACTGTTCATCATATCGGGATATACGTCTGTTAGAACACTCCCTGAAAATTGTCGAAAAAATCATTGAGAGAAGATTAACGTCGTGCATCACAATCGGAAATTATCAATTTGTTTTTTTAGCGGGGAAATCAACAATTGATGCAATTCACATCCTTCGGCAACTGCAAGAGAAGTACCTTGCAAAGCATCAACAACTATCACACATTTTTGTAGACCTTGAAAAAGCATTTGATCGAGTTCCCTGTGGAGCAATCAGGCGGAGTCTACGTCGACAACTCATTCCAGAATATCTTGTTCGACTTGTGATGGAAATGTATACGAATACTAAGACTCTTGTCAGCACAACGGTTGGAAACACAGATGCATTTGACATCGGCGTTGGAATTCACCAAGGCTCGATTCTCAGTCCACTGTTATTTATAACTGTGATGGAAGAAATCACAAAACCGATACGCACTGGTGACATTTGGAATCTAATATATGCTGATGATATCGTTTTAACAGCCACGTCTGAGCAGAATGCAGCACAAATGTTTGAAGGTTGGAACACCAGACTCGTCGATCATGGATTCAAAGTCAACATCAGCAAAACCAAAGCAATGAACACTGGTGAACCCATCCAATCCACAGCTACTGGACGATGGCCCTGTTCAGTTTGTAAATCTGCTGTAGGTAACAATTCAATCAAGTGTCAGCAGTATAACCAGTGGTGTCACAAACGTTGTTCAAAAATAATTGATACTTTATCAAAAGTGTCCAATTTTGTTTGTCCTGCTTGCATCAATCCACAACAACAAATTCGAAATAGCACTGTTTTTGAAGCCATTAAAATAGAGAAAGTCACATCGTTTCAATATCTAAGGGATGTTCTGGATTGTACTGGAACAGCTGAAGCATACGTGCAGCCTGGAATAAATGGCATCTCCTTGCCTCTATAATGATGTGGCGTGACATCCCACTACCACTACGATCAAGACTTTATAAATCTGTGATACGTCCGGTGTTGTTATATGGTGTAGAAACATGGCCAATGACAACCAAACTGGAACAACAACTTCAACGAACCGACATGAAAATGCTCCTATGGATGCAACAAATTAGTCTGAAGGACCACATCAAATCTACCGAAATTCTGCGTCGTGCTGGTTTAGATGATATAAAGGACGAATGCCGGCAACACCGTCTGAGGTGGTTTGGTTATGTCAAACGAAGTGGAAACAGTGCCATAACTTTTCTTGCAGATGTTGAAGTACCTGGCACACGTCCCAAAGGCCGTCCAAAGAAGTCCTGGTCGCAAACAATTGAGCAAGACATGAAAGCTCTAAACTACAACTGATCGTCTAATTTGGCGCAAAAAGTTGATGGCAAAGAAAACAACGTCCTACCTCGGGAAACCGGGTCTCTGGACGCAAAACGAAAATTGATTTGATGTGAGTAAGAGAAGAAGAAACATTTTAGACAAAAAACTGCAAAGCTTTCAAAAAATTTGCAAGGCAGGCAATCAAGGTAGTGGCGGGAATGACGATGACGATGGAGATGATGGTAACGAAGACGGGAGCAAGAAGAAGAACATGGACAAGACTAAAAAAGATGCAGCTGGAGATGAAAAGTTGGGGAGAGGATGCAGGGTTAGGAAGAAAAAGTTCATGAAAGAGGAGGAGGCTGGCTGCCTCCCTCCTCAGTTCCGGGAAGAAGATGCCGAAACGACCACAATAAAATCTGACAAGAACGGCGAATCAATGCAAAAAAAAGGAGAAGACAGAAGTGACTAAAGATTAGAAGACGTATGCAGGGGTGAATATTCCCGCCAGAGAGTATTCAACATTTGGGGGAGAGGTATGTCACGGTGCGAGATTAGGTGCTATATGATTATTAGCCGGACAGAATGCGCTTCAGAAATGAGCGGGGCTATGTATGAGGCAGGTGCGCTGGAAAAAGGGGATTGTTGGCGAAGTTTGGTCAAGAAGCGAACGTCGGTGGAAAGTACTGTTTTATTACTGTAAATAATTATTATGGTAAAATTTAATTTCGAAATTCAAACAATACTTATCGTTATTTATTTATTTCGTTAATAACAATAGTTTCGTTATTTCAATTCCTGTCTGTAAAGAATTACGTTTGGATTTTTTGGTTTTTTTTTGGTATTAAAAGGATTCTGCCGTGAACTCAGTTACATAAAGCCATAATTATAGAAACCCAACTGCAAGCCCTAATGACGTGCTTATTATTTATTAGTAGCAATATAGTTAATAAAAGCAGTTTTGCGAAAAATTCTTGTTGAAAATAAATTTATTTACCCAGAATGCAGACTCTAAACAAAGTTTTATGAGTAGATATGGTTTTGTTTGATTCTAAAATCGCTGTGATGGAAATTTCCGAAATACGTTTTTATTATTTTGAGAAATTGTGCACCAACGATTTTGCTTAGAAAAACAAGACGTAAATTTGTGCAGCATACAGAGCGAAGGCAAGCCTACCAAGAACGGCGCGCTGTGCGATACACAAAGAAGTGTACAGCAGTGTCTTTATCAACAGCTGACGATACAGACTTTAATAATGGAAGAACGTGAAAAGTTAACTCAGTCAAAAATAATAGATTTGGATAATAATGATTATTGTAAAAATTATAATAATGATAATAATAATAATAAAAATAGTGAAAATGTAATAAAGATAATTTTATCATGTTTAAAAATAAAGAACGTTAAAAGTATGCTCCTTCTATAAAGCAAAATTCCTTCGTCCAAGATTGTTATTAGTTCCAATTAAAGCCAACACTCTTTTGTTACAATTTAAATCACTTGCTCTTTATATGTATATTGTAGAATATAATATAGAGCATCAGCAACCAAAGGCGGCGAGTTGTTCAAATTATTGGGGGGGCTTAAAAGTTACCGAAATTTTAATTTTTATTATTTTAATTCAAACTATAATTTAAACTTCTTCTTAATTTTTAATCAATTTAAAAGTCAAAAGTTTAAACAATATAATGTAAATAGTAAAATTCTATTTTTAAATATTCCGAACATTAAAAAATCTAGTTTAAATACAGTCATGTTGCAAACGTTTTTCTGGGCAAATCATTCCGAGAAGTAAATTCTTTGCATAAGTCCTCAATTGAATGATTGTGGTCGCGTTCTTTATAGCACTGTAGTATGACCAAATGGTTTAATCTTAGCTGACTGATTGTTGAACGTAAATAAGTTTTTAAGCGCCGAAGGACGGAAAACGATCTTTCTGAGCTGCATGTTGTCACAGAAATTGTAAGAAATATTCTGATAAGTCGAGAAAGTTCTTCTAGCGTTTCATTCAAACCGTGTTCGTTCGTATCTTATAAAACGTTGACAATGTCTGTGACTGAGGTAATTGATAAATTTCGTTGCTTACAAATATCGCGAAACATGTCGAAAAGTAAATGTAATCTGTCTTTTGACACCTCTGGATATAATTTAGAAATATAATTTAAGTGACTGCCGTCAATTGTAGCTGCATGTAAAATTTTTGATTCCAAACCGGCAAGTTTTTTGAAACCATCAGAATTGAATCTAGCGTCAAGTGAAGAGATAGCGGCACCTACGATCTCTAAATACATTTTTTTTTAATAATTGCGAAATGTCAAATACACGAACGTTTTCGTTACCATCAGTAAAACGCTTCGGACAATTTCGCTGCCGTGGCAAACTTGGATCTTCAATATTTATTATTTTTGCATCATTAGTTGTATTTAACCAAAAAGACGAAAAGGCTTCATCGGATCGGATCTGTTGAAGCGATGGCATTAGACCTTATACGAGTTTGTGTACTTTTGACATAGACACTTAGACAGTGTCGGACACTGAAAAGCTTTTGATTTAGTTTCCAATTTATCGTATATGAGAACCAAACAGCGCAACACAAAATAATTATAAAATAATGTCATTTTTGTGAGAAAACCAGCACATTTGGCGCCATTATTCATTTCTGACAGAACTTTGATTTTAAAAAAAGTTTAGCAAAGATGTCTAGTTGTTTAACGCGCTGTTGATGCTTCATGTACGCATAGTCCACCTTGTTGGACATATGAACGCAATGATGTAATTGTAGCATTACTTTGTTGAAAAAAGGAAAAACAAGCTAAACGTTTAGGAGATTTTTTGATAAACGTTACAAGTTCATTTACAAAATGGATTGCATCTCTGCACTCTAACATCATAGAAATTGCATCTTGAAATGCCAAACTAATATTGTGGTTGTTGCAATGGACAAATATTGCAGACGGCAATATTGCTAAGACTTTGACCTGTACTCCATTATGAATTCCAGAAACGTCTAACGTTGTCCGTCGTCCTCGGCGATTTCTGATATCAAAATTAAACCTTAGTAAAACATCCTTCAAAATTTTGAACAATGTACCAGCATCTGTGGCGTCCGTGTTATAAAATCCTAGGAAATATTCTTCCGAAATAAATTCATTATCAACAACTCTTAAGCAAATGCTGAATTGTTCTTTAATTGCAATGTCACAAGTTTCGTCTAAAACAATGGCATAATACTTTCTCAAATGAATATTACTTATAAAAGATCTGAGAACGCTGTGCGACATAATTTCCATTAATTCATTTTGAGTATCTTTTGAAGTCCATTGATATTATGTTTGTTCAAGCCATTGCTGTAATTCAGGACTATCTTCTGCACGCAAACGTAAAAAACAGTGAAAATTCGAATCATCGTCGTCATGAGAGAGCGTATAGCGATATTTTGAACAGATAGACATTTTTTAAATTTATTTTTAAATATTGAGGGGGCTCAAGATAATCTTAAGCCAGAAGGGTTAAAAATTAGAAGGGCTCGAGCCCGAAAGCCCGTACAAGTAGTTATGCACAACACGTTAATAAATTTATAAACACAAATTTTTGATAATATGTTAATGTATGGTAATTTAAAAGTAATTAGAATAAAATTAAGAGAGTCACATCAGTCAGATTCTATTAGAATTTTATTAGATTATTAGAATCTTTTGAATAAAAATTTAAGTTAAATAAAAAACATTACATTAAACAAAAAAACATTAAAAAACACCACGCAAAAATAGCACATCAAAAGAATTAAAGGTACGAAACTTTACCTAAACATCACAATCTTAAAAGATTGAATCAAAACGCAATCATTACAATAAATTGCAGCTTGTTCATTTTGAAGTTTAGAGATTCTTTAAAGTAGTATTCACATAATACGACTGAAATTTTGAAAAATTAACTGGTACATTTAATATTAGGTTTATCCGATGTATCATAAAAATATAGACAATCAATCTTTGTTTAGCGTCCAGCAACCCAGTTCGTTGACATTGTTCTCCCAGACGTTGTTCTCTTTGCTATCAATTTTTTGCGCCAAATTAGACGATCAGTTGTATCCATTTCATTTAAATTTAGAGCTTTCATGTCTTGCTCGATTGTTTGCGACCAGGACTTTGTTGGATGGCCTTTGGGACGTGTGCCAGGTACTTCAACATCTGCAAGAGAAGCTATGGTACTGTTTCCACTTCGTTTGACATGACCAAACCACCGCAAACGGTGTTGCCGGCATTCGTCCTTTATATCATCTAAACCAGCACGACGCAGGATTTCGGTAGATTTGATGTGGTCCTTCAGACTAATTCGTTGCATCAATCTGAGCATTTTTATGTCGGTTCGTTGAAGTTGTTGCTCCAGTTTGGTTGTCATTGGCCATGTTTCTGTACCATATAACAACACCGGACGTATCACAGATTTATAAAGCCTTGATCGTAGTGGTAGTGAGTGTTAAGTTTTATGTTTTATATTAAAACATTATGATTTATAATATACTTTTATTTTTCTTTGGACCAAATGTTCTTTGCTTTGTATGTAACTTCACTTTTTCCTTTTCTGTTGATCTGGTGGATAATAAACAAGTCGAGAACGTTGCTTAGTTTATTTCTCTTCTTTTAATGTCTTTCAATATTATATCAATTAATTAAACGATCTACGTGACTAGAAATTTAACAGATTATGGGACCCAGATAACGTTTTTCTTAATTAATTGATTTGACGAAGAAAATTTAGAATAAAGAAATATCGGAAGATTCCTTTGTGAAGACTGAAGTGAAGAGAATGCACGTGCTTCTTCATTCTCTGAAATTCGATATTTTGCTTCTAATTAAAAGGTCAAATTGAAAGACAAGGAAGAAATGGATCTAACAAAAGTGCAAATCAAACACCTAGAAGGCAAACGTAATTGGTTGAACTGGAAGTCGAGAGTTTGTACAATACTACGCGGCATTTCTGATGCAATGGACGTAGTAAATGGCAAATTAAAAGTTTCAGATGAATTAAACGATGACTCAAATAAAGATGAGATAGCAAAATATCAAACTGCTTTGAACAGATTCAATAAAGCAGATTGTAGTGTTATGATTATTCTGTCAACCAACATGACCGATGAAACGTATGAAAAAGTTCGTTCATTCAGTAATGCCAGAGATGTTTGGTTAGAACTTCACAGATTATATGAGGAAGTTAATGAAGATAAAGCATACAACTTATGCATGAAGTTCTTTAGTTATAAAATGGGATGAAAGCGATGATGTTGTCACTCATGTTACAAAACTCAAGAATCTTTGGAAAGATTTGAAGGTTGAGTTAAGAAAAGATGAAAACAGTGACTTGTTGCTGGTGTGTCAGATAATTGAAACTCTGCCAAAAAAAAATGGTTTTAAGAAATTGTGAAAAATGGTATTCTGATGGTAGACCAGCAAAACCAAGAAATAACAATCTACGCGATGACAATAAGTCACTAGTTGTTATGGAATCAAGTGTTTTTGCAATTGATGAGTCAGCGTACACTGATGAATGGTTTTTTGACAATGGTGGAACGTGTCATCTAACTTTCCGAAGAGACATATTTCAAAGTTTTGAAAAATTTTCTCAACCGAGTAAATTATATGTTGCAAATGGTGATACTGTAGAAGCTTTTGGAAAAGGAATTATTCATCTTCAAGTGAAAGTGAATAATAAATGGCAAACTGTTAAACTTACAGATGTCTTGTATGTGTCAAAAGTAAAAAGAAATTTGTTCTCAGTGCTTGCAACTCAAGATAAGAACAGAAATAGCTCTTTTGTTTCAACCTCAAGAAGTTGTCATCTCCTTATTGACAATGTGATAAATGTTGTTGGAATAAGAAACAACAATGGAGGTTTGTTCAAACTTGTTGCAAAAACTGTTAGACCGTTGAATTCTGAAGTCGAAGTTAACTTTGTCAATGATCAAGATGCATTGCAGTTATACCATGAACGAATGGGATATCAGAATAAGAAACGCGTTAAAATGCATCGATCAAGAAGAGATGTTATTTTTGATGAGAAGGTTGTCAAACCAAATTCAGTGATTTTGGAAGAAGAAAGTTGTTCAGATGATACAGTTTCGATTGATGTTGAAATCAAAGATGAAAATAAAAAAACTTTGATTAAAGAAAATATTTCAACTGATGAAAATGTTCACAACCGTAGTTCAGTTTTATCTGATGAAGAAGATCAATCTGACTGTTGTAATCAAAAGACCAAAGGTATGGTTTTACGTGACAGGAATAATATCAAAAAGCCATCTCGTTATGATCCTTTCGTTATGTCTGCATTATGTGAAGTACTTGAACCAGAGAGCTACAAAGATGCCATTCAAAGTGATGAAAAAGATGAATGGTTTAAAGCCATGAACAGTGAAATGCAGTCATTAAAGGAAAATCAAACGTGGGATTTGGTAAGTCTTCCAAAAGGTCATAAGGTAATACCATGCAAATGGGTCTACAAGGTAAAACACAATCCAGATGGTTCTGTTGAACGTTTTAAAGCCAGGCTAGTGGTAAAAGGTTTTTTTCAGAAAAAGGGAATTGACTATGAAGATACTTATAGTCTGTGGTCAGAAGTTCAACTATAAGAACTCTATTAAGTGTTGCTGCAAATGAAAAGATGTCACTCATGCAGTTTGATGTGTCAACAGCATTTCTATACAGCAAACTAGATGAAGATATTTACATGGAGAAACCTGAAGGTTTTAAAGATAATTCAGGAAGAGTCTGTAAACTCAAGCAAAGTCTCTATGGACTTAAACAAGCTCCAAGATGTTGGAACAAACGCTTTGCTGAATTCTTGAAAAAGAGACATTTCAAACAAAGCGGTGCAGATACTTGTTTGTTCATTAGAATACAGGGAGGAAAGAAACTCATACTTGCACTGTATGTTGATGATGGACTAGTTGCCGGAACCGATAAAGAAGAACTAAAAATATTTGAAAAAAATTAAAGTCATCAGAGTTCAAGATAACATCCAAACCTGCAACGTATTTCCTTGGATTAGAGATTAATCAAGATGAGAAGGAAAATATTAATGTCAGTCAGTCATCGTATACAAGAATGATTCTTGAAAAGTTTGGGATGAGTCAGTGTTAATCCTGTACAACTCCGATTACAAAATCTGAGGAGTTCAATGAAAACAAAAATGAACATGAGGAAGTGAAATTTCCTTACAAATCAGCAGTTGGTGCATTGATGTACTAGATGACGGGAACAAGACCAGATATTGCATATGCAGTTGGAGTAGCATCCAGAAGTTTGGAGAAACCCAGCAAGTCCAATGTAGCACAAGTCAAGCAAATTTTCAAATATTTGCAAGGCACAGCTGATGTCGGTATTGTTTACAAGTCTGGTCAAAACAATACACTTATAGCCTACAGTGATGCAGATCATGGAGGAGATAAATCTAGTGGAAGATCGACATCAGGTGTGATCTGTATGTTTGGAGGAAACGTGATCAGTTGGTTTAGCCAACGTCAACCCTCAGTTGCGATTTCAACTATTGAAGCAGAAATCGTTGCCGCAAGTGAAGCCGCTCGTGAAGTGATATGGCTCAAACGATTGTTGAACGACATTGTAAATCTAAAGAAAAAGCCAGAAATTTTTGTCGACAATGAAGCAGCAATTCGTTTAGCACACAATCCAGAACTTCACAAAAGAACAAAGCATATCCACATTAGACAATTCTTTGTCAGAGAAAAAGTTGCAGAAGAAGAAGAAGTTTCAGTTGAACGAGTTACGACAGAACTTCAAATTGCGGATGCTCTGACAAAACCAATGGTAGGACCATGACTAAAAAATCTGATGTGTGCGATGGGTCTTCAGAACATTTAGGTTAAGGTCATCTAATGTTTTAAATAAAATGAGAAGGTGTTAAGTTTTATGTTTTATATTAAAACATTATGATTTATAATATACATTTATTTTTCTTTGGACCAAATGTTCTTTGCTTTGTATGTAACTTCACTTTTTCCTTATCTGTTGATCCGGTGGATAATAAACAAGTCGAAAACGTTGCTTAGTTTATTTCTCTTCTTTTAATGTCTTTCAATATTATATCAATTAATTAAACGATCTACGTGACAAGAAATTCAACAGTGAGATGTCACGCCGAATCAATATAAAGGCAAGGAGATGCCATTTATTCCAGGCTGCACGTATGCGTGCTCGAACGCAGCTAAGGCTGTTCCAGTACAATCTAGAACATTTTTTTGTGATTTCTTCCATCACAGTTATTGTTTTTGAAGCCATTAAGGTAGAGAAAGTCACATCGTTTCAATATCTAGGGGATGTTCTAGATTGTACTGGAACAGCTGAAACTGCCGTTCGAGCACACATACGTGCAGCCTGGAATAAATGGCATCTCCTTGCCTCTATATTGATGCGGCGTGTCATCCCACTACCACTACGATCAAGACTTTATAAATCTGTGATACGTCCGGGGTTGTTATATAGGGCAGAAACATGACAACCAAACTGGAACAACAACTTCAACGAACCGACATGAGAATGCTCCGATGGATGCAACGAATTAATCTGAAGGACCACATCAAATCTACCGAAATCCTGCGTCGTGCTGGTTTAGATGACATAAAGGACGAATGCCGGCAACACCATCTGCGGTGGTTTGGTCATGTCAAACGAAGTGGAAACAGTGCCATAACTTCTCTTGCAGATGTTGAAGTACCTGGCACACGTCCCAAAGGCCGTCCAAAGAAGTCCTGGTCGCAAACAATCGAGCAAGACATGAAAGCTTTAAATTTAAATGAAATGGATGCAACTGATCGTCTTATTTGGCGCAAAAAGTTGATGGCAAAGAAAACAACGTTCTACCTCGGGAAACTGGGTTTCTGGACGCTAAACGAAGATTAATTGATTCACAAGTTACAGACGCACCACCTTTTTAAAAATGAAAACGGTTGCTGAACGCGTTTGGTGGCATCTATTTTCAGGATGAAAAATGATTGCGTATCGCTATACGCACATACACTGTATTTTCTAAAAAAAAGCACGAGATTAAAAAATTAATTTTAGCAAATATAAAAAAATATTCAATTTTTCAAATAACACATTCCGGAGTCGGATGAAAAATATCTGTCTCCTCCAAAATTTCCGACTTTGTCGGACTTTTCGATTCCAACACTCGCGAAAACTATAATCCAAGCTTCCAAAATCTTGCATGCTCGTTGATTAAAACTAATTTTATCAAAAGGTACATTCTTTTATTTAACACGTTTTAAGCGCAATGTAAATTTCAAAGCGATAAACTTTATTGGAATGAATTGAATGGAAAATAACAAATTTCATTTTAAAGAAAAGACGTTTACCATCCTAAGTGCAGAGGGGTGGCCGCCAAGAGAGACTTCAACAAAATTTTGCCACGAAATAAGTGAGATCCGAACACATTCAACGACATTTAAAAATATTTTATTAATACTAATGAATAACTTTTTAAAATACATTTTTAGTTTTCACAAGTCACACAGACATGCAAGGAAGAACAATCGTGAATATGGCATCGACGGAGACAAGAACGCTTTTTGATGAACGTTTATTCGTACGTCCTTTGTGTGTACAGCACACATTAATTGAAAATATGTCAAATAATAAAATTAGTTGAAAGACGATTCTGTGTTAAATGATGACACGAACCAGATTAAAAAAATTGATCAGATAATTTTGAAACTGCTTAAGTAATCAATTAAAAATTACATTAATAACGAAACTGTAATAGTAATATGAGGACAATGACCAAAAAATTGTAAATTATTATCTTTAAGCAACGGTGTTAGTGTCGATGATAATATGATAATAAAAATAATATTCACGACATCATGGTAATAACAATAATTACGATTATTACGATACTACTACTTGTAATAATAATTATTGTTACATTGCTACGAAAAGTTGCTTGAAAATTAGTAAATCTTAAAAGTTTCAAAATAGATATCAAAAAATATGTTTTAATTACAGATCAACATAACTAAATTAATCTAACAAAATAACAAATATTATTTTAAGAAAATATTAGCATGAAACATAAATAAGTAACATTTTTGCAAATGTTTCAAGCAATTTTTATAAAAAATGACCATATCATGACGCGAGAACCAGTCAGACGCGAAGCTTCTTACATGCGGTTTTTAACAACAGTTATGACAATGTCAGCCAGCGCTCCGCATCTTAAACATTTATCGTTATGGTGTCTATATCATTATAAATAATTAATATAAATGATCCTTATTAAAATGTCTTGCTACCGTCATCTAACATTCAATTAAGAATTATGTTGTAATAAATATGGCTAACCAGAAAAATTTGAAATTCTTCCATAAAAAATATCCAAAAATATAAATGAAAAAGAAAATGTCAAACGTATCTTCTCGGTATATATCTTGGGTGCAGTTTGTCTTGTCCAGAATTTTGCGGTGCACTATATTCATTGTAAACTAATTTGAAGAGGAACAAGTGGAATATGAGAATGAGCGTGATGAGGGTCACCCAGAAAAAAGAGGTAGGCCCCCAATGATGACCATGTTTGTGCATCACCATCAGATGCTGCTCGTGGGCCGGAGCTTAAATAATGCAAATAAACAATCAATCTTCGTTTAGCATACAGAGACCCAGTTTCCCGAGGTAGGACGTTGTTTTCTTTGCCATCAACTTTTTCGCCAAATTAGACGATCCGTTGTATCAGTTGGAATACCTTTAAAAGAGTGCTTGATCACTTAACTGACGTTATTAATCTTCTTTATTCCAGGCTGCATGTATGCGTGCTCGAACGGCAGCTTCAGCTGTTCCAGTACAATCTAGAACATCTCCTAGATATTGAAACAATGTGACTTTCTCTACCTTACATGGCTTCAAAAACATTGCTATTTCGAATTTGTTGTTGTGGATTGATGCCAGCAAGACAAACAAAATTGGACACTTTAGATAAAGTACCAATTATTTTTGAACAACGTTTGTGACACCACTGGTTATACTGCTGACACTTGATTGAATTGTTACCTACACCAAGTTTGCAAACTGAACAGGGTCATCGTCCAGTAGCTGTGGATTGGATGGGTTCACCAGTGTTCATTGCTTTGGTTTTGCTGATGTTGACTTTGAATCCATGATCGACGAGTCTGGTGTTCCAACCTTCAAACATCTGTGCTGCATTCTGCTCAGACGTGGCTGTTAAAACGATGTCATCAGCATATATTAGATTTCAAATGTCACCAGTGCGTATCGGTTTTGTGATTTCTTCCATCAGTTATAAATTACAGTGGACTGAGAATCGAGCCTTGGTGAACTCTAACGCCGATGTCAAATGCATCTGTGTTTCCAACCGTTGTGCTAACGAGAGTCTTAGTATTCGTATACATTTCCATCACAAGTCGAACAAGATATTCTGGAATGAGTTGTCGACGTAGACTCCACCTGATTTCTTCACAGGGAACTCGATCAAATGTTTTTTCAAGGTCTACAAAAATGTTTGATAGTTGTTGATGCTTCTCTTGCAGTTGCCGAAGGATGTGAATTGCATCAATTTTTGATTAACCCGCTAAGAAACCAAATTGATAATTTCCTATTGTGATGCACGACGTTAATCATCTCTCAATGAATTTCTCGACAATTTTCAGGGAGTGTTCTAACTGACGTATACCCCGATATGATAAACAATTCAAAAGATCACCTTTACCTTTGTATAGCGGAACTGTCATGCCATAGTTCCATTCAGTCGGATTTGAGCAATTTTTCCACACTTCACAGCAAAGTTGTAGTAACGTTTGGATACCTGCAGTACCAGATGCTTTGATAATGTCATTAGTGAATCCAGAACGAGAGTGCAGAGTTTTAATATTCGTATAGATTTCCATCACAAGTCGAACAAGATATTTTGGAATGAGTTGTCGACGTAGACTCCACCTGATTGCTTCACGGAAAACTCGATCAAATGCTTTTTCAAGGTCCACCAAAATGTGTGATATTTGTTGACGCTTTGCGAGGTACTTCTCTCGCAGTTGCCGAAGGATGTGAATTGCTCTTTATTAATTTAAAATGAAGCGTCAAAGTTGAAATTGATGGGATTTGTTTCATTTAACAGGCGGTTGAAATATTCTCTCCATTGTAGCTTGATCTCATCTTGTTCAAGAACCATCTCATTTTTGTCGTTTTTGATACATGAGACACCAACTATGTCTTGTTTCGTACGTTTTGCTTGTTTTGCTATACAACACAGAGACTTCATGTGTTCACCTTTGCTTTTAGTGAGTCACTCTCTGCACTGATCTGTCCGAGCCAGTGCAACTTGACGTCTTGCATAGTTGTTCTTCTCACGGAAAATTTTATGGTCATCAACAGACTTTGATTTTTGCCATTGCTTGTATGCGGCTTTCTTTTCAGCTATTGCATTTTGTACACTGTCATTCCACGACCAAGTGTCCCGTTCATGCTGGCGTTTTGTACCAGTTTTCCCACAAACTGTAGTTGCAGCGTTTATCAAAACGGTTTTGTATGTACTCCAATCTGTACCGACTTGCGATTGGTGGTCTACCTGTGTGGCGACAATCTGTTGAACTTTTTCTCGATGAATATTGCTTTTCAGCTTCCACGTTTTGATTCTCCGAGGCATTTGTTCAGACTTATGTTGTGACAGTTCGATAACCAGGTCTGCCACAAGAAGTCTATGTTGGGCGATACATGATTCGCCAGATATTACTTTGCCATTTTTGAATAGCCGTCGGTGTTTGTTGCTTGACAGCGAAAAAATTGATTTGCTTGGCTGATGGTCCACTTTTGTATGTTATGAAATATTCCAACCTCTTTCTAAAATATGAGTTCAGTAAACAAAGCCCGTAACTTTCAGCAAACTCAAGGATGCGGTTGCCATCTTCATTCCGTTCTCCATAGCCAAAACCGCCATGTACGTTGTCAAAACCATCTGTTTTTTTTTTCAACGTGGCCATTTAGATCACCTCCTATTAGGATTGTTTCAGATTTTGGTATTGTTGAGATGGTGTCAGAGAACGCAGCCCAGAACTCATTTTTCATCTATTCTGATTCGCCTGTCTGTGGTGCGTATGCAGAAAAAATAATCATTGTTTGCTTTTTTAGGTAGCTTGATCCACATGAGACGTGAATTAATCCTTTTAGTATCCATTACTTCTTGGGCTAGCTGTTCTCTGACAAAAATTCCAACACCATTTTTGGCCATCTTTTGACCATTCCAGAATAGTTTATATTTTTCTTTGTCTGAGTTGACATGACAAACACCATTCGATTTCCATTGGGTCTCCTGAAGGCAGCAGATGTCAATCCTTCTACGCACGAGCATTTCTGCAATTTCCATGCCGCGGCCAGTTAGTGATCCAACATTGAGCGTTCCAAGTCTAAGTACCATAGAGGGGCCATTCTGAATTTTTCTGCAACATCCCTCCGCTATTGCATACTTACCAGGGATTCTTGGCACCCCTTGACCACTTAAGGCCTGCTGGGGACTAAAAGCCGTTATTTTTCTTTGTGATGGCATAGGATTAATTTGAGGAAAAGTTTTTACATCCGGACACCCATCTTGACGACAATATTATATTATTAAAAGGATGCAAATTAACAACATAAAAAAATATATAATAAAAGTATAAAACATTCATTAATTGTAACGTTTCGTCGTGCGGAAACTTCAAATGAGCATTATAAACAGGTTATTGTGTTTATTGAAGAAATAAAAGGCTAGCGTGGCAAGTAATAATTACATAGACACAAATGACAAAACACGCGACTATACCAATTACAAATAACATACATTCACACCATAAATACATAATGTGAGTGAAAGTGAAGAAAGCAATAAACCTTCATGAACGGAGTGGGCATTATGACATCTTTGAGTTCCTTCATGTGCTAGAGGTCAGATGTCATGTAGAGGATGGATGGTTTAGGTTCTGTTAACTTGACTGGCAAACTTACCTCTACGTTACTTGGTTATCTTGAATTAAAACATTCAAAATTAAAATTTTCATATTTCAAAATTTGAACTCAAATACTTAAAGTCATCATGACCATATCACAGAATAATAGCGTCCAAGACCAACATGGCGATTAACCTCTCCCACTCAAAATCCGATTTTATTGTTTTTAAAACTTTTTAATTTGTGTTCATGTCTGGTATTCATTCTTGTTTCTTATCACATAATTTTCCAGTTTCTTCCAAATGTTTCATACCACATAATTTTGTTAGCCTTATATTTGACACACATTATATTATACACAGAAATTTAACCGCATTTTACATTATTAATATAGTTTTAGTATGATAAATAAAAAAGGAAATGTCATGCCACACACACTCTCACCACACACAGCCAAACTAATTGCACCGGCTGTACCTTCAGAACGGCAGAGTGCATCATCGTAGACCTGAATTTACAAAGAAGTGGACAAAACCGATCAACTCATATTCCTGCAACACCGCTGTTTTTAACGATTTCTTTAGCCAACAAAGGTCATGCTATGAAATCGTTCAAAATCATCAACCGCTGATCTGCACTGTCTGCTCTGAGCACGCTGCAAGGCATCATGGCACCTATGTTATAGAAAAATAATCTGGATTTTTGAGTCCGGCATGAGAACGACAATAATATGGATTTTGGAGTCTGGCATGAGAACAACATGACTCGCCCAACGAGACTGAGCCCGAAGAATGAAGGCTTCAATACCGGTGATATCACATCTCTTCGACTTTTCAGTGTTGAGCATCCCATCTTTTCATTTGATGCGTGAAATCCTGTGGAGGAAGTTCATGTGAAATTGATCGAGCTTTGGCATGAAACGTTGATAGGTGGTCAAAGTCTCACATCATAATTTTTATTCCAAAATCTTAGAATCCTTCCATAGAAACATGATAAATTATTTTTCCTCAAACTTCAAAAATGTTTATTTTTAATTTATTCAATTAAAAAATAATATATCACTGAGCCATTTAATTAATTAAATTGTAATGGTAATCACATGGAAAATTTAAAAAAAAATTTAACCAGTGTTGCGGTTGCGCTTATGTTTGAGAACACCGAACCAAGAAGAGCAGTAAGCGGGAGAAGAAAAGAATAGAATTCGTTTGGATAGGCTGGACACGTGTTTCGTCCCTAACGGAGACTCATCAGCAGCCCAAATACCTATCAGAATAGTTATGGCAGTTTCTTATATAGCCCGCACAAATCACCTCGTTAGCTCGTTGTCTTTTATTTATTATTGAGGATTGTTAGTTTTTAGTCGTCAGGATTTCAATCCGACACCAGGAACCAATAATTTATCAATTTTTAAATTAAAAAATTATAGACATTTTTTTGTTACTTTTAACAATAATTTGTTTATTTCAAATTATATATTTTTAATCAATAAAAACCCATGTACCATGTTTTATTTTTCAACCGAAAAATTGATTTTTACCCTTTTTGTATACTGAGGACGTTTTGCAATTGGCATACATTGCTCGATGTCCCCCCTTTGTTTTACCGTATGCAAGGTGCCAGAAGTTCAAATCAGAAAAAATTAATGCTTTTGGAAGCACTACAACATGGATATAATTATTATATTGTTATAACTGGCCGGTCGACGACGATGGCCCATTGAAAAATAGTGACACGAAATAACCTTCAAATTGTAGGGATCAAACATTAAATTATTAACTATCTTTTATATTAATTACTATTAAAGATTATTGCAATTTTCAATGTTACCTAATCTATGTTAATTTTTATTTCTTTGCTTCTCTCTCGATCTTCTTTCTTTTTCCTGAGAGCTTGTAAACGAGACGGTTCGAGATACACGTTAGAATAAAGTTAACATTTTTTTACTTCACAACAAGGTGTTTTGTTAAAGGCAGAACGTACTAACAAGTTGGTGACCCCGACGTGATTCTTCTGACGTGAATCAAAAACTTTTCCGTAATAAATTTTCAATTTTTAACATGGCGGAATCCGGATTAAATAATATTGACATGATATTCATCGAGTTGCCCGCCTTTATAGATACAACATCGACAGGATGGTTTGCAATTGCTGAAGCTCAATTTCATCTCCGAAAAGTTAGTTCATCGGAAACAAAATATTATCATATCCTATCATCGCTACCGGCAGATTTGGTTGCAAAATTACCACACACTTGTTTCATGATAGAAATTACGACAACCTCAAAACAGCTGTGATATCGATTTACGAAAGAACAAAACCAGAATTGCTCGCTCGCTTGATCGGGAATACTAAAATGACCGGCAGATCATCACACTATTTACAAGAATTATTAGAATTATTAGCGACAGCCAATAAAATTGGATTGGGAGACGAACTCGTACGTCATATGTTTATACAAACTCTTCCAACAACAATTTCTCCGATCATCGCAGCTCAAAAAGATTTCGATCTACAGCGACTGGGAAATTTAGCAGATGAATTAATTCCATTTGCTAAAAACGATATTTACGCTATGAACAAAAAAACCACGAACAACAACACACTTTTCAACAGAACGAATTCAATAAACAGAATCCCTGATACGAAAATCCAAATCAACGTTCGCCCATTTTATAAAAACTAACGCACTCAAATTTGCCAAGGTCACTTATATTTTGGCGACAAATCAAAAACGTGCAAACCATGGTGCAGATAGCCAAACAAAAAAAGTTTACAAATTCAACCATCTTCAAGACCTCTATCTCCTACCCAGATGAGATCACCCGCAAACAACATTTCTTCACCACAGCCGTCGGAAAACTGATCAGGAGAGCCGAAGTCGCATCAATCGGATCGCCACTTTTTGAAGTTGCCGCTAGACTTGAATTGGATTCACAACATTAAAATTAATAGTAGATACAGGCGCATCAGTCACAATCATCCCAACAAAATTTTCAGCAGGATTATGTTTGCAACCCACTGCCGTTCACCTGTCAACTGCGAGTGGTAAAAACATTACCTGTCATAGAGAAACCATTGTTGAAATCCACATCCTACCATTGCACAAAACATACTAATGGAATGTTGTAATTGCAGATATTGTCAAACATTTGTTAGGCAAAGATTTTTTAAGTCATTATGAAATCCTTGTCGATTGCACCAACAACAGACTGATTGACACAATAACAAAAAAAAACGATTACAACAAACGTTTTGCAGAGTTCCGTTCACCAAATTCACATCAATAAACCGCCAGTTCCCCAGATAGTAACGAAACTCATCAATAAATTTCCAATGTTGATTGAACCAAGAAATGAAAATCAAATAAAAATCAACTCAAAAGTAAAACACAACATAGACAATGGTGAAAGCCAACCAACATCTGCCAAGGCTCGCCAACTGTCTGAAGAGAAATATAAAGTAGCAAAAGAGGAATTTACGTCTTTACTAAACGCCGGAATCATCAGACAATCTAAATCTCCCTGGGCTTCTCCACTCCATCTAATTCAAAAAGGTACTCCTGGACAAAGGAGAGCTTGCGGAGATTATCGTTGTGTAAATGCCATTACAAAACCAGATAGATATCCAATTCCAAATATTCACAGCATCTCAACTAAACTCCATATCAAAAAGATATTTTCAAAATTAGACTTATTAAAAGCCTATCACCAGATACCAGCACATGAAAACGATATAGAAAAAACAGCCGTAATAACACCTTTTGGACTATTTGAGTACATGTTTATGCCTTTTGGTTTGCGAAATGCAGGATGTACAATCCAAAGATTTATGGATAATATCTTCCTAGATACCAACTGTGTTTTAGTTTATCTAGACGACATTCTCATATTTTCAGAAAGCACTGGACAATCAAAAAAAAGATTTAGAAACGGTATTTAAAATCCTTAGCGAAAATAATTTGAGAATCTCCATAGACAAGTGCCAATTTTTCAAAAAAAAATCTAAATTACCTAGGATTCAACATCAGCGGTGAAGGAATATTTCCTACAAAAGAAAAAATAAACGAAACACTTCCATATCCAGATTCAAAATGTACAAAATACCACTTAGTTACTGACAGTTCTGCTTACGCCATAGATGCAGCACTGCATCAAGCAGTTGATTCAACTCCTGTACCAATCGGTTTCTACTCTAAAAAGTTAACTGAACCAAAACGTAACTATTCTACATTCGATAGAGAACTGCTAGCAGCGTACCTTGCCGTCATCCATTTTAAACATCAGGTTGAAGGAAGAAATGTAACTCTATTTACAGATCACAAATCATTATGCGCTGCCTACAAAAAGAAAACACCATTAAAGTCAGACGTTCAAAAACGATATCTTTCAATGATATCCGAATACATTGCAGACGTCATTTATATCCGCGATGAAGAAAGCGTTGTTGCAGATTGTCTCTCTCGGCCAGCAAATGCTGTAAAGATAGACGTCTGTGACTTGTCGTCGATAGCCGAGCAACAAGAAATTGATGATGAAATAAAATCATTCAAGGATCAATTGAAACAATATCTAATTGGCGATAACAAAAAAATATTTTGTGATGTATCAACACCATACCCCAAACCATACATCCCAGTTAATTTGAGAAAAGCCATATTTGACAGTCTTCATAACCTTTCACATCCAGGTATCAAACACAAGATATGTTTGACCAGATATAGACAAACAAATAAGAACTTGGTCAAAAGAGTGTTTAAGCTGTCATCAAAACAAAATTCACTGACACACGAAATCTACGATATCATCATTCAGTTTATCGTCTGCACGTTTTGAGACTGTTCATATTGATATTGTAGATCCGTTACCACCAGTCAAGCAAGGAAATGAAACCTTTTCTAGTCCATTCAGATATTTACTCTCATGCATTGACAGAACAACTGGTTGGATCAAAGCAGCTCCAATGACGAAAATTTTAGCTTCAACAGTTGCTACAACTTTCTTGAACATTTGGATCGCTCGATTCGGTGTCCCTCTTTATGTTGTAACAGACCGAGGTACACAATTTGAGAGCAAATTATTTAACAAACTATAAAAATAATTGGATTTTACCGTCTGCGTACAACAAGTTATCATCCACAAGCCAATGGAAAAAATAGAACGTCAACATCGTACCTTGAAAACAGCAATAAGTTGTCTTAGACAAAACTGGTTAGATGCATTAGCTGTCGTTCTTTTAGGACTCGAAAGTAATTGATCGTAACGACAAATACTTTAAAATTGAATTGATACTAGGAAATTTTCAGAATGTGTCAATTGATTGATTAAAGCCAGCTTGTTTATTATTACCTCCAACAACCAAAACCAGAATAAAAAACGAGAATAGTTCGACAACGAACAACAAACTTTCTACAACAGATACAACAAAACCAGCAACACCAGACACAAAATCTACTAAAACAGCAACAACAACATCAGGCGCAACAACAACACAAGAAACAAGACCGACGTCAACCACATTGGAACCAACAATCCAACACTCCAGAAAGGGGAAACGAATAACATTCAACAAACGAAATGAATATTTTTATTTTTAAACGGCTCCTCCTTTTGTGGAGTAATATTGTAGGGATCAAACATTCATTTATTAACTATCTTATATATTAATTATTACTAAAGATTATTGCGATTTTCAATGTTACCTAATCTATGTTAATTTTTATTTCTTTGCTTCTCTCTCAATCTTCTTTCTTTTTCCTGAGAGCTTGTAAACGAGACGGTTCGAGATTCACGCTAGAATAAAGTTAACATTTTTTTACGCCTAAATTGTTTATTTTACTTCACAACAAGGTGTCTTGTTAGTAGCAGAAAGCTCGCACTAACACTCTTATATCACCTTGACTATATATAAATGGAAAGAATTTACACAAATATAAAAGAATCAGAATAGAGATGAAAAATGACTTCTGGACTATAGCATGACAGTTCAAAAATCAAAATAGATGAAAAATGACTTCTTGGCTGCGTTCTGACACCATCTCAACAATACCAAAATCTGAAACAATCCTGATTGTAGGCGATCTCAATGGCCACGTTGGAGAGAAAACAGATGGTTTTGATAACGTACATGGCGGTTTTGGCTATGGAAAACGGAATGAAGATGGCAACCGCATCCTTGAGTTTGCTGAAAGTCACGGGTTTTGTTTACTGAACACATATTTTAGAAAGAGGTTGGAACATCTCATAACATACAAAAGTGGACCATCAGCCGCGCAAATCAATTTCTTCGCTGTCAAGCAACAACACCGACGGCTATTCAAAAATGGCAAAGTAATATCTGGCGAATCGTGTATCGCCCAACATAGATTCCTTGTGGCAGACCTGGTCATCGAACTGTCACAACATAAGTCTGAACAAATGCCTCGGAGAATCAAAACGTGGAAGCTGAAAAGCAATATTCACCGAGAAAAAGTTCAACAGATTGTCGCCACACAGTTAGACCACCAATCGCAAGCCAGTACAGATTGGAGTACATACAAAACCGTTTTGATAAACGCTGCAACTACAGTTTGTGAGAAAACTGGTACAAAACGCCAGCATGAACGGGACACTTGGTCGTGGAATGACAGTGTACAAAATGCAATAGCTGAAAAGAAAGCCGCATACAAGCAATGGCAAAAATCAAAGTCTGTTGATGACCATAAAATTTTCCGTGAGAAGAACAACTACACTATGCAAGACGTCAAGTCGCACTGGCTCGGACAGATCAGTGCAGAGAGTGATTCACTAAAAGCAAAGGTGAACAAATGAAATCTCTGTATTGTAGCAAAACAAGCAAAACGCACGAAACAAGACATAGTTGGTGTCTCAAAAACGACAAAAATGAGATGGAAAAACAACTTCAACGGACGGACATGAAAATGCTCCGATGCATGCAACGAATTAGTCGGAAGGACCACATCAAATCTGCCGTAGGCCTACGTCGTGGTGGTTCCATGATATAAAAAAAACTAATGCCGCTAATGCCGGCAACACCGTCTGCGGTGGTTTGGTCATTTAAAATTTTACGCTCATTCTGCTTTTGTAATAGTTAAGTCTTAATTTATAATATTGCTCTACAATCAAAACAATTACATATTATATATTCCATTATATGTGGGCCATAATTCAAATTATCATTCTTGAACTTTTCTATTTTAGCCTTACAGATAAATTCTTCAAACTCAAAACATTTTCTCCCTGCCCCCTATTTATTTAATATTTCATCAGCAATTGCACAGATCTTAGAAAAATAAAATAAAAATTGGCATTGGTTTTATATAGAAAATTAGTCAAAATTAATCATTGCATCCACAGATAAAAATAATAATAAGATCATTTGCTAACCTTAATAACACCAACAGAAGGGTAACAGAAGGGTAACAATAAACACCCATATTTTTTATTGATAGCAGATGACAACTGCCATTCTCATTTCTAGTTTGAGCGATGAGGCTATCGCTGCATACCTCACAATCAATGTTAGAGTATACTTTTGACACCACCAAATCGGCTATACATGCCCAAATCAAAATAAATAAAAATTTACTTTTCAATTCTATCAAAAGCCTCACTATAATAGTATAATAGATATATTTTTACGTTAAATCTATCGGGTGTGCGAAATCGCACGCCGACCAAGAGTTTGTTAAGTTGTTATTAGCCGTGCGAACCAAAAATTTGTTCAAAACATATTTTGTATGCCGAATATTATTTTAATAAGTATTTATAAAAATTTCCGTTACTTACAATTGAAGATAAATTTTTTTTAAATAATTTTTTTTTCAATTTTGTTTGCGCATCGTAATTTTAATAACATTTATTATCTTTGGCAAGAATTTTTTTTTTCTTCAGTTGTGAGTGGCGAGGTTTGTGAAGATTTAGCCAATTGTTTTGTCTGATTTAATTTAAATTAAATTTGCTATTATATTTTAAAATTATTTTCAAAACCTAACTTGAATTTTTATGAATATTTTTTATATTTTTTATAACATAACATAAACATAAACAGAAAATAGAGAGATGCGAACTGACGTTCCTATGCCTCCAGCAAATGAAAAGCTTCCATTGTATTTTAAAAATAATAAAATAAATAAATAAATAAAGTAAAATAAAATACAGTTGGATGAAAATACAGATTGTTAATGATAAATGTCTATATATATATATATATATATATATACATATATATATATACATATATATATATATATATATATATATATATATATATATATACATACACACACTCACACACATTAACCACAAAGATGTCAAAGATAATATAAATATATAAACTATGACATTATGCCAAGCGAGGATCTTCAGTCGAACATCATGTCCGTAGAATTCATATGTCGATCCAACTTCTCTTTAAATGTTTCAACATCTTTAGCCATCACAATGTCCACATTCAAGCCGTTCCATAACTCAACCACCCTATTGGAAAAACAAAATTTACCATGATTCGTGTTAAAACTATGAGTAGACAACTTGAACGGATGACCCCTGGTACGATCATCGTTAGGTTTTTTTAACACAGGATAACACGATGATAATAAGCTGTTCCTAGTTATGTTGAAAACTGTGATAAGATCACTTCTGATTCGTCTATACCTCAGTGTGGGAAGATCGAGGAGTCTTAATCTCTGCTCATAATTGAGTCCAATACAATCTTTCACCATTCTTGTGGCCCTCTTCTGAATCCTTTCAATATCTTCTATAACTTTCAAAGACCAGTCTGTATAAATCACATTAATTTCCTTGCCTTCATCAATCGCAACACTCCATTATAAAATGTTAATTTTTGTATATTTCTCAATGATTGCTGCATGACAGTCCCGCTATACAAAGGCAAAGGTGATCCATTGAATTGTTCATCATATCGGGGTATACGTCTGTTAGAACACTCCCTGGAAATTGGAAAGCTAAAAAATATGTTGTATACTGGTGCAAACCGAACGTTGTAACAAATTTCCTACATCAATGAAACTTTCCTGTAACAAGAATAAATGTATATAATTTGAAGCAAAAAACGAGGTTAATCCTTAAATATTTTAACATGAATTCCATTGCATTTGAGATTATATTCATGATGCCAGGTTCACTGGAACCTCGGAAAAGGAGCTGATGGCCGCGCTCGGGTTGCCTGGTGTAACAAGTGAAATTTTAGTTGACGAGAATGGTACAATCCTTTGTCATTTTATAACCTGTTGCTATAAAGAGAGAAGATGTCCAACAAAAAGGCCAACAAAAAGGAAACAGCAACTATTCCAACAACGTAAACTTACGTTTGAAAAGCTGTTTGTCTGTTCAGGATCAACTCAGAATCTCATGGGTTTTACCCGAAGAAACAGCCAAAAACTGCGCTCAAACGGATTGCATAGCTTCAATTGATGATGTTAATAATTGATCAAAAGTACACAGATGACCTTGACCTTGAAACAATATTTTTTGCATGGGCAAAATTAAAAAATAAGATGTGGTCGATTGGACAAAATTTGTATGTTTGTGTTGTGTGGACATCAGTTTGGGAGAGTCAACCAAACTCTTACTTCGTGGGGGCAGTGTGATGGATGCATAAACTGTTCATGTGTTGAGATAAAGACTACCGAAAGAGCAATGGTTTTGTCAACAGTGTTGATATAACAATAGTGTACTTGTGTGTTTGTCTGTGTGTGTGTTACTATACGACACTTAATGTAACAAATTTTTTAATTTTAAAATTATCATTCTATAACAAAAATGTGGATGCCAGATTGGCAGCGTTCATGCTTTAAATTGACGTCAAATTTTGCGTTCTATATTGTCGAAATAGCGTCGACTTTTTTGTACAGACTTCAGTCATATCAACGTCGAATTCGCGCAATTCTCACGCTTTACACCGTCTAAACATAGTAATCTCCCGCCCGCGATTTGCAAGCCTTATAGCATCTCAGCTTCGAATTCGGCATGCGGTTTTCTCACGACTTACAATTTCTATTCTTATCTCAATGTCGAATTCATCGTGCGATTCTCACGCTTTACACAGTCTGAACGTCGTATTCGCCCGCCCGCGATTCGTCCGCCTTTTAGCAATACAACGTCGAATTCAACGTGCGGTTTCCTCACGATTTATAATTTCGAACGTCTAAACATCGTAATCACCTGCCAGTGATTCACACGCCTTATAGCATCTCAACGATGAAATTGTCGCACGGGTACCTTACGACTTATAAATAAATAAATAAAAATAAATAATGGGCTTAAACGAATGTTATATTTGCCAATATCAAAATAGCATTGAAAGACAACAAAAAGCAATCAAACAATGCCAATTTTATGATCATAGAGAAATTGTTTGTTGAAGTTGGAAACAGTATCTGATTCAACAACGCATGTCGGTAAATTGTACCAAATAGAGATCACTCTGTTAGAAAACGAATACTTTCTTATATTTTTATGGAACTTTTGAACATGTATTCTATAGCGATGCCCTCTGGTACGTGGATTCGCATCAAAACACAAACCTGGTGATGAATCTCTATCTAACAAACCCTTCGCAATGTTGAAAATCTTTAATATGTCTCCACAAACTCTTCTGAATCTTAAAGTTGGCAAGCCAAGAAACTTCAATCGATCCGAGTAACTAAGGCCAAAAAATCCAATTCTCCGTGAGGGCTTTTCACGCTTTATAGCCTTTCAACATCTAATTTGCCGTTCGATTCCCACGCCATATAGCATCGTACCGACCAAGTCGCCGTGCGGCCTCTCACACTCTATAGCATTATTACGTCCAATTCGCCGGGCAGATTCCTCACGCCTGATTACCTTAATTATCTGGCGAAAACCTCCATCTTGCCAAATATCTCTTCATTATATATTTGAATAGATATGATCTCGGATTGTTATTCCAGTCAATTATCATCACAAAACAAATGCATTTAGTAGATTTTAGCAAGATACAAAAATAAATCACTCGCACAAATCAATTAAAAATATTAGGTACCACATTCACCTCCACACTCAATATAGCACCTCATATCAATCACATTATCACAAAAGGCTTTCAAACATTTCACGCACTCAAAACACTCTGTTCACATGGTCTCAGAGGCATCAAATTATTCGATATCACTGAATCACTCTTCTCACGCATCAAATATGCAGCTCCCTCCTGGTCTGGATTTGCTACACAACAACAACTTCATCAACTACAATCTCTCATCAAAAAACTAATTCGCTTCAACTATCTGCCTGCATCACTATTGGCTTGCAGATGTTGAAGTACCTGGCACACGTCCCAAAGGCCGTCCAAAGAAGTCCTGGTCGCAAACAATCGAGCAAGACATAGAAGCTCAAAATTTAAATGAAATGGATACAACTGATCGTCTAATTTGGCGCAAAAAGTTGATGGCAAAGAAAACAACGTCCTACCTCGCAAAACGAAGATTGATTGATATCTGCCTGCATCATATCCTACCGTCACTCAGATATTCAACACACTCGATTCAAGACTGTTCAAGAAAGTAGAAAATAACAACCACGTCATCCATCCTCTACTACCACCAATTAAAACTACAACACACAACCTTCGTCAGCGCAAACATAACTATCAAGTCGTCGCCCAATCTACATAACTCACTAACTCACATACCAGGAAAAGACCTTCATCACAAGACACCTCAAACATATTAATACTCACTAAAACTTTATCATTAAAGAACTAGTTTTTATTTATCGATCACCTCACTAAATCACCATCAAACATATTAATACTTATTAAAACTTTATCATTCACAGATCTAGCTTTTATTTATCGATCACTTCACTAACTCACTAAGTCATCATCTAGTCTATTAATTTGCCGTTACTTCATTTTATATTTCATTGTCAATTACTTTTCTTTTATTTATTTTATTATTTATTTTATTCTAACTTATTTTATTTATCATTTTTTAACATTTTTCTTCATCACTTTTTGTATTTATTTACTCACTTATTTGTTTAATTTTGTACTACTGCCTTGCATGTTGTTACAGTTTCTGTGTCTGTCAGATCCTGATTTTTAAAGAATAATAATAATAATAAAATTAGATTCAATGCATAACGAAGGTAATGTTCGCGACGGTTTCGGCGACGATGAAGCATATCTAACAGGCGGATCCAATATTGTCAAATTTGCTGAAATGTTCGAGCTAATATATTTTCTTTAATAATATTACACGGAATAATTAATTTATTCCGTTATTATTATCTAACAGGCGGACTCAATCAAGTCAAATCGGTTGAACAGTTTTATTTAAAAAAATTTTCGTTTAATAAAAATACACGGAATTATTAAAAATTAATTTTGTTACATAAGAATCTGCGTTCCGTTATTATTTTGAAACGATACGATAACGAGATATTGAAGACTATATAATAGCATCATGTGCACGAGTATGTGCACAAGTTGTATGATGATTTTTGAAAGATAGTATTTGAACCAAGACACATTAGAATATACAAAAAGTTTTGAAATGCACACAAAAATGCATTTTTGGCAATTTTTTAACTTTCTTGTTACAAGAAATGTATGGGTGACGCGTTTAATCCAATATTTTAAAGTGTGCACGAAACGGGAGAAAGTTTTGTTTTATATGATATTTTAGAGGAGGAAATTGTCTATTAGAATATTCAAATATTTTTGAGATGCACACATAAATGGACTGCTGGCGATTTTTAATTTTCTCGTTACAGTTGATATATTAATAACGATTTGATGATGAAGTTTTTTTATTGTTTTATATCAGTGTTGTCCAACCTTTTTGTTCAAAGGGCCAGATTGACAATTTAGCTAGAAGTCGCGGGCCGGATTAAAAATTTGATAGCCAATTTTGCATTATTAACAATCAATAAAAGTGTAACACATAATAATGGATATATATTTTTTTATTACAAAATAAAAGTATATATGTAAATACATTAATGTCTAATTTTAGTGAGAAATTTGACATTGTTTGCGTTTATATAAGTGCTCTATATCTGCTCCAACATTTGAAGTCGCTAAACGCAATGAGGCTGTCAAACGTCCATGTTTAAGTAAAGATCTTGACTTCGTCTTTGTATTTTTCATTCTTGAAAACAGTTTTTCACAGCAATAAGTACTACCAAACAAAGCGATAAACTTCTTGGCATCTTCTGTCAAATTAGGATAACTTTCTGACGATATGTAACACTTGTAGAAAGTTAGCAAATCATGTTCCACAAGAGATCTCTTCAAATCACTGTTATTCTGAAGATCAATTAGCTCCATTTGGTATTTGTCAGCAGCATCAGTTGGGTCAACATTAAATGGATTACTTAGCAATTTCATAAAGTCGTTGTGCTTTTTAAAATCCTGGAACCTTTGCTGGAAATCATCGATCAGTTTGACAAATAGTTCATTGTACTTTTCATGCTGCACTGTGTCCACAGGTCTTGTGGAAAGAATTGCACAATGTGTCACTTTTTTCTGAACCATCTGTTTCTGAACTAACTTTAACTTTTCAATGAAAGTGACAATGTGTTCATACAATCTGTGCACAAGCTGGTTTCCTTGAAATCTAACATTCAATTCAGCCATACATTTTGTCATATCAATTAAAAATGCCAAATCATTCAACCAGAAGTTGTCATCCAAAAACGCTACCTCCTTTTCTTTGTTAACCATGATGTCTTTATTTCATGACGTAAACTCCAGAACCTGGATAGCGTGGTTGACTTGCTTAGCCACCGAACTTGGCAAAAGTATACAACATCATCATAATCTGAGCTCACTTCTTCAAGAAAAAATTTGAACTCCCTGTAGTTAAGACCTCTAGATCTGATAAAGTTAACAGCTGACACAATCTTTTCCATTACATGCTTCATGTCAAAGGTCTTGGCACACATGTTTTCTTGGTGAATAATACATTGGTATGTAATGATATCCTGAGGCACTGATTGTGCTAACAAGGTTACAACTCCACTCTTCTTTCCTATCATACTTGGCGCTCCATCTGTTGTTACACCAGCAAGTTTGTTTTTGAAAAGCTGGAATTTTTCCATTGCCAGAATAACTTGTTCAAAAATATCCTTTCCAGTTGTTGTGCTCTTCATTGGGCACATGTCCAACAGTTCCTCAACTATATCAAACGTTTTTGTAACTCCTCTACTTTACGTTGTCCTTTGCGTCGTCAAGGAAAATATTTTAAATGAACCGCGGTCGTAATATTAATTAATGTTTTTATTAATACAAGAGTTTAAATTAAAAATTATTTTTATAAAGTTTAAAATTTAATCTAACCAACTCAATGAAAATACTTTACATTTTATATTTTGAATATTTTTCTAAGAAGGCCGGCGGGCCGGATGAAAACATTTGGGGGGTTGGATTCTAACGGCGGGCCGCTGGTTGGACAAGCCTGTTTTATACAATTTTTAATTTGAATAAAGTTAAAATGTTATAAATAACAAGGAACAAAAATAAATATTTTTTCATTTCAGTAAACCTTTGATTATTTTTTATTTAATCGGTTTTTTCATAATTCGTCTTTTACATATGCTTCACCGTCGCTGAGTTCGAACCGTCGCGAACATTACCTTCGTCAATGCATACCACTTCTGAAGACAGCATTAAAAAATGATTCTAACTAAGTGATCTTGGGACAACTTTACGTTAATATTTTTGATATTCTAAGATTTTTTTTAGCAATTTTTATAATTGAGTTAATAACGGTCACAAAACATACGAAACATTTTTGTTTTCAAAAAATATGGCGAAATTATCAAAGATTATAAAATTATTACAGCCTCCTTTTCACGATGATATATTTATCGATAATAAGGAATTTTCCATATTTGTTATATCTTATATATATATATATATATATATATATATATATATATATATATATATATATATATATATATATATATATATAATAACATTTTTCTATAAAATCACAGAATGTTTGGCGCTAATAATCTGTTTGTAGTTTGTTCGTTTATTATAGAATATTGTGAAAATTATGGTCTTTTACCAACGTATATATATATAATTATTATATATATATATATATATATAAATCTTATTCAAAATTTCCGTCACTTTTTCAATGCCAAATTCATCAAGACATTTAATTTCTTCAACAACTATCTCATCTGGACCTGGCGCTTTATTTGATTTCATTTTGGAAATAGCAGTCTTTTTTACGCCTTTTACGTCTTTTTAAAAAGAGGCTTTTTACCACGGTTATCATCGAAAGGATCGTTAATTTATTCAGTCCAACTTTCAAATACTTCTCTAAGATTACTTCATCGGATTTAGCTTTTATGCATCCAAAAACGGTACAAACTCTTTTTCCAGTGATTTTTTGATGCTATTTTTACATTGCATTTGTATTACTGTTTTTGATCTTTTCAATGATTACGCACTTGTCATTTAACAATGTTTCCTTTGCCTCTAAGCGCATTTTTTTGATTGTTTTGTCCAGTTTTTTGTAGCTATCAGGATTGCAACATTTCACTTCCCTTCGTTCATCCATCAGAGATAAGATGTCATCTGTCATCCATTTACTCTTTGCTCTTTCTCAGGTATAACTTTCCTTATTGATTCTGTGATGGCCTCTCTAAATATTTCATATTTAGATTTATTTACGACTTTCGTCAATAACTGAAAACGATTCCGTACTTTGACGTTATACTTGACCTTGATCTCATTATTTTGTTTCAGACTGACAAAATTCAAACGTTTTGGGGCCACTTTTTTTTAATTTCTTTAACTTTATTCTGATTTTACAAACAACTGGGCTATGATTACTGCCACAATCATCTCCAGGGTAACTTTTGCATTGTAAAACAGCATTCCAAAATCGTCTATTTATTGTAATAAATCAATCATATTTTCTACATTGTCTCCTGAACTCTTCTTAGTATATTTTTTCTTTGGGTGATTGTCAAACTAGGTGTTGGTTATAATTTGACCAGTTGTGACACACCATTCAATCAACTTTCCTTCTCTTTCATTTCTTTCACTTATCCCATGAGGACCAACTACATCATGTATTTTTTCTGAGCCAACTTTTGCATTCAAGTCACCCATCATAACAACTTCTTGAGATTTACATGTTTTTAAAGAATCATCAAGATCACTGTAAAATGCATCAAGGTCTTCATCACTACCAGGGGCGGACTAAGGCCTAGGCTGACTAGGCAATTGCCTAGGGCCCGTAATTTTTGGGGGCTCGGAAATTCGATTTTAACTTTTTTTTAATTTTTATAATTATATTTTTATGGTTTTTTTTGGTTTTAATAGAAATGCTAAACATTAACATTGAACAAATCTCAAATTCTAAATTTAACAAGAAAGCGCAATGAAACCATTTTGAAAAATCGGCAAAAATGAATATCGAATATTTTTAAAATTGCTTTGCAAAATATTTTTTGGATTCATTTTCTGGAATTTTTACAAAAAAATGGGAGTTTTTATAAAAGTATTAAATTATTCACTTTTCAATTTTTATAATTAAATGCTCATTGGTTCTTTGTTGCTGGAAGAAATAATGAACATTGAACTAATCTCGTGTTATAAATTTGAAAAAAGCCCGTTTTCTGCCATTTTGAAAAATCGTCAAAGTTGAATATCGGTCATTTATAAAATTGCTTTGTCAATAGATTTTGATTTGTTTAGTTTTTAGTTTTGGATTGATAGTTAATAATTTCTGGAATTCGTTAATTTAAAATGTGAGTTTTGTGGAAATATTACATTACATTATTCAATTGATACTGATATCTGAAGATTACTCACAAGAAGGGCTTTATAAATCAGTAATACTACAAAGTGTGATTTTATTATAATTGAGTAAAAATAATGTTAATTGATTTTTTTTATTTTTAGTACGTGGTCTTTAATTTATAATGAGTTCCTATAAGCATTTAAGTGGAAGTGAAAAAAGAAAACGAAAAGCAGATCGAGATAAAGTTGCAGAACAAATGAAAAGATCGTTAAACAAATTTTTAATTGTGGAGGACGAAAAATCACAACAATCATCATCATTTTCACAAATTTTACCTGCTCAAACTCCAGAAGCATCTCACGAATGTGAATCTACTCAGCAGAAATATCAGCGGGAAAAACTGAGTAATTCCGATTGTGAAGATGAAGCAAAAGAAGATATATATATATTAAATCATCTGAAAGTAATGATGAAACTGAGAGTTTTGTAAACAACATTGCTTTATGGCCAAAATACCTAACAGACGCCATGCTAGAGTATTATGTCAAAAATCCACCAAAATCGATAAATGGATCGCTAGAATCATCTTCAATTCGATGCAACGAAGGGTCAAAACAATTCACAAGAAAATTAACTATCGCTTCCTTCTTCAGAACAATTAATAGTGAAGAAAAAGTTAAAAGAGATTGGCTGGCTTATACTCAAACCAACAACTTATTGTACTGTTACGTCTGTAAATTATTTTCCAAGCAAACAACACTAATGGCAAAAGGAACGAATGATTGGAAAAACATCCATAAAAAATGTCCATGTGAAAAATGTGAAAAAATAATCCAGAAAAACTCCAGCAACCACATTAACTCAATTTTAATTTATATAAAAAGATCTAAAATTACTGGGCGTATTGATACTGAATTGGAAAAACAAATTATGAATGAAAAAAAATACTGGAGGGAGGTACTTAAACGTGTGGTAGCAACATTCAAATTTATTTCTTCATATTCTTTAGCATTTCGTGGTAAAAATGAAGTTCTTTTTAGTGAAAATAATGGTAATTATATAGGTGCTTTAGAATATTTATCCGAGTTTGATCCATTTTTGCGTGAATACATGAAAAGATATGCAAATTGCGGCACCGGAACTATAAGTTATTTGTCATCTACCATATGTGATGAATTTATTTTGATTATATCGAAAGATTTGCAACTCACGATACTGAACGAAATAAAGGAAGCTAAATTTTATTCTCTAATTATTGATTCAACCCCTGATGTATTTCATGTAGATCAGCTTACAGTTATTATTCGGTACGTTCTTCCAAGTGGTATAAAAGAAAGATTTTTGGGATTTCTACATATATTTTCTCATACTGGTAATAACTTGGAAAAAGTTATTTTAGAATTTTTAAATAGCATTGATTTAGACATCATTAATCGTCGAGGACAAAGTTATGATAACGCATTTAATATGTCAGGTAAATATAAGGGACTCCAATCCAGAATAAAACAACATATTTTTTCTGCTCATTTCATACCATGCTCAAATCATTCATTAAATTTAATTGGAAATGCTGCTGCCGAAAGTTGCATGGAAATAACCACTTTTTTCAATATCGTTCAAGAATTGTACGTATTTTTTTCAAGTTCTACACATAGGTGGAATGAATTAAAAAAAATTTGTAAGAGCAAGCACTTGAATATTTAACCTGTTTGTGACACCAGATGGTCAGCTCGTTCCGATGCTGTAAAAGCCTTGAAGGAAAATTATGACGAAATTAAACATTGTTTACGCCATTTTTCCTCAAACAATGATGAGAAACCATTAACAAGATCAAAAGCTGCCGATTTATACAAAAAACTTGATACATTTGAGTATGTACTGTTACTTACTATATGGGAAATTTTTTTAGAAAGAATAGATGCTTCAAACAAGACTCTTCAGCAAAAAGACGAATCCTTAAATACAGCAGTTCTAATTTATGATTCGCTAATAGATTTCATACAAACTGTTAGAGACGATTTTGATCATTTAGAAAAAGAAGCAGAAAAAGTTAAAGATATTGCATATATTAATGATAAAAAGCGACAGAAAATACGAAAACTATTTCATGATGAAACTCCAGAACTTGAAATATGACTCAGTGGCAAAGAACATTTTAAAGTGAATATTTTTTTTGTTGTATGCGATTCTTTAATTAGCAACATTAAGAAAAGATGTGAAGCATACAAAACTATTAATAATAAATTTAAAACAATTTTTTATGACAGTGATATCAATTACTCTTCATTACAGGAATTAAAATGTTATGGACAAGATTTAAACCCAAAAGAACTGAAAAACGAAGTAGTTCAATTTAAGACTTTTATAAGTAAAGAAAATATTATTTCGCCTTCGCCTGTATCCATGTGGTCATTTATTCAGGAAAATAATATTATTGCAACATTTCCTAATTTAAATGTAATTCTGAGAATTTATTTAACCCTTCCGGTAAGCAATGCAAGTGGTGAAAGATCATTTTCAGTAATGGGTAAAATAAAGAATTTTTTAAGATCCACGTTGGGCCAACAAAAATTAAATAGCTTATCATTACTTTATATAGAAAATAGTTGTTGAATAATTCTATTAACTATGACAAACTAATTGACCAGTTTGCAGAACTGAAAGTGAGAAAAAAGGCAATTATATAGATATATCAGTCTTGGTGTATTTATATTACTGTTTTAATAAATTACGTTTATGTTTGTTTTTTTAATAAATGATGTTTCTTTAATTTGTGTACATTTTTTTTAAATTTTTGTAACTGATTTACATACCATATTCGTTAAAACCAAACTATCGAACATAAAGTGTTTGTCATTACTGAAAAATAGGCCCGGAATTCCAATGTTGCCTAGGGCCCGCTTTAGGCTTAGTCCGCCACTGATCACTACATTCAGACTTTGGCGTATAAACTTGAATAACAGCTAGTTTGAAATATTTTGCTTGTTTTTTGACTAACAAAAATCTATCTGACACCTTCCAGAAACCTTCTAAATTTTTAGTCATTTCTTTGTTCAATTTCTTCTGATTATTAATATATCATCTAAAATGTTTTCATTGAAACCACTTCTGCAATCTCTGAGGATAAATTTTAATCCAGAGACAGATGCATCAAGGCTCACTTGTGTAGCTGGTACTTCAAAATTTTGAAGATGATCGCACTTGATCTCTAATTTCTCCGATTATACTGGATTTCACTTCACGTGGCTATTCTTACTCAAATTATCAGCGAACTCAGTCAGTAAAAAAAACTAAAAAAAGAGAGGTTTAATTTTCAAAGATAACAAAAATTAACATGGAAAAAATATTATCTAAATCATTTTTTCTGAATTTTACAAAAATATTTTCTTTTAACTTTTTAGCATCGAACCGTTATTTATTTCGTTACGGTTTTCGGTTTCGGTTAAACTAGCAAACAATATTTCGGTTCGGTTACGGTTTTTGTTTCGAGCAAAATTTCGGTTTTTAACGGTTTTCGGTTACGATTCAGTTCCGGTTCGATGCCTTGCTTAAATGTTACAGGCTGGAAAATTAATTTTGTTATCTTTGTTCATTAGTTTTTAAATAATTAAAAATCTTGGTTCCCCATTTACGTCCTATTAATATTAATGTAATCGATTTGGTTTTAAAAGCTCCGTTTTTATGTGTTTTTGTTTTTCTGACGAATTTAAAATTTTTACATATATTTTTAGCAAAGATAAACATGACTTCTACACTTGAACTTCCCCCAAGAAAATTGAAAAGTGACAAACAGGCACTAACCATTTTGAGAAGCCAAACCTCTGCAGAAATTCTTGTTCAAATGGGATTTCCAAAAAATAGAGTGTTAGTTTTTTCATATTAAATCTTGTCAGTTAATATTTGTTAAAACAAAATCATTGGCTATTGTTAATAATAATGTGATGTCAATTAATCGTAAATTGCAAATTACAAAATTCATTTTTTAGGGAAAAGGCATTGGCAGCCACTGGAGATAAAGGTATACAGCTGGCATCTGATTGGTTAGTAAACTTTAAAAATTGAAGCTTAATAATTCCATTCTTTTGCTTGTCTTATTTACTTAGATCTAATTGATTTAAATTTTAAACTTAAAGCTTACTGCTTTTAAGAGAATGTTTTACTGTTTTGGAATTTGAATAATAGTGGTTAAAGGTGATTGGTCTTATTTTGCAGTGCACCTAGTGTGCAGGTTCAAATATGAAAGAGTGATCCTGCTACTGATAGGAAATGATTAGGTTCAACAGCATTGAATCAGTAGATTAATTAAAATGGAAAACTAGTCAGACTTTTGCCATACTTTTATTTGAAAAACAGTTAAAAATTAAATCTGTATTAAGAAGGTAAAGCATTTAGTTTTTTAAATTAAAGATCTTTTTTTATTGTTTTTATATATAGACATTGAGACAAAGCAAAAAATAACTTTTATATTTAAAAAAAAATGTTTTATTATACAAGTCAACAAGACAGTTGCTATGCTTTGAAAAAACATTAGAAAATAATCTGTTTAAAAAAAATTTTGGTTTTCAAATAGAACATTATTTTTTATTGTTTTCTTTTGTAGACATTCAGACATAAAAAAACAAATTTTTTCTATATTTTCATGTTTATGTAAACATTTCTTTATCTTGCAACTTAACATGGAAGTTTCATTACTTTTCTCTAAAAAATGTTAAAAATTAATGGTTTTGTTTTAAGAAAAAAGATGTAGTTTTTTTAATTAATAACATTCAGAGCCACGAAAGTTTTTATTTCTTTTTTATAAATATGTTTCGTTACCTAGCAAATTGACAGGGTTGTTTCCATACCTTAGAAAAATGGTAAAAATACAGCCAGACCTCCTTATAACGAACTTCTATACAATGATAATCTCTATATAACAAATTTTTTTGTCCCTTGGAAACATTTATAAATAACAAAAAATTTTTCTATAATGAACAAAATTTATAAAAGTTAAAAGAAATATCCGACTGACAAACATTCTATGAATTGATATGAGCAGTGTTTTTGAACTCTTTTAATTTCCAAGAACCATGTTTATTGTTTTTTGTTGTAAATAGTTGTTGACCATAGTAAAAAGTTAAGTTACATTTTGCATTACTGTTTTATGTATTATGCTTTTTTCTTTATACATATAATTAGTGATGTGGTACTTGCAGTGATTTGTACTTGTACTCATACTTGTACCTGTTATTTTACAATGTACTTGTACTTGAAATTTTTCTGAACAAAATGTACAAAGTTATTGTTACAAATTTTAAAGAAACTAATACTTTGTTTAGAGATTTTGGCCATTTTTTCAAATTCAGCTAGATCAAAATTGAGCCTGATTTCAGATTTGAGCAAGATTTTTTGTCATCTAAGTTTTAATATACCACATGTATGTCTACGTTTACACATACATACATTTATTTGTCTAAATGTGAACGTGTATGTTAGTGTGTGTTATTTAATGAAAGTATAGTATATATAATATGTGAAACATCTGGACCATCTGATTGATGTGATTATCTTGATTATATCTTAATTACTTTTGAATGGCCAGACAATAACACCAAGCAAATAGATTAAGAAATTTGTTTATCAAAATGTGTTAATGTGTGAAGCACATGCATGCATAATCACACATTTTTTTTATTATACATATAAGTTTTAATGTATGATTGTTTTTATGTGTATGTTTGCATATGGTAGTAATTGATGAAGAGATATTTATTCAATTTGCATTAAATTTAAGTTATTTATTGATAGGAATGTAATGTAACAAGGTTTTATGCTGGGTTTGAGACAAACTATAGGCAAGCTAATGAAACCATAGCCACAAATTGCACTGTGCACAAATTTGCTTGTGACTATCGCTCTTGTTGGATTGGTATTTGTAAATCCAGCTTCAGAAAAATTAAGTCTGATACATCCTTAACAATATACTTGATCAAATTTTTTCTTATTTGAAACATTGGTTTGATTTGAAAAAACTTGAAAGTTATTTATTTGTTTTGTTGTTTAGTGTTCTCTTTGTTATTTGTCTTTCGCATTTTAGATAAAGTACTTAAACATGAACAATAGTACTTGTATTTGTACTTGAGGTGTAGGTACTTGCACTCAGAAAATTTTTTTTGGTACTTGAGACCTGAGTACTTGTGCTTACTTGAGGAAAAGTACTTGAAAACATCTCTGATGTACATACATACATATAATCTTATGTCGTTTTTCATATTTTTTGCAATTATGCTATTTATTATTACTTTTTGTTATAACAATAAATGATTTAGAGGTTGTTTTTCATAAATATATGTAGCATATATATATATTACATATATAATATATAGCACATATACACCTTTTAAGCAATATTAAATTCTATCCGGAACTAATTCTTTCCAGAAACAAATTGTATATAACAAAATTTCTATATAGTGAATTTATTTCCTGGAACTTTCAAGTTCATTGTACAGAGGTCTGACTGTATATTGAATCTCTTTTATTATCATTATTATTGTTAGTTTATTAATTATTATCATTAATATTGTCATTAATATTATAAATATAGACAAATTCTTCTTTTGCAAAATTTTTGATATACAAAGAATAGGAAAGTGGTCCGAGAGATCTGAAGATATCAAATCAACTTTTTTATGCAAACAACTTTGTACGCAGCAATCTTTATCATCACCGTAAGATTGTTTTTCAAAAAGACGTAACTTGCCTGTTATCATAAGCAGCTGACGCCACCATAATGCAATGTTTGATCTCAGTCAATGCTAAGCACACTACCAAGGTTCGTTAATTCCTGTGCATCTTTGAAAGCATCTCTGTGAACCACGAAAGATGATAATGTTAATTGATTCATTTGTGACAAGAAAGAGTACTTTGGTTTTTGCTGTGTTGTCAAGTCCTGCATGACTTGACACATGACAAGGAACATGACAAGGCATTAAGACTATTGTGGAGAGCGGAGATGGTGTTGGCGGAGAAGACAGCGTCGTCAGCATATTGGAATTCAAGAATCCTATCGTGTATTACTTTGCTTTCCACCTTGAGTCATTGTATGTTAAAGAGGCTGCCGTCAAGACGATAGCAAAATGAAATGTCCACATCAGATGGATAACCATTACGATAGATGAGAACGGTGGCAGTCAGAAACAAATTAATGGTTAGTGGAGCCAGAACACAGCCCTGTTTAACCTTCACCATAACATTAAATGGTTTGGATTCTTTACAATAACCACCAACAATAACTTTAGCCCTCATACCATTACAAAGTTCATGAAGTACTGCCAGAAATTTTGGCAAGCAGCCAAATCTTTTCAGAATCATCCACAACAAGTCTAATTACTCTGTTAAAAGCCTTCGTCAGATCTATGAATGCCAAGAAAATATCCTGGCTTTGTTCGCAGCCCTTTTCCATCATGAGGCATACAGCTAAGATCATATCAGTGGTGCTACGTACACCTTGAAAGCCACATTGCGTTTTTGGAATGATAACATTCAATGTGTTTTTGGAGTCATTTTAACATGACATGCACCAGGATCTTGTCTGCGGTGGATAGCAAGAATATAAAAAAGCAAGGGGCGGCTCGATGGTGTAATGATTAAGGTGCCTGGCATTATTGATGAAATGTATAGAGATTCCCGCCTATCTTATGCAAAAACCGGGATGAGTTGATTCACGTGTATTTATATGCTGTGTGTTTGTTGTAATAACCTCTGAGAAATATTTAAGAGAGAATAATAATAATAATAATATGCCACGATTGTTACTACAGGATTGTTTATTGTCTTTCTTTTTGCTGAAAGTTGCAATGTTTGCATCATTCCATTACTGTGGTACCATGCCAGTAATCCACACTCGAAGAATGAAATTATGCAGCTGCTGGTAAAGACCACCATATTTGAATATTTTTATTGAGATACCGTCTAGTCCTGCCGTTTTGTTATTTTTTATTATTTGCTTACTGAAGGTCAGAATTCTAATCAAACCAGTCTTGTTGCTTTCTTGTGGAAAAATCAAGAACCTCCGTATATATATATAGTTGTATTTTGCACTGTCGTCAAATTATTTGATCTTCCGTAAGTTTCTTTTTATATGTTTTCAAAATTATCGGATCATAACAAGAATTACAACAACAACAACACACGTTTAGGCGACATTTTCCCAGAGATCGGGGGTTGCCGTTTGGCTACCTATGATGAAACCGAAATACCCCTCGATACCATTCACATCTGTCACTCGCCTCAGTATCACGCAACCCCGCTTTCACTCTGTTCTTCTTCATCTGCTCTCCATCCCAATCGCGGACGACCCCTTCCTATCACTCCTTCAACCTCGAACTCCAACGTTCGCCTAATCCAGACCCTTTCATCCCTTCTCAACACATGTCCATACCACCGCAATCTCGATCTCCTTATCAATGTCACAATGTCCTCATTCAGTCCCATCATCGACATCATCTCTGTACTACTTCTATCCTTCACTTTAACCTCACACATCATCCTAACCATAGCTCTTTCAGCCCTCTGCAGTACACTTTCTTCCTCTCTCCTCAACATCCAAGTTTTACCACCATATACTATCGCTGCTCTCACATATGCTTTATATACCCTCTCTTTCATCTTCACTGACCATTTCTTTCCACAAAATACCCCACCCAGTTCCCTAAATTTCATCCATTCCACATAAACTCTAGCCGTAACAGCGCTCAAACATCCTCCATCCGCGTTCAGCTTAACCCCTAAATAAACAAAGCTTTCCATTCTTTCAATACCACCACTCAACCCCGTCCTTGCGTCCGTCCTATTAATTGCACCATGATCACATTTCTTACATTTGGACGTGCCTTCAACCTTTTTCAGTGCCCCCTCACACCACTACATCTTTTATGCACCCACTTCTGACATCCTATACACAATACCGAGTTAGCCTTCACTCTCCTGTCACATACCTTACAGGGGTCTATTTTACTTATCACCTTCCTCACTCACCATTACCTTCGTCTTACCAATATTAACTTTTAACCCTTTCTTTTCGATAACACTTTTCCATCTGTCAAATTTTAACTGCAATTTATTCATGCTATCAGCCATCAAGACTAAATTATCTGCATGCTAAATCTCAAATAACAACCTCTTCATTATGTTTCCACACACTATATGACCCACAATCTCTCACATCTCCTTTGCCCTTATATAACGGCACCAATATACTTTGTCGAAAATCCTCAGGTATACCTTCACCATCAAACATACTGTTTGCAATTCTCATCATAACTTCAATTCCTATCACCCCACTCGCCTTTATATGTTCCGCCACCACTTTCGAAACCACTGTCGCCTTACCTAGTTTCATTTCTGTAACTGCTTTCTTTACTTCCTCCATCGTCACCTTCTCTATGGGTCCGTGTGTGACCGCGGATCCCTCATCTCCATCTCACTCGTTCTCTTCATTCATCAACCTTTCCATATGAGCTTTCCACACCTGAGCTTTTTCCTCCTCATCTATGCACAACTTGCCAGATCCATCCCAAACATATCCATTCCCTATAGCATCTTTCCTATCCCACATTGACTGCTTTGCTACTTTGAACATTTTCCTCGAACTCACATCAAATTCCATTTCTCTCATTAACCTATCTGATGCTTTCGTCATTGCAGTTGCCATTGTCCGTTTTGCAACCTTCTTAGCCTTTCTATACTCAGACTCCGTCTCTCCCGTCATGTCCCTTCTCCACACCCTAAACCTGTCCTTCTTGACCTCCAAAACCTTTTTTATATCTTCATCCCACTACCACGTCTCACTATGCCTACACTTTCCTTTCGTCCATCCACATACTTTATCTGCCGTTGCCAACACACAGTTCCTATTTCTCTCCCAAACATCTTCATCCTTACCACTCTCCCAACTTTCAGCCACCTTCACTTCAAATGCTTTCCTCACTTCTGCATCCTGTAACTTCCATGTTTTTCTCTTTGCCAAAAACTTATCCTTCTTCCTCCTCCTTATTTCATTTGGTGCCACATCCGTCACAACCATACTATGCTGCAACATACCAGGTATCACCTTCACATTCCTTACATACTTTCTATGCTTCGCCCTTACCAATATATAATCTATCATTGATCTATGATCTCCTGACCTATATGTAATTAATCGTGCTGATTCCCTTGTAAACCAGGTATTCCCCAAAACCATGCTATGTGCATCCGCCAACTCCAACACTATACGCCCTTCCTCATTCCGTATACCATATCCCCATCTTCCATGTACACCTTCATATCCCTCTGCATCCGCCCCCACATGACCATTCAAATCACCCAACAACACCACAAACTCATCCAACCCCGCTTGCCCAATATCATCAGAAACATCATCATAAAACCTATCCTTCTCCTCTTCCTTCCTACTTTGTTGCGGAGCATATCCTGATATTACCCTCACTATTACCTTTCCAAACACCATCACCACCACAATTACACCATTGCTTTTTCGCCTCACTTCTAACACCTTCTCCACCAACTCCGTCTCCGGGGATTCTTCGTACCCTCTTCTGCCGGATACTGAGGGCCATTGTCACCTCTGTCATCATAAATATTTTTCTTGGCTAATTTTTACGCAGGACGCCATTCCTTACGCAACCACAATTATAAGCGGTGGGCCTAGCCTTTGATGACCCAACATCACTAACAAGGCAGTGAGCGTCAGTTTAATGTTATAACCAGGACATCATAACAACAATTACAAAACCAAGATAATGAAATTACTTATATAGCGCAGTTTGACCATTCCAACAGATATCACACAAATACAATATATACAGCATATATATATATATATATATATATATATATATATATATATATATATATATACAGTTGTTCAAAAAATCCACCGACGATTCAGCATTAACAAGTTTTATGGTTGATTTTCTAATATTTTGAACTAGTTCTTTACAATTAAGTCTATTCAAAATGTTGAAATCCATTTTATAATCGTTTATGATTTTAATTGTTAAAATTAATCAAGCAAGATCCCATTTTTATAATCGTTTATTTTTTATATTATTATTAAAGTTATGCATATAGATCTATTTCGACGTAAAGTCATCATCAGTGCAATATATATTTTAAATAAATTCTATTAATAGAATTGCACTGAAGGTTATAAAATCAGCACAATTAGATCATTCATCAATCGCGCATTTACACACTCGACAACAGTTGAACATGCTCAATCGGAAATCAAACGTGTCACTAAATTACTTGTTAACAATAACTACGACCTAAATCAGATTGAAAAAGTCATTATTCAGGTTAACAATAAATTCAATAACAATAACAACAACAATAACAACAATGATAGATACAACAACATCAACGGCATCTGTAATAACCCTGAAAATAATAGCAACGAAAATGACAATGTCGACACCCATAACAACAACACTAATAATGACAATAATAACAACAAAAAGAAGGATATTATACTGTACTACCGTAATTTCATGTCTTCCTCTTATAAAATCGATGAATTGATAATGAAGAATATAATAAAAAACAATATAATTCCTACAGATCCTAATGATAAAATCAAACTAAGGATTTTTTATAAAAACACTAAAACATCAAACCTCATCTTAATAAATAATTGCACACCACGTGTTGAATCACAACTGAAACGTAGTCATGTCATATATAAATTTTCCTGTCCAGTTGACGATTGTATGCGTCTAAAATCATCATATATCGGCATGACTACCACGGATTTATCACGGAGATTGACGATGCATAAGAGAGAAGGTGCCATTAAAGCCCATCTCCTTGACAAACACAACACAACAATCACCAGAGGTATACTAAATGACAACACAACCATCATCTATAGTACCCAACAATATCAAAATCTTAAACTCGCTGAAGCCATTCTAATAGAAATGCAAAAACCTACATTGAACAACCAACAACAAATTAAAACAACTCTCCCTACGCATAGATTAATTAACAACGTCAACATTGTTGCT
>NW_008703570.1:2710630-2721523 GCF_000326865.2 Helobdella robusta | reverse complement strand
TTATTTTAATATATTAAAAAATACAACTAATTAACTATTAATAGAATTTATTTAAAATATATATTGCACTGATGATGACTTTACGTCGAAATAGATCTATATGCATAACTTTAATAATAATATAAAAAATAAACGATTATAAAAATGGGATCTTGCTTGATTAATTTTAACAATTAAAATCATAAACGATTATAAAATGGATTTCAACATTTTGAATAGACTTAATTGTAAAGAACTAGTTCAAAATATTAGAAAATCAACCATAAAACTTGTTAATGCTGAATCGTCGGTGGATTTTTTGAACAACTGTATAGAACTTGGTCTTCTTCCTAATATATATATATATATATATATATATATATATATATATATATATATATATATATATATATATATGTATATTATGAAGTTTTCCGTTAAACATGCTTTGTAAAATAATTACAATCAATTCGCTCCATTTTATGTTAATTAGTCCTTTAGATAAATTTGTAACACAGCTAAATTGAGTTTTTTCGTGTTATGTGTGATTGTTAAATAGAAAACATTTGCATTTTGACCATCCTCAGAGCTCAAAACATTTAATAAGTTATTGAAGGGTTAATATAAGAAAAATTATGTAATAATTAAAAAAATTATACACACACATATATATATATATATATATATGTATATATATACATATATATATATATATATATATATATATATAACAATATTCTATAAATTCTACCGAATGTTTGGCGTTAATATGTTTGTAGTTTGTTTTTTCGATTTTTCTCACTAAAGTTTTTTGGAGAACGTTTAGTTTATTAAAATTTAAAATAAACTTATTTTTTGAATTCATGCTGCAAATAAGGCTATATTTCTATTCCGAATGAATCATCATCAGTGCAAGTTGATTTATATAGGGATGTATTAACTTTGTGGAAATGAACTTAGATGGAAAAAGGTGTCAGATTTCTTTATTTTGTTGGTCCATCTTCGTTGGTTTCCTTTTCTTCATCGATAGCATCATATTCTTCTATGTCAATATTTACAATGCTAGTTTTTATTATTTCTTTGTTTTCATTGTTGATTAAGCGCCGGAGTGGGAGTGAGGTTGTTATTTTTTGTCGTATATTTATTTTTGTAATAATTTCTCACATGATGAAATATCTTCTGGAAAGAAACTTTTACTTTCTGAATAAGAAATTCTGAAAATAGAAAAACTGAAATTTTCCACTCGTGGAAATACCAAACAAGACAAGGTTAATGAAATAATTGACGATTTTAAGTTTTTATTGGATAACAATTTAATTGAAAAAATGGCAACTTTTGTTATTCTTAACGTTAAAAAATTACTTGCGTACTCAGTTGATAGTTTTGACAAAGTCGTGGATGGAAAAATAAACTTAGTCCTTGATCGTGTGAATAACTTAGAAAAATTTGTTATTTCCAACAATAAGAACAAAATACATGCTCTCTCTACATTAAAAGGTTTGAATTCTTCCAAGGCGCCATAATCTCATTCTGTTCACCCTGGGCTTCCTCTTGCTCACAACTCAACAGCCTCTAAAAGTACGTCTTTATTTTTGAAAAATAACAGTAATATTCGTGCTGACTCAGCTAAAAAACTTTTTTAAATGATGATATTCAGTTGCATAGTGAGAAATTATGGTCAGAATCGGTTCCAAGTTCTATTGAAGAATTGAAGACCCATTCAAGCTTGTGACTAGAAAGTTATAATTTTACTCCGTTAATAAATTTGCCAACAAGAGTTACTACTTCCACATCATTCACAATTGACAACATGTTTACCAATGTCAACAATACTCTGGTGTGATATCTTCAGATCTCTCGGATCACTTTCCTATTCTTTGTATATCAAAAACCTTGGTTCCTAATCTTACGTTGTTAGCGACTTCAGTGTAGATCTGTATGAAGATTCCAATAATAAGTAATTTATCATAATTTATTTTCAAGTTATAATTTTACTCCGTTAATTTATTTGCCAACACAAGTTACTATTTCCACATCATCCACAATTGACAACATATTTACTAATGTCAACAATACTCGTCAAAGTGGTTTGATATCTTCAGATTTCTCGGACCACTTTCCTATTCTTTGTATATCAAAAATTTTGGTTCCTAATTTCAAATTAGAAAGAACATTAAACAGAAACTTCTATAAACCGACTATAATCAACATTTAAATGATGTTAAACTGCGACTAATTGGGATCCTGTTCTTTTAAGTGATGATGTCAACAGGTGTGAAAACTTCTTTCATATTACTAATAATATAATAAATGAATATGCGCCACTCGAGTTTTCTAAGATTTGTCGTTCTAACAAGCCTTGTTTTAATGTAGAAACTTTAAAGTTATTAAAACGTAAAAACTTTTTATTTCATAAATACATCAAAAATCCTAGTGATGTTAACTCCAAAGCTTACAAATCTTTCAGAAATTTCTTTACAAAAACCAAGCGTTCATTACAAAAAACCTATTATGAAAATAAATTTAAATAAAAATAATAAATGAATTCAAATTATTCACATAAAATCTTATGAAATTGACCTTAAAGCAAAGTGGCAATTGATTAATGAAATCCTCAAAGTAAAGGTGACTCATTTATTTCATCAAATGATAATATTTGCTACTTTCTAAATAAAAACTTCATCAAATCCATTGACAATATTCAACAAAAATTTTTGTTAGTTATTTATCTCCAGAGCATACATAAAATATTAACAGCATCAAATGTCGAATCAATATACTTTCATGAAATTGATTATCAAGAAATCTTTTCAATAGTTAAAAAATTTAAATAAAAAAATCGATCTCAAATGACACTTCTTAGTGAAATTATTCATAGATGAGTTGGTTATCCCAATTACCCACATCTCTAACATTTCCTTGAAATCAGGCATCTTTTCAGATCTCTACAAAGTTTTGAAGATAATCTCTGTCTTCAAAAAAGGCAATCCAGATTTGGTGGGAAACTATAGGCCAATTTCTTTACTCTCCCCTATTTAATATTTGCCTATATTTTGATTTACTTTTTTGTGAGAATATCATTCTCGAACAAGTTTTGTAAATTTTTAGTAATGTATTTTAATGTATTTTTCTTTCCAACGTGTTAATATAATTATCGTAACTTAGATACATATTTATAATTTTACGACTAGTATTATTATTATTTTTTTTCGATTGAAAAGGCGGCTTTGGTCAATGAGTCTTTTTTTGACTCTTCACGGTCACCCTGAGCCTTGTTCTTTTTTTGAGGGGTTCTAATAAAATTGTATAGTATTGTATTGCATAAAAATCAATAATTAACAGAAAATAATTTTTATTTAAAATCATAATCATAATAGCTAGTCATCACTGCTCTTCATTTAAAAAATATGATGATAGAATAGTTATGAAAAATGGATTCATGCATTGTTTCGATTGCAATATATGGCATATGAAGACGATATGACATGGTTAATTAAGCTATGGCGGAAATAATCGGTCCAATCGAATTTGATGAAAGATAAATTGACGTTTTGTAAAAGCCTACAGGAGATAATTCGAAAGTATTTATTAAAATGTTATAGTGTTTAAAATCGTTCATTAAGTTATTTTTGAAACTGGTTGTTTATTTGTCGACTTTGTATCGTATCGTTTGAGTGCTGCCAGAGAGCTACTATTTGACAGAACGTGTTTCACGTTGCAAAGAGGGCATAGCACATCTACCAAGCTAAGGATTGGAAAAAGAAATTTTTCTGTTTGTGGTCCCACTCTGTAGAAACAGTTTGCCATGTTATTCAGGAAATCTTGATTTAAGTTTACTTTTGTTTTAAAAATTACTGAAGTCTTATCTTTTCACATTATAGAATTTTTTTTGGTTTTGTTATGTTTTTGTGACTTTTATGCAATTATATCATTTTGGTTTCGATGTTTGATTCTCTTTAATGTGGTTGGTTGATGTTATTTATTAATTTATTTTGGTGAATGTTTCTAGTTGGTTCTATTATTTGGTGAATGATCAAGGAAAGTGACTGATTTCGTATGCCCTGCCTGTATCAACCCGCGACAACGGAGCCCAGATGATGATACGATTACCTGGATCGAAACTGTTACTTCATTCCAGTATTTGGGAGATACGCTGGATTGTAATGGAACAGCTGATGTCGCCGTTCGTGGATGCATACGTGTGGCGTGGTGCAGATGGCACCTCCTTGCCTCGGTACTGATGCGGCGTAGCATTCTTCTACCCCTGTGCTCAGAGCTATACGACACAGCTATATGTTCTGTTCTGATGTATGGTGCAAAAACGTGGCCGATGACAACAAAACTCGAACAGCAGCTTCACCGAACTGACATGAAGATGATTTGTTGGATGCAGCATGTTGACCTAAGGGACCATATCAATACAACCGAGATCCTGAACCGATCGGGACTGTGCATGTTGAAGGATGCATGTCGTCGTCATCGCCTACGTTGGTTTGGCCACGTGAAGCGAAGCGAAAACGATACAATAATTTCTGTTACTGAGCACCAGCCAGATGCCTGGCACCCGCCCAAGAGGTCGCCCAAAAAAGTCATGGACGCAGACCGTACAGGAGTACTTGAAGGCACAGACGCAATGGATAGATTGGCTTGGAGACAGAAGCTGATGAATGGAATAAAAAAGTCCGACCCATAACTGATAGAGACTATAAACGAGGATCGATTGATTGATTTGGTAAATGATTATTAGACGCATATTAGGCCGCCTCTGGGCCCTAGTGGGGTGCGGGGCCTAGAGCGAGTTAGGGGTTGCGGGGCCTAGTAGTTCAAGTTGGGAGTGCGAAGCGAGCCATAACAAACGAACAAGGAAAACAATAATTTACATAAAATTACTGGGGTATAACGAAATAAAAATAAATTATTACATTTTATCAAAACAGGTTTATTTCTGGACAAATTGGTAAAATATAAAGATAGAAAAAAATTATTTAAATGATTTGACTTGTTCAACTAAATTATATATATATAAATATACATATATGAAATTTAAGTACAATAATGTTCATGAGATAATCACAGCCGAAAATCCACTTTGTTTGCCTTTTTGTTGGCAAATCCTTGAATCAATTTTTTGTAGTCTAATGTAGAAGCAATTTTTTCTTCTATGGACAACATAACTAGACCACACAATCTTTCCTGATGCATTGTAGATCGGAGATAATTTTTTATCAATTTGAGTTTTGAAAAACTTCGCTCAGCTGTAGCTACAGTGACTTGTACTGTTAAGAGAATTCTGTAAGCTATAGCAGCATTTGGGAAAGAATCTGCTAGATGTGCAAAATATTTTTACCGGAGTCATATATCTATATTAATTAAATATCTATGAACGGAATGCATCATATACACAGAATAAATATATTGGCTCTCGAATTAATTAGCGCAGTATACGTCATAATGTTAGAAAAAATTCAAATAAAAACACAAAATAACTAAAAAATTCAAATCCATCTTGTCTAGAAGGAAGATCTTTATTTTCATCAGCTTGTTCAGTTCTGTGTTTATTTCAAAATGAATAATGTAATTCAAGTACAAAATATTTTTCTGGAATGTTTAAAACTTCACCACAATTTAAAAATTTGCTTATTATCAAATCGATAATTTTCATTCATTTTATAAAAATGTATTTTTTTTGCTTCTGGAGGATTTTGAGTTCCATTTATAATTTGATAATAACGTTGATGAGCATCCCATCGGAATTTATATAATGAAATACTTAAACTTCGATTATATGTAATATATAATATTGCCTTTGGAGATTTTTATCGAATTTAGTAATTGCCTTTGGAGGTTTTTATCGAAGTTAATAATACAAATTCATCAAAAAAATTTGGATATTCAAAAAATAATTTTGAAAGCGCGGGGCCTGGGACGGCTTTAAGCCGCCTCTGCCATAACGGATGGAGACTATAAACGAGGATTGATTGATTGATTTGGTGAATGATTATTAGTATGAATAATAATAATAATAATAATAATAATAATTTCATTTTATATAGCGCCTTGGCAAGCGACTGAGGCGCATTATTATTATTACAACAAACACACAGTGCATAAATACACGTGAATCAACGCATCACACACTTTTGCATGTGATAGGCGGGGATCTTTTTGTTTGCATTCGAATCCGGACACTGCATCAACAATGCCAGGCACCTTAGCCATTACACCATCGCGCCGCCCGAATGCATTTATAAAGAGAACAACTCATTTGAAGGTGTAGCTGTTGGGATTGAAATTATTTATCGGGTTCGATTATTGTTGGGGATTTTTATTTCTGTGGATTTATTGCTGTTATTTTGTGATTGGGAATTTAATATGAATATGATAGCGCCTTTGGGATATTGATTTAATTGGCGCTTTATAAATGTTCTAACAGTAATAATATTAATTGGTTGTTCTGCCCCATCTGTGAAGGTTGGCATTTATAGGCAGTTGCTGTATAATGTATTTTTTTTGAAAATTTATAAAGAACCTCGGATAGTTTTATTGTCAATCTAGACCATCGTGTAATCTCTGAGTCATGGATGTGTTCTTTTACTGATTTGACTAGAACCTCTTGACATTGTAATTACTCTTAGATACAATTACGGAGTAGTAATCATATACTGATCTAATCAAATCACGCACTTGTTTCGTTTGCTGGTTCGTTGGCGTCACCTTTTTGTGAATTAATATTGTCAAGTCTCTTCTCCAGCACATAGATATTGGCGACGATTTCCAGCATTCAACCAGCAGTTGGTAAGGAATTGTGCGGGACATTTTTTGAGAATTATTATGGATATTTGGTCTAAGGGACGGGGTGATGCTCTTGACTTGCATTTACGTATGATAGATGAAATTTCATTGTATGTTGGAGGATTAACACAGCATGGAAATGATGGTTTTGTCGGGGTGTGGATTCAGTTTGGCATACGGAATTCTTTGATGTGCTGATTATTTAAGAGGTTTTTGACAGGGGTAGCAAACCGTTTGATGAACTGAACAAATTTTTACAAATGGCCCAAAACTTCTGTTGAACTGATTGGCGATATCTGAATTTTTTCTAATTTTTAGCGCTTTCAAAGACGATAGTTTTGATCTTATTACTTTACTAAGCGCTTTAATTCGAGAGTCATAATTGTGGTTGTTACGGCCCAGGACTTTGAATTGTTTCGGCTCCTTCTTTAATTTGTTGATTGGTTTGTTTTGTTCTACAGATAGAATTGTTTTTGGTTTCATCATTCCGTATTTTAAGTAGTCGTAAGCGAAGTAGAAGCGAACAACATACGACTACTTCGCTGTTAAGTAAGCGAAGTAGTCGTATGTTGTTGATTGTAGACTGTTGGTGAAGTTGTCGATGTTGTTGACCTCAGGCAGAATTGCCCTCTGCAAATGGAAATAGGCGTTTGCCTCAGCCTATAATAATAACAACAACATTAATAATAATATCAATAATAATGATAATAAATTGATTTAATTTTGCGCCTCACAATTTTGATGCTGTTGTTGCCACCTTGACAACTATCGTTCACATTTTTTAAGCTTTTCGTTGTTAAAATTTTTCATTAGAATTTCATGTTCTTTTTCCGAATTTATTTGTATATATTAATATTTTTAATAATATCAAAACTACAATAATTCTAAATCAATATATAATGCACCGACGACGACGGTTTAACGTCGAAATAGATCTATCTGCAATAATTTTAATAAAATGTTTGTTAATAGAAATAAAATTTCAATTTAGAACAGACTTAATTTTGTCGATAAAAAATTTACTAAGACAAAGTGAAATTCGAATATAAGTTGATAAACACTAATAATTCAGCGGAATTTTGGTTATAGAAATTTAATTTTTTAATTATAGATTATGAATAGAGTATTTTAATAAATATAATATATATATATATATATATATATATATATATATAGGTTGCTAGCACACGTTAATGATCCCAAACTTGACGATGATACACCAAGAGATTATATCTTATATTTGTGCCCTGTTGGTCAGCTACATCAAAAGTTTCTCAATTTCTGGCAGAGCTCATATCAAGAATGTGGATGGAATAATGCACTTTCTTATTTCCCACATATGACCCTTAGCTCTTTTTTCCAAGTCTGTTATGATTATTTTGTTATTTGGATACATTTTTATAGTAATTTGTTTTCAATGAATCTTTTTCATATGGGGTACAGGCAGATGATAGGCTAGTTTCTCATTTGTCACATGTGCTTAAGATGGTCACAGAGAAAATTGAAGATCCCCCTGAAAAAATGGACTTTGATGTGTTTACTTCTAACAAATATATCGGTCTTTTTGCTCGAGAAAACCATGAGACATTTCTTAAAAACGTCACCAGCAAATTTGCTGAGGAGATGAAGAAAGCAGGTCGATTTGTAGATTTTTTCCTTATTGCTTATTCTAACAGATTTGTTGATAGAAATTTTTTCATAAATTGTTAATGCCAGTTTTCAATGAATAATTCACATGCGAAGTATGAATTGATCAAAATTAATAAAATATTTTAAGGTTTATGTTAATAAAAAACAATTGAAAACATCTAACTGGCTGTTTCTTTGAAAACTTTTATCAACAATAACTTGCAGGCATTGAGGTGGAAGTGCACAAAAAACAACTGCACATCAGCATGGCTTACCATTTTGCTGTAGAAAAAAAAGACAAATTAGATGCCCTGTTAAGTGAAATTGATCTAAACACACCTGCTAGATGGGATCTCAGAATATATTCAAGAAGTTCCATGGAACCAAATTATCAGGTTAACTATCAGTCTAATTGTTCATATTGTTTTTTTTGGTGCTGAATTTCAACTACTTTTAAACTACTATGTGTAAAAGTAACTGAAAAATTAATTTTTACAATGTTCCTTTAATTGTTTAATTTTGTTTTATTTACAACAGTATATCTATAATTTTTAATATTTGCATTTCAATTGTCAGACATTGACTTATATTGTAAGCTTAATAAAATTTATCAAAAAAGTTATTTTATTAGCTTGGCTGTGAGACGACACCCGTTGTGTTTTGTTAAAATGCTATGCAGTACCAAATTAAATTGCAAAAACAGCAAATAAAGATATAGCGTCCACATTTTATTTCACCTTTGATTTTCAAAGTGTTTTCTATCTCAGATCAGATTTTATTGAGCTCATCATTTCCACTCTAACCTGTTCTGTAATGTCTTGGCAAGTCTCCCAACTTACCTTTTTTTATTCTTATTTCAACTAGTTCAGCGGTACGCTACATATTTCTGATCTCTAAGCAAAATTTTGTTTATGTCGTTTATGCAAATTAATTTTTTTATATTATCATTTTTCTCCTTTTGTCTTCAACTGATTCTCATCAACCTTACCACATTGCTCAATTTAAATGCTTCTAAATTTTCTCTCTCCTTTGATTTCCATATTTTCGTGATAACAGCGTAGAAAAAACTGGTTGGACATAGATATGCATGTTGTCTTCAAACATTCTCTGATGGAATAACCAAGAAAATATTAAAGCTGTTTAGCCATTGCCAAGTCAACAAAATTTTCTTTGCTGTATATCTTGCAACATATTTTTCACACTGTCTTGAACATTAGCAATACAAAAATAGGCATCTGGAATGAGTTAATGTGTCTGTTAACTATTTTTAAATTAATTGTAAAAATTATAGTTAAAAGTTTTTCTGTTTTAAAATGCCGGGAGGTAAAGGTAAAGTAGAAGACCGGAAAATAGTATGTGAAATTGCCGGATTTCGATTGTGTGAATCTTGTGGAAGAGCAAATGAAGAGAAGCTGAAAAATTTGGCTCAAACAGAAGAAATAAAGCTTCAAGCTCTGTCTATTTCTGAAAGTTTAGTGGATATTCGAAGTGTCTTAGATAATGTTGTAGTAAATCAGGGGAAATATGCAGAACAAGAAATGCAGATTAAAGAATTAAATAAGAAAATGGAAAAGTTCTGTGATGAAACTCAGAATAGATTAAAAGAAAATGAAAAGTTAGCTAGAAAATGGTCAGATGTATTAAAAGATAAAGTGGAAACGTTAGCTTCTTGGGTTACAAAAATTTAAAACTCTGTTACTGATACTAAAAATAAGATTAATCTAACAAATGAAAGAGGAAAGGAAAAATAATGTTGTAATATATAAAATGAACCAACCATCAAGTTAAAGGATTCAGTTTTAAAAGTGTTGTCAACAATTGTAGGTCAAGACATAGAAAAATACATCTTTGATGTGATGAGACTTAGAAAAAAACAAGAAGGAATGCAAAAGCCCAGACCAGTTTTAATAAAGTTTAAAAATTATTCAATCAAAAATTTTGTAATGGAAAATTGTGTGAATCTAAAAATTTTTTCAGAATTAAAAAAAGTGATTATTAATAATGATTTGCCAAAGGAAGACAGAGAGGAAATTCAAATCATACTTGAAAAAAAGAAAAAAGAGAAAAGAAGTCAGTCAATTTGATGATGCTAGCAAGTGGATATTTAGAGTGAAGGGACAACATGGAGATTTCTATGTAGTGGTCTTCAAAAGGCAAAATTTATAATAAATATTAATGAAAGAGTGAAAGTAAATATCAATAAAAGAGTAAAAGTTAATTTTAGAGCTAGTGCACATCCTCAAAATCTTGAAATTGAGAGGTGGATTCAGAGCTGGAAATGAAGATTAAAGGACAACAGAAGATTATAAACAAGTAATCTGGGCATACCAATAAGCAAAAGTAGTAAAACAAGATAATATAACTCAAAATACTTATGAAATATGGAGAAATAAAAATTTGAATAATTTTCCTAATATGACTCCCAAAAAACTAAACAACATGAGAAGATTTACCATANATCAAAATAAGCTAACTACGGCTGAGTTTGAAGAT
>NW_008703570.1:2599599-2710410 GCF_000326865.2 Helobdella robusta | reverse complement strand
AACAGCAGCAGCAACAAGATCATTTAGTTGATGCTTCAGATAATCAGAAAATAGCCGCAGCTCAATTTAGAGATGATGTTAAAATTATGATAAATAAAATTCAACGAAAGATGTCAGAGATCAGATACACAGATATGAACAAAAGAAAAAATGTCAACAAAATTTCACATCCGTACAAAATCTCCAAAGACCTGGAGTTAGCAAATAAAGCTTTAAAATATATATTAGAAAAAAGTAGTCATAATCTTACAGATTTAAATGTTATGATTTACAAATTTGCAATTGTTATTGCAGGAGAAAAAGATGAAAAAGTGGAGTCTTATCAACACATAAAGATTCAACCTTGGAAGAAAAGAATACAACAAACAATTGCCAATTACAGAAAGGAACTTGCTTTGATAAAAAAATTTATGAAAGGAAACTCTAGTCCTAAGATCACAGATGAGGTGAAAATTATGAAGTTAAATTAGACAAATTAAATGAAGTCCAGACAACAATTATAATGAAATTACAGGCTAAAGCGCAAAGACTTAGAAGATATACTAGACGTAGTGATCAATTTTTACAAAATATAATGTGTAATAATAGTAGCAAAAAATTTTACAGAAAAATAAAAAACAAGAAAGAAGAAAGTATTGATCCTTCTTCATTGACAGAAATTGATGGTTTCTGGAGACAAATTCTTGAAAATAGGGTATATCACAGAAATGAAGCAGACTGGATTACAGATGTAAAAAGATCACTTAATCATTTGGAGGAAAGTTAGTGGAAAGACCTCACACTTGATGAAGTCACTAAAGCTATTAAAAAATCTTCAAATTGGAAAAGCCCAGGACCAGATAGAATACAAAACTTCTGGATTAAAAAACTATCAGTGATTCATCCTTCATTAACAGAGGCTTTCAATGCAATAATTAAAGATGCAACACTTATACCAAAATGGCTGACAGAGGGAGTAACGTATTTATTGTCCAATGGATCAGACACTAGAGACCCTAGCAAATGTAGACCAATAACATGTTTGCCAACGATGTTTAAAGTTCTCACCAGTACTATAACAGAAAGAATATATGACTACCTACTTGCGAATGAACTGTTTCCTCCAGAACAGAAAGGATTCAAAAGATCTTCGAGAGGATGAACATGGCAATTATCGGATCAGCAATAAAAGAAAAAAGAAATCTAAATATAGCATGGATCGATTATAAGAAAGCATTTGATAGTGTCCCACATTCCTGGATTTTGGAAATAATGTCTATATATAAATTGCCAAGTGATATCAGAATATTCATTGAAAATTCAATGTCTAATTGGAAAACCAGAATGTGTCTCTACCACGACAATGGTTTGTTAATCACGGACATTATACAAATAAAAAGAGGAATTTTTCTAGGAAACTCACTTTCACCATTGTTATTCTGCATGTCTTTATTTCCACTTACTGGTATCCTTAACAAGCAGATGTTAGGTTATAAAATATATGATCAATGTGTTGGCCATTTACTGTACATGGATGATCTGAAACTATTCATGCCAAACGAAGATCAACTAAGAAGAGCACTACTGATTGTGAAGAACTTTAGTACAGATATACAAATGATGTTTGGAATAGATAAATGTGCCACCATAGAAATAAGGAGGGGGACAGTGATGCTAAATGATGGTGTTGATGTTGGTCCTGAAACTCATATCGGAGGTGTTGATGCAGAGGAGACGTACAGATACCTGGGAATGGAAGAGGTGGGAGGAATTCAACAGCAAATGATGAAGGAGCAGATAAAAAAAGAGTATAACAATAGAATAAGATCCATATTAAAGACCCAGTTGAATGCCAAAAATAAAGTGATAGCCAAGTGATAGCAATCCCGGTTATGATTTATAATTATGGTATTCTTGAATGGCGGAGATCCGAACTGCAGGCGATAGATAGAAAAACAAGAAAATTACTCACAATGGGAGGAGCACACCACCCAAATGCAGATGTTGACCGACTATATATTAGCAGGAAAGATGGTGGAAGAGGCCTTATTGGAATTGAAGATTCATTTGAAAAATCTCTGATAGATCTCAACTCTTATATTCAAGCAAAACAAGATAAACATGTTGAAATAATTGCGAAAGCTGATGAAAATAAAAAGAAATATTCAATTTTAAAGGAAGTGGAAAAAATAAAACGTCTGTACTCCATTCATGAAGAAATTATTAAGAAAGATTTTAAAAAACTACAAGAAAGCAACCACAAAAATAGATACAAATGCAAATCACTCCACGGTCAATTTATCAACAGTATAGATAAAAAAAGGAATTGATTTAACATACACATGGAAATGGTTACAAAGTTCAGGTCTGAAAATAAAAACGGAGAGTCTTCTGATTGCAGTACAAGAGAAGGCTTTGATCACAAAGTATTTTCAGAAAAAAAAATTTAAAGCAAAAAGTGGATGATTTATGCAAGATGTGTCACAGACAAGTTGAAAGCATCAGCCATGTGATATCAGGATGCACAGTAATGGCACCAACAGAATACACTAAAAGACACAATAAGGTTGCAAGTTATCTTCATTGGATGATGCGCGGAAATTTTGGACTGGAAACAACTGCAGAATACTACAAGCACGAACCACAGAAGGTTACAAACTATGACAATGGAAAGATTCTATGAGACACCCCAATAATAACTGACAGAACTATTTAGGCAAACAGACCAGATATAATTATCTATGATAAAAATGAAAACATATGCTTACTGATTGATGTAGCGGTGCCCGATGATAATAATGTTATACAAAAAGAGATTGAAAAATTTGCAAATATATAGATCTTCAAATTGAAATACAAAGAATGTGGCATACAAAAGCAAAAGTAATTCCAGTAGTAGTGGGAGCTCTTGGGACAGTTAGTAAAAATTTGAAAGAAATGCTAAAGAAATTACCAGCCCTGGCTGAAGTTCAGAAGATAGCATTACTAGGAACAGCAGGAATTATAAGAAAAATACTTGGATGAATCTCTTTGGGATCTGGGTGAACCCTGGATTCACCATCAACCAGCTTATTTTCCGAATTTATGCTATATATATATAAATTCGGAAAATAAGTTTATTTTGAATTTTAATAAACTAAACGAATTTATGCTATATATATATAAATTCGGAAAATAAGTTTATTTTGAATTTTAATAAACTAAACGTTCATCAAAAAGTTTTAGTGAGAAAAATTGAAAAACGATATATATATATATATATATATATATATATATATATATATATATATATATATATATATATTGGATTAAGACTGTCAGAAATGCAATCTTTGGAAAATGGCGGAAGGAATAATTGTCGAGATTAAAAGCGATAAAAAAAACGTAATTTATACGTTATTGTGTTATATTTGGTACGTTCGAAACCAGATAAATGAAAAGGAAATGAAAACTTCTCTTTGCGAATTTTTTGAAGTTGACGACGTAAACCAAAGTGCAAAGTTTTTGCATCATGAAGCCAGCACATTATCGCTCAGCCTGCCGGAGTTTTTCGAAGACGTTGACAAGAATATAATGTGGGACGAATTTCTTAGTATATGTCGGTTAATTTTTGAAACTAAAGTCGAAGACAAATTTCCCTGTTTTCTCGCTGATGACTTGTGGAAAGTTACTTATTGTGACAATAAATTCGAGAAATTGTCAGCTGAACAGGTGAGGTTGCAAAAAAGTGTAATTCAAAATAGTCCGGCCGTTCTGGAATTTCTTGAAAAGCATGGCAATATACTAAGTGATGTCCAAAAAAAGGTGAACAGTATCGTGTGCAGTGATGTATGCGCTGATGGAGATTCAGATGCTGATACATCAGTCGCTAAAAATTTGTCTGACATTGCTGAAGATGGTAACAATGATGTTGGAAATTTCATAACAGTCAGACGCAAGAAAAGAAGTCCATGCAAGTCCATGTTGTCATGCAAAATTGGGTTTTCAATAACAACAGCAAAAGTGGCAGCACCAGAAATGCCGATGTCAATGTCAGGACATGTTCTGATGTGAAACAATGATATTGAACTAGTGTAATGTTTTATTTGCAAACTTATCTGCAAGAATACATTGTATATTCATTTAATGTACATTGTGGATAAACTGTTGACGTTTGACAATCATTTCTTTAATTTATTGTTACTGGATTTTGAGAGTGCCTGTGAGATTTCATTTGATAGGCGCTATACAAATGCATTTAATAATAATAATAAAAAAAATAATATATGTATATATATATATATATATATATATATATATTCGTTGGTCCTGGGCATGACATAAAACTGCATCCACGCTTCCTTGCGTGCTTTTAAGCGAAAGGCTAGGCCCATCGCTTATAACTGGTGGTTGTCCTCAGGATTGGTGTTCGGATGTAAAAACTTTTTCCCAAATTACTTTTATGTCATCACAAAGAAAACAACGGCCCCTAGTCCCCAGCAGGCCTTAAGTGGTCAAGGGGTGCCAAGAATCTCTGGGAAGTATGCAATAGCGGAGGGATGTTGCAGAAAAATTCAGAGTGGCCCCTCTATGGTACAACTAGAGTAATTTAGAATAATACAGCTGTAAGTAAAAATGTTTGCAGGATAAAACGAGTGTATGTGTGGAATTTGCACGAGGTATGCAGTTTTATTGTATTTTATTTTATTTAGTTGAACGGACAATATTAATGTATATTATCGAAATGGATATAAGTGTTGTAGATGTGTAGGAAATTATCCAATGAATATGAAAGTATGCATGATAAATGTGTATACACATGTGTAAAAACAGTATTAATATTAAATATGAAATAGTGGGGCCAGCGACGTAACGACTGTTGTTTCAGGACGTCGGGTCAAAAACTTCGCATTAGCCGGTTTTAATGTATTCAACGTCGAACAATACTCGTATCGTTGTTGTGCGCATTGACGACCTGGATCTTCATCGAAAACGACAGTGGGTGTGAGGTCGCGGTATTGCGAAAATAGTTTAAGAGTGTGGTCAAAACAGCTGAGTTGTTTATTTAGTGAAGGTTGAAGTTTATTGATATGAAGGGCCTCTTTAATTTTTAGACGGAGTGGATTACGTTCAAAATCAAACACAGTTGTGTTTGGATCCAGTATTGCTCTACTAAGAGGCAAATGATGTACTTGTTCAATATGTTCTTTAATGACGCCGTCTTGTGTATGCATGGTGAGTCTTCTAGAGAGAGTAGTTCTCGTGTGACCGATGTAACTCTCCACAACTTTGTGTGGCATAGGGCAATCGAATCGGTACACGAGGTTCGTCTTCTCTAGTTTATTTGATGGTCGAATGTTATTCTTGATTATTAAATTAGACGTCCTGTTAGTGTTATAATAAATTATTAATTTTAACCAACTGTTGTTGTTGTTGTTAGGAATAGAGATGTTTGTCTTAATGATATGTTTAAGTTGTGAATTGTCGATTTTGTAATTTTCGTGCATTTGATTTAAGTAATATAAAGGTATGACTGTCTTTGATGAAGGTGGAGTTATTGGAATTTTGATTTTTCTTAAATACTGATTAATGGTACTGTCAATAAGTTTATTAGAGTAATTATTATTTATTAAGAATTGTTTTATACGAATAAGTTCAGTATTAAATATATTAGAATCAGAAGAGAATGAATAAATGAATGAATAAGTTAAATACAACATTATTTTTGTAGCCATCAGGACAATCAGATATATTGTTTAATACCTGACCAAAATTCGTAGGTTTAACGTAAACTTTAGAAGTTAATTACAACATTAATTGGGCGGCGTGATGGCTCAATGGCTAAAGGCGCCTGGTCTTGCTATTGCAATGACTGGGTTCGAATACAAAGAGATCCCCGCCTATCATATGCAATGTGTATGATGCGTGGTTTGCACGCGTATTCATATACGCTGTGTGTGTTTGTCGTTGAAACCTCTGAAGCTAACGCAAGAGAGAGAGAGAGAGAGTAACCTTTTAACCTTTAATTGTTGATCTTTCTCTTCGATCAAACAGTCCAGAAAAGCTAACCTTTTATTCATGCTAAATTCGATGGTAAATTTGAGATGAGAATTGTTCTGAAATCTATTTTGTAGGTTGTAGATGTCAGCAACGGATTTGCAAATGATGAAAATGTCATCGACATAGCGTGCGTATATTAAAGGCTTATTTGCAGAATCTGCAAATATCCTAGATTCAAGTTCAGCCATATAAAACTCTGCAAATAGCGGTCCAAGTGGTGACCCCATAGTTACACCATCAATTTGCAAGAAAAGTGAACCGTCGGGTGTGGTAAACGGGCTTTCAACCGTACCTAATTTTAAGAGATCGATGAGTAGATTGGGTGGAATATCAAGTTGCGGGAGTGTTGGATGGTTGTAAACGTAATTACAGATGATTTGAATAGTATAGTCGATGGGTACGTTAGTAAATAAACTCTCAACATTCAACGAGGTTATATGCCCGACGCATCTTTTATTATCATTAATGATGTCGATAAATTCAAAGCTGGATTTAACAGAATAGGTGAGAGGTACATAAGGCTCAAGAAGTTTGTTGATTGCCTTTGCTAATTGATATGTGGGTGTGGGACGTCTGAGCAGAATGCAGCACAGATGTTTGAAGATTGGAACACCAGACTCGACAATCATGGATTCAAAGTCAACATCAGCAAAACCAAAGCAATGAACACTGGTGAACCCATCCGATTCACAGCTACTGGACGATGGCCCTGTTCAGTTTGTAAAGCTGGTGTAGGTAACAATTCAATCAAGTGTCAGCAGTGTAACCAGTGGTGTCACAAACGTTGTTAAAAAATAATTGGTACTTTATCTAAAGTGTCCAATTTTGTTTGTCCTGCTTGCATCAATCCTCAACAACAAATTCGAAATAGCACTGTTTTTGAAGCCATCAAGGTAGAGAAAGTCACATCGTTTCAATATCTAGGGGATGTTCTGGATTGTACTGGAAGAGCTGAAGCTGCCGGTCGAGCACCCATACGTGCAGCCTGGAATAAATGGCATCTCCTTGTCTCTATATTGATGCGGCGTGACATCCCACTACCATTACGATCAAGACTTTAAAAATCTGTGATACGTCCGGTGTTGTTATATGGTGCAGAAACATGGCCAATGACAACCAAACTGGAACAACAACTTCAACGAACCGACACGAAAATGCTCCGATGGATGCAACGAATTAGTCTGAAAGACCACATCAAATCTACCGAAATCTTGCTTCGTGCTGGTTTAGATGATATAAAGGACGAATGCCGGCAACACCGTCTGAGATGGTTTGGTCATGTCAAACAAAGTGGAAACAGTGCCATAACTTTTCTTTCAGATGTTGAAGTACCTGGCACACGTCCCAAAGGCCGTCCAAAGAAGTCCTGGTCGCAAACAATCGAGCAAGACATGAAAGCTCTAAATTTAAATGAAATGGATACAACTGAGATCGTCTAATTTGGCGCAAAAAGTTGTTGGCAAAGAGAACAACGTCCTACCTCGGGAAACCGGGTCTCTGGACGCAAAACGAAGATTGATTGATTGATTGATTGATTGTAGGACATTGCGAGATAATTGGTCGTAATGGGTTATTCGGTTCGTGTGTCTTGACATTGCCGTAAATGTAACCAGGACTGTATTCGCCATGTATTTGTAGTAGTCAGTTTTGTTCATGACGACATACATGTTAGATTTATCGGACTTACGAACAACAATGTCCGTATTGTTGCGTAAACTTTTGCGTAAACCCGATGTCCTGAAACAACAGTCGTTACGTCGCTGGCCCCACTATTTGATATTTAATATTAATACTGTTTTAACACATGTGTATACACATTTATCATGCATACTTTCATATTCATTGGATACTTTCCTACACATGTACAACACTTATAACTATTTCGATAATATACATTCATATTGTCCGTCCAACTAAATACAATAAAATACAATAAAACTGCATACCTCGTGCAAATTCCACACATACACTTGTTTTATCCTGCAAACATTTTTACTTACCGCTGTATTATTCTAAATTACTCTAATTGTTTCACGTAAATATTCCTCTATTTATTTATTTTAATATTAAACTATAACTTATTTCACTAATTATTCAATTTCATCTGCATTGCAAGGTCACATTTTGCTTTTAATGTAACTCTTCGAATTATTTATTCATATATTACTGTTTTATTTCGCCTCTTTTAAATCACAACACGTAACTTTTTAGGTACTATTGTATTTTATTTTATTTTATATGGTTTAAATTTCCATTTATTTTAATATTAACATTTGTATCTCACACAAGGCTCTGAAGATGGTGTTTACACCGAAACACCGTTGTTAGTCAGCCAAACTATGTCACTAGTTCTCAATAAATATGATTTACAACAATTCCATATTGTTGAGTGTACTTTTAAAAAGTTAATTAACGCGAAGTGGGCAAAAATATTCAATGAAATCTGCATAGCTGATAACCTCGTCCCAATATATATATATATATATATAATATATATATATATATAATATATATAGTAACATATAGATACATGTATATAAATATATAACATAGCATCTTCATAAATATTAAATAAATAAAAAGCTTGTTTGAGTCCCTCATCGTTGTTCATTTTGTACTCGTTGTTCTGGCCGATGTTATTTCAATTATTAAATTAGAAATTTATTAAGTTCTTTTCTTATAATTTTTTTGATTATAATTATGCTTATTTGGCCAGCAGGCCTTAAGTGGTCAAGGGGTGCCAAGAATCCCTGGGAAGTATGCAATAGCGGAGGGATGTTGCAGAAAAATTCAAAATGGCCCCTCTATGCTACTTAAACTTGGAACGCTCAATGTTGGATCACTGACTGGCCGCAGCACGGAAATGACAGTGTACAAAATGCAATAGCTGAAAAGAAAGTTGCATACAAGCAATGGGACAAATCAAAGTCTGTTGATGACCATAAAATTTTCCGTGAGAAGAACAACTATGCATGACGTCAAGTTGCACTGGCTTGGACAGATCAATGCAAAGAGTGGCTCACTAAAAGCAAAGGTGAACAAATGAAATCTCTGTATTGTATAGCAAAACAAGCAAAACGTACGAAAAAAGACATAGTTGGTGCCTCATATATTAAAAATGACAAAAATGTGATGGTTCTTGAACAAGATGAGATCAAGCTACAGGGGAGAGAATACTTCAACCGTCTGTTAAACGAAACAAATCCCATCAATGTTAACTTTGACGCTCCACCCATCGAAGGTCCGATTCCAGACATCACTGTGGAGGAGCTTACAGAAGCTCCAGATTTCCACATACAGCGTTCACTAGGGTGTCCTGAAAAGAGCCTTTTCCAAGTCTACAAAGACATGGAACAGACGCTTTTGCATTGCATTGCCATGTATTTTTTCTGTAGTTGACGAATGATATAGATAGCATCAATGATGGATCTCCATGCCATGAAGCCGTACTGGTAACCACCTATTGAAACGCGCGACAACAGTCTTCTCTCAATGACTTTTTCAATAACTTTTAGGGGGTGTTCCAGAAGTGCATCAAAGTCCACCCCAATAGGGTTTGTTTCATTCAATAACCGATCGAAGTAATCCTTCCAGTGATCCTTCACTTCATTCTGCAAGGTTATTATTATGATTTTATTATTCTTTATGCATGTGTGCATATCTTTTTTTAGTGTTTTGGCCTGATTTGCTATTTGGTAGAGTGACCGAATTTGTTTTCATTTATTTCCAGACTACCATACCTTGCATTGATTTTCACGAGCTATCGCAACCTGATATTACGCTTCTGGGTTCTTTTATCGGTATGTCTTTTGATCTTCACCAGTCTTCATTTTCTGCCGTTGTTTGAAAGCTGCTTTTTTACTGGCAATACATTTTGCACAGTCTCGTTTCACCACTAAGTTTCGCAGTTGTCCTGGCGTTTTGGTCCAGATTTCCACATACAACTGTTGCAGCGTTCACTAGGGTGTCCTGAAAAGATTTCCAGGTTATGTCTACCTTCTCCAGACGATCCAGCTGTGCCGATACCAACTCCTCGAATTTCTTCCTGAACGCGGGGTTCTCCAGTTTCTATGTCTTTATTCTAGTAGGCATTCAATCAGTCACAGGGCGTGGTCGTTCCATGATCATATCGGCCACCAGCACTCGGTGTTGAGGGATGCATGCTTCGCCTGGAATGATTTTGGTATACCTGAATAGTCGTCTGTGTTGTCGTCTGACGACAATAAAGTCAGTTTGTGGGCATGACATCCCGCTTTTATATGTAATCAAATGTTCTGCCCTCTTCTTGAAGTAGGTGTTCAACAGAGAGAGTTCATGGCTTTCAGCAAATTCCAGAACCCGTACACTATCTTCGTTTGAGACCCGTAGCCAAAGCCTCCATGGACATCGTGGAACCCATTTGCTTTCTTTCCAACATAGCCGTTGAGGTCGCCACATATCGATAGTATCTCTGATGATGATGTTTTCCTGACGTCATCTGAGAGTGTGTTCCAGAAGTCATTTTTGGCGCCTTCAGATTCACCGATCTGTGGTGCATATGCAGAGAAAACAGTCAGAACCTGTTTTCACATTCTGAGTTTAATCAGCATTAGGCGTGAGCTGATTCGAGTCGCCTCCAATACATTTTGTGCTAGTGATTCTCATACGAAGATTCCCACTCAATTTTGGACTGTCTTTTGGTTATTCCAGAACAAATTGTAACTCTCAATGAGAGACACCATTTGATTTCTATCTTGTTTCCTGCAGAGAACAGATGTCGACCCTGCGCCTTTCTAGCATGTCGACGATCTCCATGGAGCTTCCAGTAAGCGATCCAGTTTTTAAAGTGCCAAGTCTGATATTCCAGTAGGGGGACTCCCGATTTTCTGCAACATACCTCCTCTGTTGCGTACTTTCTGGATATTGTCACCTCTTGACCATTTAAGGTTTTCCAGTGAATAGGGAATCTTTCCTTTTTTTGTGATGACATGGAAGATGTTTTGGTCAAAAAATTTTTATATCTGGAATTGCCCAATTCCTAACGACAACTACCAGTTATAAGCAGTGGGCCTAGCCTTTTTGCTGGAAGCACACAAGGCAGTGCGGTTGCAGTTTATCTCGTGCCCGTGCTGTTGTAAGCAGAGCACTTAGCCTTTGGGTCAAAGGTCCCTGTCCCACAAGGCAGTGGATTTAGAATAGAAGATCATCAGCTGTTAAAGCCGTTGTTCTAGGATCCTCCTACTCGTTCACCGTTGTATTCTTTCTTCTGCTACAGTTGGTTCGCGTCATATTATTTCATATTATTCGATGAAATCCCAGAAGGTCTCCCTGCCCAGGACTTTCCACTATCTACCAATTGGGGACGATCCTTATAGCCGGTGCGCCCCAGCATGAAGGATCTCCTTCCAACATATATATATATATATATATATATATATTTATATATATATATATATATTTATATATATATATCTTTTATTGTTTTATATATATATATATATGTACGGTTGAAGATTACACCCCATTTTGCAGTTAGAAGTTTTTTAAATAAAATTTCAACAACACGAAGCGGTTTTGTTTCAACTTTATTAAACTGTGAAGTTTAATAAAGTTAATGCCATCGTCGGAGCCTAGATTGTAAAACCAAATGAGGAGTTAATAATATAAATTATAAGAAATAGAAAATAGAATATTAGATATTAAAATGAATAAATAAATGAATAACAGCCTATATTTTAAAATTAACTCATTATATTGTTGAAAATAAAATAAACGAATAAATTTAAAAGAAAAATTATGAATAAAATTGTTTGTGTATTATCGTAGTTGAAGTGTAGAAAGTTAGCATAGTGACAAGAAGTAATGCAGAAATTATGGGAAGTCGATAATAATATTTAATGATATGACAATTTATAGAAGAATTATTAGATATTTAACAATTGGATATAATATTATTTAGCAATAAATATGTATAAAGAAATATTAAGGCGTGGCAAATAATGAAGTTAGTGAACAAATTGTTTGAGTTTTATGGCGTAAAGAGACAAACGGATTGTTGTTAATGGTGCGTTCTTGTGTGTTATATTCGTATTTATATTTGGTGTGTAGTTGCTGTCTATTGATGACAGCAATATAACACACAATACGCTTCATGTTGTTGAAATTTTATTTAAAAAACTTCTAACTGCAAAATGGGGTGTAATCTTCAACCGTACATGTTTATCTGAGAACCTCATACCAAATTATATATATATATATTTATATATATATATATATATACATATTGTTTTAAGACTGCCAGAAATGCAATTATTGATGAAAGCCACAGCATGTTCGGCGTTAGTTAACTTTCTGTTTAACTTTTCGATTCTTCTAACAGTTGATCGTAAATCATTCTCATGTTTCTTGAGTTCAAAACCAAAATCTCATTGAGAGAAGATTAACGTCGTGCATCACAATCGGAAATTATCAATTTAGTTTCCTAGCGAGTTAATCAACAATTCATGCAATTCACATCCTTCGGCAACTGCAAGAGAAGTACCTCGCAAAGCATCAACAACTATCACACATTTTTGTAGACCTTGAAAAAGCATTTGATCGAGTTCCCCGTGAAGCAATCAGGTGGAGTCTACGTCGACAACTCATTCCAGAATATCTTGTTCGACTTGTGATGGAAATGTATACGAATACTAAGACTCTTGTCAGCACAACGGTTGGAAACACAGAAGTATTTGACATCGGCGTTGGAGTTCACCAAGGCTCGATTCTCAGTCCACTGTTATTTATAACTGTGATGGAAGAAATCACAAAACCGATACGCACTGGTGACATTTGGAATCTAATATATGCTGATGGTATCGTTTTAACAGTCGCGTCTGAGCAGAATGCAGCACAGATGTTTGAAGATTGGAACACCAGACTCGCCGATCATGAATTCAAAGTCAACATCAGCAAAACCAAAGCAATGAACACTGGTGAACCCATCCAATCCACAGCTACTGGACGATGGCCCTGTTCAGTTTGTAAAGCTTGTGTAGGCAACAATTCAATCAAGTGTCTGCAGTGTAACCAGTGGTGTCACAAACGTTGTTCAAAAATTATTGGTACTTTATCTAAAGTGTTCAATTTTGTTTGTCCTGCTTGCATCAATCCACAACAACAAATTCGAAATAGCAATGTTTTTGAAGCCATTAAGTTAGAGAAAGTCACATCGTTTCAAGATCTAGGGAATGTTCTGGATTTTACTGGAAGAGCTGAAGCTGCCGGTCGAGCACCCATACATGCAGCCTGGAATAAATGGCATCTCCTTGTCTCTATATTGATGCGGCGTGACATCCCATTACCACTACGATCAAGACTTTATAAATCTGTGATACATCCGGTGATGTTATATGGTGTAGAAACATGGCCAATGACAACCAAACTGGAACAACAACTTCGCCAAACCGATATGAAAATGCTCCGATGGATGCAACGAATTAGTCTGAAGGACCACATCAAATCTACCGAAATCCTGCGTTGTGCTGATTTAGATGATATAAAGGACGAATGCCGACAACACCGTCTGAGATGGTTTGGTCATGTCAAACGAAGTGGAAACAGTGCCATAACTTTTCTTTCAGATGTTGAAGTATCTGGCACACGTCCCAAAGGCCGTCCAAAGAAGTCCTGGTCGCAAACAATCGAGCAAGACATGAAAGCTCTAAATTTAAATGAAATGGATACAACTGATCGTCTAATTTGGCGCAAAAAGTTGTTGGCAAAGAGAACAACGTCCTACCTCGGGAAACCGGGTCTCTGGACGCAAAACGAAGATTGATTGATATTAATTTAATTTGAACTTTTTTACTAGATTAGGACTTTATCGGTTTAAGTTTGAACTCTGCTATGATGATTCTGAATTATTCGAGACTACGATCATTTTAACTGTTGGCAAGGGGTTTGCCTAAGCCGTTTCTCTTAAATAAATTAATAAATAAATATTGCAGATAAATTGCTCTTTAGTATTGCTGTCTTCTAATTTTAAGTTTAGGAGATTAAAACGGCTGATTTAAGTTGCCTTTTCGTTGATGCGGTGTGGATGCGGATAATGAGCAGTGCGGCTGCGGGCGGTTGCGAACGTGAACTCTGCGGATGCGGGCGGGCGGCTGCGGTTTGGAAAAATCTTCTCTGTTTGGGGCTCTATTATATATTGCTAACACTTGAAAATAAGCATTTGTAGCAAACTTTACTAGAATTTGTGATCTTTTGCAGTTAATAACCAATTAATATGTAGTTTGCGGCTATTTGTTAACCATTCTGTGTAAAATAAACAGTAATCTATTATATAATATTTATCATTCAGCTAATTAATAACTATGATTGATTAATTTATTGAATTCACAAATGTGGTAGTAGATGTATAATTGATTTGCCGATGCAATTTGGATTAGGTTCGCAGAATTATATACCCGTACTCGAACACTGCTGCATCAGATGAGTTGGATTTGAACCCTGGAGATTACTTGTTTGTGAAAGGATCAGATTTGGAAAGCAGCGATGATGGTTGGTGTGAAGGCGTATCCTGGATGACTGGATGTTCAGGCATGTTTCCAATCATTTACACTGAACGAACAGCTGAAACAGAAACATGGACAATGCACATGTGCGTAAACGTTTATAATAAATATGTGTAATTCATTTATCATCAGCATTTAGTCTCAGATTAAGGGATAAAAACAATTGTTGTTATATATATATATATATATATATATATATATATATATATATATATATATATATATATATATATATATATAAAAAAATTAAATATACTTAAAAATAAGTTTGCCTGATGAACTTGGATATTAATTCTACATTCAACAAATTGAATAATTTCTAGAAAATTCTAAAGACAAACTAACTTTAAATTCAATTTATGCTAACAATTTGCTAGAATTAATTATGGCCTCTTTCCAATCAATCCTCGTTTATAGTTTCCATCCTTTATGGGTCGGACTTTCTTATTCCATTCATCAGCTTTTGTCTCCAATCCGATCTATCCATTGCGTCTGTCTCCTTGAGACAAAATGCCTTCAAGTCCTCCTGTATGGTCTGCGTCCAGGATTTCTTTGGGTGACCTGATGCTCAATAACGGAAATTATTGTATCGTTTTTGCTTCACATGGCCAAACCATCGTAGGCGATGACTATGACGTTCATCCTTCAACGTGCTCAATCCCGATCGGTTCAGGATCTCGGTTGTATTGACATGGTCCCTTAGGTCAACATGCTGCATCCAACGAATCATCTTCATGTCAGTTCGGTGAAGCTGCTGTTCGAGTTTTGTTTCATCGGCCACGTCACTGCACCATACATCAAAACAGATTGCATAGCTGTGTTGTACAGCTCTGAGCGTAGCAGTTGAGGAATGTTACGCCGCATCAGTACCGAGGCAAGGAGATGCCATCTGCCCCACGCCGCACGTGTGCGTCCACGACAAGCGGCATCAGCTGTTCCAGTACAATTCTTCACATTTCCAAAATACGGAAATGAAGTATCAGTTTCGACCCCGGTAATGGTATCATCATCTGGGCCCGTTGTCGCTGGTTGATGCAGACGGGGCATACAAAATCAGTCAATCAGTCACTTTCCTCAGTGAGCCGGTAATTCTCGAGCATCGTCTGTGACACCACTGCTGACATCGTAGGCATTTTATCGAGTTACTTCCAACTCCAGTCCAACACACCGAACATGGCCAATGACCAGAGACCACATGCTCAGCAGTACCACCAATGATCATAGTTTTTGTTTTTTCAAAGTTTACCTTTAGCCCGTGTTCGGCGAGCGGGTTATTCCAGATTTCAAACTTTCTGGCTGCGTCTTGTTTCGAGGCAGCCGTCAGGACGATATCATCTGCATATATCACATTCCATATGTTTTCTGAGCGTATCGGTTCGGTTATTTCTTCCATCACCGTGAAGAGCAGGGGGCTGAGTATGGATCCCTGATGGACGCCGACGTTAATATCAAATTCATTCGTGTTACCGGCTGTTTTGCTGACCAGAGTTTTGTGTTAGAGTACGTTGCCATAACAAGCCGAGCCAGATATTCGTGAACAAGCTGTCTACATAGACTCCACTTGATTGCCTCGTGAGGTACTAAGTCAAAAGCCTTTTCCAAGTCTACAAAGACATGGAACAGACGCTTTTGCATTGCATTGCCATGTATTTTTTCTGTAGTTGACGAATGATATAGATAGCATCAATGATGGATCTCCATGCCATGAAGCCGTACTGGTAACCACCTATTGAAACGCGCGACAACAGTCTTCTCTCAATGACTTTTTCAATAACTTTTAGGGGGTGTTCCAGAAGTGCATCAAAGTCCACCCCAATAGGGTTTGTTTCATTCAATAACCGATCGAAGTAATCCTTCCAGTGATCCTTCACTTCATTCTGCAAGGTTATTATTATGATTTTATTATTCTTTATGCATGTGTGCATATCTTTTTTTAGTGTTTTGGCTTGATTTGCTATTTGGTAGAGTGACCGAATTTGTTTTCATTTATTTCCAGACTACCATACCTTGCATTGATTTTCACGAGCTATCGCAACCTGATATTACGCTTCTGGGTTCTTTTATCGGTATGTCTTTTGATCTTCACCAGTCTTCATTTTCTGCCGTTGTTTGAAAGCTGCTTTTTTACTGGCAATACATTTTGCACAGTCTCGTTTCACCACTAAGTTTCGCAGTTGTCCTGGCGTTTTGGTCCAGATTTCCACATACAACTGTTGCAGCGTTCACTAGGGTGTCCTGAAAAGATTTCCAGGTTATGTCTACCTTCTCCAGACGATCCAGCTGTGCCGATACCAACTCCTCGAATTTCTTCCTGAACGCGGGGTTCTCCAGTTTCTATGTCTTTATTCTAGTAGGCATTCAATCAGTCACAGGGCGTGGTCGTTCCATGATCATATCGGCCACCAGCACTCGGTGTTGAGGGATGCATGCTTCGCCTGGAATGATTTTGGTATACCTGAATAGTCGTCTGTGTTGTCGTCTGACGACAATAAAGTCAGTTTGTGGGCATGACATCCCGCTTTTATATGTAATCAAATGTTCTGCCCTCTTCTTGAAGTAGGTGTTCAACAGAGAGAGTTCATGGCTTTCAGCAAATTCCAGAACCCGTACACTATCTTCGTTTGAGACCCGTAGCCAAAGCCTCCATGGACATCGTGGAACCCATTTGCTTTCTTTCCAACATAGCCGTTGAGGTCGCCACATATCGATAGTATCTCTGATGATGATGTTTTCCTGACGTCATCTGAGAGTGTGTTCCAGAAGTCATTTTTGGCGCCTTCAGATTCACCGATCTGTGGTGCATATGCAGAGAAAACAGTCAGAACCTGTTTTCACATTCTGAGTTTAATCAGCATTAGGCGTGAGCTGATTCGAGTCGCCTCCAATACATTTTGTGCTAGTGATTCTCATACGAAGATTCCCACTCAATTTTGGACTGTCTTTTGGTTATTCCAGAACAAATTGTAACTCTCAATGAGAGACACCATTTGATTTCTATCTTGTTTCCTGCAGAGAACAGATGTCGACCCTGCGCCTTTCTAGCATGTCGACGATCTCCATGGAGCTTCCAGTAAGCGATCCAGTTTTTAAAGTGCCAAGTCTGATATTCCAGTAGGGGGACTCCCGATTTTCTGCAACATACCTCCTCTGTTGCGTACTTTCTGGATATTGTCACCTCTTGACCATTTAAGGTTTTCCAGTGAATAGGGAATCTTTCCTTTTTTTGTGATGACATGGAAGATGTTTTGGTCAAAAAATTTTTATATCTGGAATTGCCCAATTCCTAACGACAACTACCAGTTATAAGCAGTGGGCCTAGCCTTTTTGCTGGAAGCACACAAGGCAGTGCGGTTGCAGTTTATCTCGTGCCCGTGCTGTTGTAAGCAGAGCACTTAGCCTTTGGGTCAAAGGTCCCTGTCCCACAAGGCAGTGGATTTAGAATAGAAGATCATCAGCTGTTAAAGCCGTTGTTCTAGGATCCTCCTACTCGTTCACCGTTGTATTCTTTCTTCTGCTACAGTTGGTTCGCGTCATATTATTTCATATTATTCGATGAAATCCCAGAAGGTCTCCCTGCCCAGGACTTTCCACTATCTACCAATTGGGGACGATCCTTATAGCCGGTGCGCCCCAGCATGAAGGATCTCCTTCCAACATATATATATATATATATATATATATATTTATATATATATATATATATTTATATATATATATCTTTTATTGTTTTATATATATATATATATGTACGGTTGAAGATTACACCCCATTTTGCAGTTAGAAGTTTTTTAAATAAAATTTCAACAACACGAAGCGGTTTTGTTTCAACTTTATTAAACTGTGAAGTTTAATAAAGTTAATGCCATCGTCGGAGCCTAGATTGTAAAACCAAATGAGGAGTTAATAATATAAATTATAAGAAATAGAAAATAGAATATTAGATATTAAAATGAATAAATAAATGAATAACAGCCTATATTTTAAAATTAACTCATTATATTGTTGAAAATAAAATAAACGAATAAATTTAAAAGAAAAATTATGAATAAAATTGTTTGTGTATTATCGTAGTTGAAGTGTAGAAAGTTAGCATAGTGACAAGAAGTAATGCAGAAATTATGGGAAGTCGATAATAATATTTAATGATATGACAATTTATAGAAGAATTATTAGATATTTAACAATTGGATATAATATTATTTAGCAATAAATATGTATAAAGAAATATTAAGGCGTGGCAAATAATGAAGTTAGTGAACAAATTGTTTGAGTTTTATGGCGTAAAGAGACAAACGGATTGTTGTTAATGGTGCGTTCTTGTGTGTTATATTCGTATTTATATTTGGTGTGTAGTTGCTGTCTATTGATGACAGCAATATAACACACAATACGCTTCATGTTGTTGAAATTTTATTTAAAAAACTTCTAACTGCAAAATGGGGTGTAATCTTCAACCGTACATGTTTATCTGAGAACCTCATACCAAATTATATATATATATATTTATATATATATATATATATACATATTGTTTTAAGACTGCCAGAAATGCAATTATTGATGAAAGCCACAGCATGTTCGGCGTTAGTTAACTTTCTGTTTAACTTTTCGATTCTTCTAACAGTTGATCGTAAATCATTCTCATGTTTCTTGAGTTCAAAACCAAAATCTCATTGAGAGAAGATTAACGTCGTGCATCACAATCGGAAATTATCAATTTAGTTTCCTAGCGAGTTAATCAACAATTCATGCAATTCACATCCTTCGGCAACTGCAAGAGAAGTACCTCGCAAAGCATCAACAACTATCACACATTTTTGTAGACCTTGAAAAAGCATTTGATCGAGTTCCCCGTGAAGCAATCAGGTGGAGTCTACGTCGACAACTCATTCCAGAATATCTTGTTCGACTTGTGATGGAAATGTATACGAATACTAAGACTCTTGTCAGCACAACGGTTGGAAACACAGAAGTATTTGACATCGGCGTTGGAGTTCACCAAGGCTCGATTCTCAGTCCACTGTTATTTATAACTGTGATGGAAGAAATCACAAAACCGATACGCACTGGTGACATTTGGAATCTAATATATGCTGATGGTATCGTTTTAACAGTCGCGTCTGAGCAGAATGCAGCACAGATGTTTGAAGATTGGAACACCAGACTCGCCGATCATGAATTCAAAGTCAACATCAGCAAAACCAAAGCAATGAACACTGGTGAACCCATCCAATCCACAGCTACTGGACGATGGCCCTGTTCAGTTTGTAAAGCTTGTGTAGGCAACAATTCAATCAAGTGTCTGCAGTGTAACCAGTGGTGTCACAAACGTTGTTCAAAAATTATTGGTACTTTATCTAAAGTGTTCAATTTTGTTTGTCCTGCTTGCATCAATCCACAACAACAAATTCGAAATAGCAATGTTTTTGAAGCCATTAAGTTAGAGAAAGTCACATCGTTTCAATATCTAGGGGATGTTCTTGATTGTACTGGAAGAGCTGAAGCTGCCGGTCGAGCACCCATACATGCAGCCTGGAATAAATGGCATCTCCTTGTCTCTATATTGATGCGGCGTGACATCCCATTACCACTACGATCAAGACTTTATAAATCTGTGATACATCCGGTGATGTTATATGGTGCAGAAACATGGCCAATGACAACCAAACTGGAACAACAACTTCGCCAAACCGATATGAAAATGCTCTGATGGATGCAACGAATTAGTCTGAAGGAACACATCAAATCTACCGAAATTCTGCGTTGTGCTGGTTTAGATGATATAAAGGACGAATGCCGACAACACCGTCTGAGGTGGTTTGGTCATGTCAAACGAAGTGGAAACAGTGCCATAACTTCTTTTGCAGATGTTGAAGTACCTGGCACACGTCCCAAAGGCCGTCCAAAGAAGTCCTGGTCGCAAACAATTGAGCAAGACATGAACATTCTAAATTTAAATGAAATGGATACAACTGATGGTTTATTTTGGCGCAAAAAGTTGATGGCAAAGAAATCAACTTCCTACCTCGGGAAACCGGGTCTCTGGACGCAAAACGAAGATTGATTGATTCGATTGATATATGTGTGTATATATATATATATATATATATATATATATATATATATATATATAATCCTATTTGCAAACGATTACCTGGTACTATTAAAAAGTTCATATCGTCTGATCTCATGCTGAAATTCGATGTGGATGTTTTCCTGACAAATCTACTGGACAAATTCTCTGGAGCCAGACCAATTAACGATTTGAAAACTATTACCGCTATTTTGAAGCATATCCTCTTGTAAATTGTCAACCTGTGGAGATCATTCAAAATCGGCGTAACGTTATCGAACCACAACTCACCTACCACTAGTTTTGTCGCACGATTCTGGATTGATTGTAGAACTGCCATATGTATATATATATATATATATATATATACTGCCATATATATATATATATATATTTACTGTGTCTCTACTCTACTTTGTTGATTCCTTGTTTGTTCAAAGTGATTAATTAACTATTTAATTAGTTTTACAATCTTTATTTTCGTCCAATATAACACTTGTAAAAGGTTTTTTGTTGCATCATGCTTAAAATAAACAAAAATTTTGGTTTTGAAATCAAGAAACTTAGAAATGATTTACGTTCAAACTGTTAGGAAAATCGAAAAGTTAAACAGGAAGTTAACTAACGCCGAACATGCTGTGAGTTTCATCAATAATTGCACATATATATATATATATATATATATATATATATATATATATATATATATATATATATATATGTATGTATGTATGTAGTAGACCGTTTTATTTTTATTAAGAAAAAAAAATTTTTTTAAACCAGATTTGCATATGGGTTTATTTCGTGTCATTTGATGATATAAAGACAAACACCAAAAATCAATAAAATCAAACATTGTTAAGTGACCTCTCATTGATGAGATTGTTCAGAAAATTCATTTTTTAAAGCATTTTTTTAAATTAATAAAAAATAATTGTTTTTAATTTATTATGAATATTTATATATTGTTTTATTATAAAGTAATGTCTGAATCAGTATAGTTCTTTTTCTAAGGTTCATTCATTAGTTTCCTGTGATGCACAATCACCTGATACATCAACTGGCGCTGATTTTCATCATGAGTAAGTGCTGTATTAAAATCAGATGCCAATTTAACTGCTCGCTCAGCACAATCATTAACTACCCGTACTGCAGTCACTATCTCTTTTGCATTATTGTAATCCTCTAGTTGTGGCCATACTTCTGGATCAAAGCAAAGAAAATTTTAACTGAGTTTCAATGTAGAAAATAAATTTAAAGACTGTTTTGTCACAAAATCTGACAAAATCTTGGGTTTGAAAGAACTTATGTGTATTGGATCTACTTTTCTAACATCATTTTTTTTGCTGGTTTATGTAATGCTTTAATGTCCTGGTTATGACATTAAACTGACCCTCACTGCCTTGTGAGTGATGTTGGATCATCAAAGGCTAGGCCCGCCGCTTATAACTGTGGTTGCGTAAGGAAGGGCGTCCTGCGTAAAAATTAGCCAATAAAATATTTATGATGACATTTGGTTTCTTCATAGGTAACTAAACGGCAACCCCCGATCTCGGGGAAAATGTCGTCTAAACGTGTGTTGTTGTTGTTGTTGTTTATGTAATGCTTTAACCATAAGCCTTTTCTCATCGACATTAACCAAATCAGAAACAAATGTCATTCCAACAAGATCTTCGCTTAGATACCAAAGATTTTTTTTAATTTTTTTCATTGCTTCTTTTCCAACTTTGCAATCAACTTTTTCAAATAATTCCTGAGTTTGAAGAAGACATAAATCATTGTAAGGAGCACTACAGCTGTTTGCTGCACAAAACCATGCCTTTACATATACAGTTACAGTAAAGAGACAAAGTCTCTTTAATGCTTGTAGCTCATGTGCAGTTAACTTCAGTTGCTCACGAAAGCAAAAAATCTTCAAACAATAAATTCCTTTGGCCATCCAGCGAGCCCTGTGATAAGCTCCTGGAGGAGTGACTTGTACAGCAGTAGGGTCTGAAACTCCAAGAGTTATGAGAGAAAGCCTAATCAATTGCAAGTAGCCATGTCGAGGTTGAGTATTTTGCAGTTGGTCTTGAAGAAAATCAATCATAGCTACACGATTTTGCTTTAGCCACAAATTTTCATCATTAGTCAAAGAACAACCATTTGTTACCTTGTCAATCGATGCATATTTTAACTGATTAATTGATGGCCATTGATCTTTAAATCTACTAAAAATAGCAATTTGAGGGCCAGATGAAGTGAAAAATAAATCAAATAAAGCTGTTCCAATAATTTTAAGAATATGATGCCTGCATGCTAAAAACAAGAGTTGTTTATTGAAGGATTTCTGAATTATTGTTATAGCACCAGTATGAATGCCAGTATTAGAACTTGCAGTGTCAAAACACAAACCAGCCAACCAATTTGACACGCCTTCCCAATTCTGAAGTAACTAAACTATTGTGGTTCCTATGTTTATGCCAGTACCGCCAACCTTTGGTATAGCTATCAGTTTTTCTACATTTTTCTCTGACACCACAATTGGCAGGCGATCTATGTTTACACCATCAAAATCAGGTAAAAGTTTTCCAAGTGAGCCACAAGAGGTGTGTTTGGCAAAAATGTGTTTTTGATAGTTTTTCTGATAGATTGTCGTATAGCTTTTCTAGATCCGTAAAGAGAGTTCATCAACGTTGATTCCAACTGCCTTTAATGCTAGGGTAACTTTGTGCATGGCTTCCCTATAAGTTGTTTTTGTACGGTCTAGACGTGCCATGAACAGTGTGTCATCTACTTAACACCTTTTTTTTAAGTTCATTAGTTTTAGGAGATATCGGAGTACTTCCTGCAATTTGATTCCGATGGTATTTGCTGACACTCTACTTCCTCATCAGACTTATCGCTTATGTCATCTGTTGATGTTGAATTATCATCTTCATAATTGGCTATGTTTCTCTTTTTATTAGGTTTTTCTTGTTTTTGATTCTTGCTTAGTTTCCTTTTTAATCTTTTCTCTTCTTGTTTGGCAAATTCTTTGTCTTCTCCAAACAATAAACTTCTATAATGTTTTATAAAAACATTTAAAAATATTTTAAAAACCCCAAACACCAAAAAAATCATTCAGGCTTCATAAAAAAACAAAATGTGATTTGAGAGGTCACTAATACTTATCCTTTTTAATTGAAATTTTTACAGGATGATACAAATATAAAACCACACCATATAAGCCCCTATGCATTGTTTTTTTTTTAATTTTTTTTTGAAACAGTCTAATATATATATATGTTGATAATAGACCATAATTTTTACAATATTTTATAAATTCTACCGAATGTTTGGCTTTAATATGTTCGTTTTTAGTTCGTAGTTCGTAGTTCGTTTTTTCTCACTAAAGTTTTTTGGTGAACGTTTAGTTTATTAAAGTTCAAAATAAACTTATTTTCCAAATTCATGCTGCAAATAAGGCCATATTTCGATTCCGAATGAATCATCATCAGTGCGATTTAGTTTATATAGGGAAATATTCACTTGTCAAAGTGAATATTGTCAAAGTGTGTTGAGTCCAAATGAGATTTGATTAATTACTCAATCACTATTAGCTGTGAAATCCTCGACAGCAACACCAAAGTTATATACCAGAACACCAACTACACGCATATTAAAATTGCAGAAGCAGTTCTAATTGACATCAATAAACCAAAAATAAATATACAACAAAAAATGACGACCTCACTCCCAACCCGGCGCTTAATCAACAATGAAAACAAAGAAGTAATAAAAACTAGCATTGTAGATAGTGACAATGAAGAATATGATGCAATCGATGAAGAAAAGGAAACCAACGAAGATGGACCAGCCAATAAAGAAACCTGACACCTAATTTCCATCTAAGTTCACTTTGACAAAGTGAACATTTCCTTATATAAACTAAATTGCACTGATGATGATTCATTCGGAATTTATTTGCAGCATGAATTCGGAAAATAAGTTTATTTTGAATTTTAATGAAACAATTTGGTAGAATTCATACATTAATGTATAAAATATGGTCCCCTTCACCAAAAAACTTTAGTGAGAAAAAAGTCGAAAAAACGAACTACAAGCATATTAACGCCAAACATTCGGTATAATTTATAGAATATTGTAAAAATATATATATATATATATACAATATATAATATATATATATATATATATATATATATATATATATATATATATATTGTAATATATGTATATATATATAGTATATATATATGTATTGTAAAGGCTGAAAAGAAACCATAATTGATGTAATATTTGATAAAATCTACCAAATTTTTAGCTTTTGAAAATTTACAATTGAGATTTTCAATATTTCTAAAGTAGTTTTATAATTATTATCCACTTTATTAAAATTATTAAGGAAATCTTTGGTGTTCATGGTGAAGTATATTGACCATATTTCGATTTTACTCATCATCAGCGCTTATATAGAAATATTTTTAAGGTTTACAATTTTCTTTGTGCGCAAAGTGCTTTATTCTGCTTTGTCCTGTCCGTTTATTACATCTTGGTCCTGGCGGTAGATTATCAAATAATGCACATATTTATACATGCATATATATGCTAGTAAAAGACCATAATTATTGCAGTAATTTATGAAATCTACCGAATTTCTAGCATTAAACGCTATAAATTTCTGCATACATATATATACATACATACATATATATTGGGAGGGGACCATATTTTATACATTAATGTATGAATTCTACCAAATTGTTGGCATTAACCAAATTAAAGTTTGTTTTTTCAATTTTTCTTACTAAATTTTTAAAAATTACTAAATTCATCTTGCATATTTCGGTTTTTCACAAATCATCTTCAGTGCAGCTTTGTTTTATATAGCTTCTTAGACAAAGGAAATGTAGTTAATTAATTGGTGTCATATTCTTCATCTTCTTTGTTGTTGTCATTTTCTTTTTTTCCATTGTTATTTGAGTTAGTATTAACCCTTTAATGCATAGCGTCTTTTTTCATTAACACCTTTTATTAAATCGAATTTCTCGGACATCTCCCTATATACTAAATTAAACCTGAACGTTCACATCAATTATATTTTTAATGAAATAGTCCAAATTTGCGCACCTTTTACAACCATTTTGTTTGTCAGTTTTTTGTTTTTTCCACTCTTGGTTTTTTGAGATATCTCGGCATAAAAGGTAAGTTTCTCATAATTTATAAACTTTTTAAAAATATATCTATTGTAATTATTTGACAAATTTAATTTATTTGTGAGTGATATTTTATAATTGCGTCAAAAATTCATGTTGAAAACTACTGCCAGCTTTTTTGTGTCAAAAGTTCATGTTGAAAACTACTGACAGCTTTTTGCGATATCCATATAAAAGGACGCCATGCGCTGAAGGCCACATGTTTTATGTTTTATAATAAATGAATTTAAAATCGTACTTAATCCTATTTACAACAAATGTATACATTTTATCGTTTTTCGTGCCAAAATATAACTTTTCCCTCACTTTGGTGAGTTTCGAATGGTGCAGTGATAGCTAAATAGTTTTTATACACTGCTTTCATTGTTAGACATTGCATTTTTTTTTGTTTTTTACTGAAGTTATTCTGTAGCTGAAGTAGTCAGCGTGATAGAAAATGATGATTATCGAAGGGCTGACATTTATGTTTTACCATCTGAAAATCTTAGAAAATCAGATGATGATGGTGACATAAACAATCTTTCAGGTGATCAGTTGCTTGGCAATGCTGAAGCTATTTTGATGGTGTCAGATTCAAAAAAGTTGCACGCAGGTGTTAATGATTTGGAGGATGAAAGCACTTATAAAAATTAATAAACAAGATTCTGACATTGATGACGTAACTGTTGGAATAAGGAGCTAAAATTTAAGCAAATTATTTTGCCAAACAAACGTTTTAAAGTGTAAAAATGTAGCAACTAAAGAACACATACTAGAGCAAGTATCATCAACTTCAAAAAAAGCTACTCCACCATCATGACAGTGGGTGAATTGTCATTTGAAGAAATCTGATATTTCATGGAACGTTGATTGCGAAGAAGGGGTTAATTGCTCCCCATCCTCTCTGTGAGTAATTTTTTGACGATGCAGTAATTGAACATATCACGGAAATGAGCAATTTATACTTTATGCAGAAATCAAAATTTTGAGCACCAACAGCAGCAGAAATTCGTTTGGCAATAGCGATTCTACTAATATCTGGTTATAACCAATAGCTAAAAGAAAAATGTTGTAGGAAAGTCCTAAAGATGTTCACAATCCAGCAGTCTCTAAACCGTTTCGAAGAAATATTAACAATAACATAGATGAAGAAGACAAACTTGTTAAACTTCGACTATTGTTTGTGATGTTAAATGTTTCGTTTGTTAAACACTGGCCTATGGAACAAAATATTTTTATTGACGAATCTGTGGTGCCACACTACGGATGTCATAATTCAAAACAATTTATTCGTAGTAAGCTAATTTGCTCTGACTTTAAAGTATGGTGCTGGAATAGCTAAATGGGATTTTTTAGTCTAGTTTGAACCTTATCGGGAATTGTCTTGTTCCTACAATAAAGATTTGGGGCTTGGTGATTTAGTTGTTTCTCAACTGGTTAAGACGTTACCGGCTGGCCCTCCGTATAAAGTGTTTGTTGTCAACTTTTTCACCTCACCACGTTTACTTGATTACTATGAATTGTCGAATGTTTTGACGTGAAGTAGCCATGTTACACATCATGAGATATCGTGAAACGAATTTCATTTCTCGTCAATTAAAAAACCTTGTTTTGCCATGTCGATCTGCTACTGATTCTATGCAATATAATGGGCAAAATCACTTCATCGGACGCATAGACGGTGATCAACAGCAATGTGCACAATGTGGAAAGAAAGGACATAAAGAAGTTTAATAAATTTTGTTTAACTCTATATTATTGTTATTGTTATTATTATTATTATTATTATTATTATTATTATTATTATTATTACGAAAAAAAACATGGGCGAAGACAAAATGTCCCTATGCCCGCAACACAAAATTAACTATAAAATTTTAACACAAAAACAATATACATAATATATGTTAATATGTTCTGTTCATGCATAAAGTTCAAGCAAAAATAAAAATATAAACAAAAATATAAGAGAATAATTTCTATTATTAACTCAACTACCTATATTTTATATATATGCATACAAACATTTTTTCATAAAAATTTCAACCATTTATGTATATCGTCCTTTCTTAAGGACAATCATGTCAAAACAAACATTTATACCATCATCCAAAAATCTATAAACAGCATCCTTCAACTCCAATCGTATTTAAATTCAGCATTCATAAGAAAATCATCCAACTTTTTTTAAACTCATTCAAATCGCAGCAATTAACGACATCATCATCAAATTATTCCAAATATTAATAGTTCTATTAACAAAATAATTTTTTCTTAAGTTCATATGGAATGTCAATGCTGTTAGCCTCATCTCATGTCCTCTTGTTCGTCTGGTGGCTCTCAATATTTCCGGCAAACTTCGTTGATCCTTTTCATTCAACATGTTAAACATCGTTATCAAATCACCTCTTATTCGTCTGTATTTTAGTGTTGGCAGTTGTAAAAATTTTAATCGGTCCTCATATTTCATTCCCTCACAGTCCTTGATCATCTTTGTTGCTCTTTTCTGAACCTTTTCGATCTTTTCTGTTTCACGTATTGTCCATTGTGACCACACACTTGATGCGTACTTCAGCTGAGATCTGACCAAGGATTTATATAATAATATAAAAACATTTTTATCAATATCTTTAAAATTTCTGTTTATTAAACCCAATAATAAAAATGCCTTCTTAGCATTGCAATGTATATACTCAATAAATTTCAAAGATGTTTCAAAAATAACACCCAAGTCTTCAATTTTATCAACAAAAAATAATGGGTGCGAGCTTATTTTATAATCATAATTATTATCTGATACAGAACAACCAAACTTCATCACAACACATTTTTCTTTATTCAATTTCACATCTTTCTGCACACACCACTCATTCAAATCATTCAAACCCCTCTGCAATATCACACTATCTGAGTTCACAATTTTAAACAACTTTGCATCATCTGCATACATATACATCGCAACCCAATTTACATCCTGAAACAAATGAAATAAATCATTAACATACATTAAAAACAAAATTGGCCCAAGCACACTTCCCTTTGGAACTCCACTCTTTACCCCACAATATCTTGACATACCACTCTCACACGAAATGTTCTTCCATTTAACTAATTATAAACACAAGCAACCAATTTGTCATTCAACCCACATTTATTCAACTTAACCATTAATTTACTTTGTGACACTCTATCAAATGTTTTTTCAAAATCAGTATATACTACATTAACCTCATAATCTTTATCCACAGCCCTAGACCATTCATCCATCAATTTTGACAACTGCAGAACAGCTGATTTTCCCTTGACAAACCCAAACTGTTTTGTATTCTGCAAACCACTTTCAATCAAATGTGACATCAGAGCATCCTTTATTATAGACTCCATCAATTTACGTATTATGCGTGTCAGTGCAACTGGTCTATAATTTTTAGCTTACTTTTTATCTCCTTTTTTATAAATGGCTGTAACAATACTTTCTTTGCATACATTATTGATGACTCCCCATTCAAAAGACCTATTAAATAATGAACTTAAGTAATCATAAATAGATTTACTACATTCAAACAATATCTTTGCACTAATGTTTTCTGGTCCAGATGATTTAAATACATTCAACACTTTCAATTTATTGAAAACAACCTGTGGTTCAAAATCAATCACATTCATTAAGTTAATTGTTTTTTCACACAAAACAGTTTCCTGTATACTATCATTATCCCTGTTGCTAGTACTATAAACAGTGGTAAAAAAATCAGCCAAAACATTTGCCTTTTCACATTCATTTGTTACAACAATCTTATTTCCCTCTTTATCAACCACATACAAACTATCTATAGAAAACCTATCCTTTCTACTATTGTTTACCTGTTTCCAAAATATCTTAGGATTAATTTTAACCAATTTACCCAAACCATTTAAATAATTAATCTTTATTAACTTGATGTCTCTTTTAACTTTGTTTCTCACCTTCTTAAAATCATCAAATATCTTATTATTCATGTACTTAATGAAATGTTTCCATAATAAATTTGTTTCTCTTATTGAATTTAAAACAGAATTTGGTAATTTAACGGATTTTTTTTCATTTTCATTTATATACTTTACTGGTACAAATTTATTAATAGCACCTTCAATAACAGAAACAAACCTATCCCAAATCCCATTAATTATTGATTGTTTGCTATTGTCACCAACATTCATCACATCCATCAATGCATGAGATAAATTTGCTTTAATAAATTGATTCATTGGCACATAATTCCCTTTATTGAAATCAAAACGCTTAATTGACTGTTTTTTTCCATCTAACTAAACATGAGAAGCTTATCATTATGTGATCACTTTCACCTATTGGAAGATTACATTTAATGTCATGAACTATATTTTTTTCCTGAACAAAAAACAGATCCAATATGTTTTGCTTCTGCTGGTTTTTGAACCTGGTAGGAAAATCAATACATTGAAACAAAATACAGTGATTTATACAATCAATGAATTTCTTCTGAAAGGACATTATACCTCCAGAAGTTGAAACATAATTCCAGTCTATAAATAGGACATTGAAGTCACATACAATTAATTTTTTGCCTCCTTTATCTATAAATTCCTTAATCAGACACAATAAACCTTCTAAACCTTACAAAGTCTTGATCGTAGTGGTAGTGGGATCTCAAGCCGCATCAATATAGAAGCAAGGGGATGCCATTTATTCCAGGCTGCACGTATGGGTGCTCGACCGGCAGCTTCAGCTCTTCCAGTACAATCCAGAACATTCCCTAGATCTTGAAACGATGTGACTTTCTCTACCTTGATGGCTTCAAAAACATTGCTATTTCGTATTTGTAGTTGTGGATTGATGCAAGCAGGACAAACAAAATTGGACACTTTATATAAAGTACCAATTATTTTTGAACAACGTTTGTGACATCACTGGTTACACTGCTGACACTTGATTGAATTGTTATCTACACCAGCTTGCCTTCTTCATTCCGTTCTCTATAGCCAAAACCGACATGCACGTTGTCAAAACCATCTGTTTTCTTTCCAACGTGGCCATTGAGATCGCCTCCAATCAGGATAGTTTCAAATTTTGGTATTGTTAAGATGGTATCAGAAAACGCAGCCCAGAAGTCATTTTTCATCTCTCCGAAGGCTGCAGATGTTAATTCTTCTACGCTCGAGCATTCCTGCGATTTTCATGCTGCGGCCAATCAGTGATCCAACATTGAGCGTTCCAAGTTTAAGCATCATAGAGTGACCATTCTGAATTTTTCTGCAACATCTCTCCGCTATTGCATACTTCCCAGGGATTTTTAGCACCCCTTGACCCCTTAAGGCCTGCTGGGAACTAGGGGTCGTTGTTTTTGTTTGTGATGGCATGGAATAAATTTTAGGGAAATTTTTCACAACCGGACACCCATCCTAACGACAACCACCAGTTATAAGCGGTGGGCCTAGCCTTTTGCTCAAAAGGTCGCAAGGCAGTGTGGATGCAGTTTTATGTCATGCCCAGGACTTAATGAATTAATAATAAACCAAAATCAAATAAAATAAGTAATGACTCTAGTGCAAAAAACAAAAACAGGACAAAAAAAAACAGATAAACAAAACTAGCAAAAATGGCCGGTGTGTATCCTGCATAAGCAGTACCAATTCTTCACGCCTCTAACCAGGTGCACCTGTGTTAGCGTATAATAACCCTAAAAAAAATAAGTTATAAAACACCAAAAATAACACCAAACCCCTAGAAACAACAAATAACCGAGAATTCTATTCAAAACTCAAAAAACACCCATAAAATGTCAATTCAAACGTTATTTTCAACAAAACTACAGAATGAACTAAATTACATAAAACTCCTAATATCGACACTACAGACACATTGTATATATATATATATTGACAAATGTTATATGACAAATCTATATGACAAATGCTTTGAATTATTTTACACAAAGTGATAATCACCTATAAGCAAACATGTACTAAGTAGTGTATAGTATCCTTTCTAAGGACAAAATTTCATTGTTGAATATTTTTGGTTACGATAAATTTAAAAATAATCAATTTCTGCTAGTATTTTGTACAATGAAAAATAAGTTTTGAGAAAATTTTAAGCAAAAATGAAGAGTCATGCATTATGGTCTTAAGGCGTCGAGTTGGTAATGATGTAATCATTCTTTGTTGGATGTTTATTTGTAGATTGTTGATGTCTATTACGGAGCTTCTGCAACTTTTGTGTATATTGTGTTGGTGCTTTATTAAATTATTTTTGTGTCGTCAAGAATTTGGCGGGTTATTGGAGTTGCATGTGTTGATTGTAAGTGAGATTTGATGGCTCCTCTTTGTGTATGCATTTTGAAACGTCTTGACACGCATTTGAATTTGGATAATATATGATTACGATTATGAAATTTGAATTTGTATGTTTTATGATTACGCTTCAATGTATTATACTGTTCGGAAAGTAATTTCGTTTTTTCCAGACAGAATATTTAATTGTATTTTTTCACATCTAACTTCACACTTGTGTCGCATTGTCATTATATGTTTTGACAGGTGATATAGCATGACTTGTGTGTGAATAAGTTCACTTGATTTTACGCAGTAGTTTTTGGTCGGTGCTCTTTGAAATATGGAAAGAAATAAGCAGCATTTTTGTCATATTTTACTTTTTTACTATAGATAAAAATGCTGTTCAAGCCATAAAGAAATTAACCGATGTGTATGAAAAGGTGTTGACAATACGCCAGTACCAGAACTGGTTTGCAAAATTTCGATCCGGAAATTTTGATGTTGAAGATGCATCATGTTCTGAAAGGTCGGTTGAAGCTGATAAAGACGTGATAAAGGCATTAGTTGATGCCAACCGGTCAATAATAACACGTGAGATCTGGGGCTGCAATCCAACAGAGTTCGTTGCCCGTCCCAAGTCCGGGTAAAGGAGGAGGGTTGACATAAGCTTGCTACACTGTTTTAAAAACGCTACAAACACGATGGTAAACACAACAGCAAATCATCATACCAGCTCGGTAGTCGCCCGGGACAACAAGGACCGCATTGCAGCTTTGGGAACTAGGAGCTACAATGAAAAGTTTGTTACTGAGTCCCAAAGAGGTAAAATGAAGATGAAATTTACAGTTGGAATTTTGAATGTGAGTCACTGTGACAAGCTGGAACATATGCGATGCTGAAAAAAGAGCTTGAGAGGTTTAGATATGATAAACTTGTGTGAAGTTAGATGGACAGGAAGTGGAGAACGGAAAACTGTTATGGCCAGGCACAGAAACCGAGCATATTCATGGAGTGGGAATGATTTTTGGAGAGAAAGCAAGAAGAGCATTAATTGAATACAATCCGGTAAATGACAGGTTGATGTATGCCAGATTCAAGGATATCCAAGAGATATTATTGTGATAGTTGCTTATGCTCCAACAACAAATCATTCGGATGATGAAGTTGAAACGTTCTACGAACAACTGGAACAAACATTGAGAGCATTACCAAACAAAGATGTCAAGATCATTGTTGGGGACTGGAATGCTAAAATTGGAAGTGACAACATTGGATTTGAAGAAGTAATGGAAAAATACGGTGTAGGAGATAGAAATGATAGAGGGGAAAGGTTACTAGAGTTTGTGAAAGACCAACGATTGTATGTCACAAACACAAAGAGGCAAAACGACAACAAATGTCACCAGACGGAAAAACATTGAGCATGATAGATTTAATACTGATAGAACAGAAATGGATGAAATTTGTCACCCAATGAAGAGCTTTCCCAAGTGCAGAAATTGGATCAGATTATCGCCTCGTCTTATGTAACGTTGCCATGAAAATAAAACAAAAGCTTAAAATGGGAGAAAGCATTAGGAAAGTGAGATACAACACAGAAATGATAAAGCAGAAGATGGAGGATATAAAAAATAAAATCGAACATGAATTGGACTCAGCATCCAATTACGATTTGAAAACAAGAGTTAGCAATCTAGAAAAAATTCTCAAGAAAACTGTGGATAAGCGATGAAACATGGAACCTTGTAGAAGAAAGAAGTTTGAAAATGACAAAAAGACAGAGTAGAGAAAATAAAATGAAATACAAAGAAGTCTGCCAAAAATAAAAAAGAGTCTAGAGCAGATAAAAGGAGATGGTTTAATGGTAAATGTGAAAAGGTAGAGACGATGATTTGGCAAAACAAGACAAGAGAGTGGTACCAGCTGGTTAGACAGTTAAAAGGAAAACAAAAAAATATGTCAAGGATTATTAAAGATAAAAACGGAAACATCCTAACGGAAAGTAAAAAGATAAAGGATAGATGGACTGAATATATTAATGACTTGTTCACAGACAAGAACACATACAAAAAAGAAACGCTTGAAATTTTGAAAAACAGAAAAATAATCAATGAAGTGAAATAACTAGGGAAGAAATTACAAGAGCAATGAGTAAAATGAAGAACAACAAAAGTACAGGGAAGGATGGTGTTCCGATAGAATTGATAAGAGCAGGAGGACAAGTTTTTTGCCAGCAAAGACCAAAAATTTTATGAACGTGAAATCATGCTACTACCAGAAAGATGGCAAAAGGCCAATCATAATGGCCAATATATAATTTAATTAAATATTTATTCATTATACGAAGATCGTTTTTCATTTTCACCACAAAAAATTAAATTACTTTCCGAACAACCCGATAGAATCGTCTTTAGGAGTCCAGTTGTTCTTTAGAATCAATTGTGATGTCTTACTTACAAATGCAACGAGCACTTTAAAGTAATAAAATACAATAAAATCCTTTGTGAATCGTGCATTCACGCATTCATTCTCAACTGATGATCGCAATAGAAAACTGAAAAGAGTTACTAATCTACTAGTAAGCAATCGTTACAAAACATCATCTATTAAAAACACCATTCAACAGAGACTACAGCAGAATAACAATATATTCAAATATAGCAGTGATAACGACATGATCATATATTACTTTTCTTTGTCTAAAGAAAATATATAAACCAAAGCTGCACTGAAGGTAATTTATGAAAAATCGAAATAGGAACTATCTGCACAATGAATTAGGATAATAGCAGTTCGATTCTTTTGAATTTAAAACCAGAATAACTATACATTCATTAAAGGTATGGTTGTTAGTGTTAAAATAATACGTGTCTTTGTGAAGCAAGAATTAATTTGAACCTAAAAATTAATGAGGAAAATTAAATATTTCACTGTTCAATTCAATTTTAAATTAAAAACGCGACGCTTAATAAAATAGTCTGTATGAATAATGCGTAAATATAATATAAATTTTGTTTTAAAAGGAGATAAAGTTAATTATAACGAAAAATAAAAATAATTCAAACTAATGTATATATTTGGTAATATTGTAAAATATGGCAAAATAATAAATGTATAAAGTAATTTATATGGTTAAGTTAGATATTACATAACAATTTGGAATAAAAATTTTAAAACGAATATGAAGATCTGTAGGCCTGTGCAAAATGAAAGCCATGTATGTTTGTGTTTTTGTGTTTTATTATTTATAATTATATATTCAATTTTGGTTTACAGTAGCGCCATGTTATTTTAACAGATCGATCCCTATCATAGGTGCGGATATGAATGTTGACGCAGATCATTCCAGACATGTAAGTTTTCTATTATTAAGGCTAAATAATTTTTTTTCTGAGCAAAAACAAAGTATATAATCTATTATTTTAAATTTTCTCTTTAAATTACAGCTAAAAATTTGAGTCATTTTTATTTTTTAAATAAATAAATATTTACATATATGTGTTTGGAGGAGATCATATTTTATACAGTATTGTATGAATTCTACTGAATTATTGGCATTAATCAATTTAAAGTTTGTCTTTTCAATTTTTCTTGCTAGAATTGTTCAATTTATTATTATCCAAGTTCATCAGCAAAATTTAATTAGACTGTTCTTATCTAAATTCATCATAATATGTATGAATAAACCCCAAATAAACATTTAACAATGAATGACTACATCCTTACCAACTCGACGCCTTAATACTAACTCTAACAACAATTTGGCAGGTTATTGGAGTTGCATGTGTCGATTGTAACAATAACCCGCCAAATTTCTTGACAACACACAAAAATAATTGAATTAATTAATTAATTTCAGAAACTATATAAACCAAACCTGCACTGAAGATGATTTGTAAAACATTGAAATAAGGCCTCTCTGCATGATGAATTTGGATAACAGTTTTATTGAATTTACATGAGGGAACTGGATAATAATTCTATTTACAATAAATTGAACAATTTCTAGAAAATTCTACCAAGGAAAATTGGAATGGTAGAATGTTAGGTGAAACAACAGAATTCATACAGTACTGTATATATATATATATATATGCTGTGAACAAGCTGTGATTTTCATCAATAACTGCATTTCTGACAGTTTTAATCCTATATATATATATATATATATATATATATATATATATTTATTTATTTATTTATTTATTTATTTATGTATATAATTATATAGGCTAAAAGTCAATCAATCGTTGTCAAAAAATACGAGCACACAGCGTTTATGGATACGCATATGATAGGTGGGGATCTCTGCATTCTAATCCAGTCCTTGCAACAGCATGACCAGGCGCCTTTGACTATTACGCCATCGCGCCGCTCAATAAAATATAATATATGCATGTAATTAATTTAATTTTAAAGACATTTTTGGATCAATCACAATTCACTAGCTATCATTATTGTACCAATCATTAATCGAATTTTTTTATTAGACCAGTAACAAATCACAGGTCATTATCATTATTATCAGAAGAAATGCTTGAGCAGAGCCCCTTGCCCAAAATATAAATAAACATAAATCATTTTGAGCGAATTTCAATAAAAATCAACAAAAAAAGTTAAAGTTAATGTTTGTGTCAATAATTCAATCGCATAAGAATAATATTATTGTTTTTATTTATTTATTATTAATATTAAAATATAGAATACTTTTTATCACCATAAAATAAATCGAGTTTGGTTTTTAAAATGTCCAATGACGGAGCATTTACAATGTCATCAGGCAATGCGTTCCACGGGCTAACAGTCTATTCGAGAAAAAATATTTTCTACAATCCTTTTTTGCCAATCGAGTACATAAACTGATCTGTTGAAAACTGGTGTTGACATTGGCTTTACTACACAACTGTGGGCAAATCGCAGGGTCCACCATACCGTAAAGTATTCGATTGACCAAAATCAAATCGCCTCTAATTCTGCGGTATTCGAGAAAAGGGAGATTTAGCTTTACCAATCTTAAATTGTAATCCAAATTTTTAAAAGACTTTAGAATTTTGGTAGCTCTTCTCTGAACGTTTTCTAACTCGTTAATTGGACCTTTTCTATATGGACTCCAAACTTCAACAGCAAGTTCCAGACGTGAGCGAACCAACGACTTGTAGATACAGGTGAAAGCTTCGTCAGACAAGCAACTGAAATTTCTAGATAGTATTCCTAACATGGTGTTAGATTTTTTTATTCGATTCAAAACATGGTCTTTAAATTGTAGGCGATCATCATTTATCACACCCAGGTCAGGGATACTATTCACCCTTGTCAAGACCCGAGCTACATCATCTGAATCGGTAATAAAATAGTCCCTCGATAAACATATGCCTAATGTCAGCAAGCTGCATTTACTGACATTAATCTTCAGATTTCATTTGTGGCACATTACATTATCCACAACTGTCAGGGTTTTAGCTGCGATCGGGAAATTAACATGCAAAGGGTATGAATACATTGTGATAGTGGTGATAGACGAATGGCAAGAAAGCAGGTAAAAATAGCAGCCAATTCGCGGGGTGTACAGAGTTGTTTAAATAAGTAGACCCGGGAAGTTTGAAAGGAGAAAAAATATAGTTCGGTTGGTGTTGGCGAAAGCTGGTCGGTAGTAATTGGTAGTAAAATAAAAAACTCTCGAAGTTACGCTGTTAGTTCGTGCAGTTAGTGGAAGCAGTTACGTCGGTGGTTGGTACAGTTAGTGAAAGAAGTTACGTCGGTTTAGCTGCTATTTTTACCTGCTTTCCTGCCATTCGTCTATCACCATTATCACAATGTATTCATACCCTTTGCATGTTAATTTCCCGGTCGCAGCTAAAACCCTGACACACAACATTACATTATCCAAATTACCCTGTAACGCTGCCCCATCTTGCGGCACGGATATTGTTCAAAAAATTTTAGCATCGTCGGCAGATAGGAAGATATTGTTGCAAACTGAGTAAAAATCGTTGATGTAATTCACAAATAAAAGTGAACCCTGAGTAACACCACTGGCAACACCACTGGCATTTGATAATTAAGCATTTACTCTAACACGAAACGTTCTTTCCTTGAAGTAACTTTCTATCCATTTAATTATATTGTCATAAACTTTATATTTTTTTAATTTGAACAAAAACCTGGAGTGGGAAATCGTGTCAAAAGCCTTTTCCAAGTCAGTGTAAAGGATATCTGCACTCATATTTGCATCCAATGTTGCCGTTACCTCATCAACGTGTTTCAAAAGCTGCAATGTGATTGAACGAGAAGGGAGAACCCATATCGTCTGTCTGTGAATAATTGTTTCTTAAAAAATAATTTTTAATATTATAATTGATATAAGCTATAATTGATTTTATAATTTTGCAGCATATTTGAGGTAGTGCAATTGGCCTGTTGGCAATTGGTTGCCAAATTTTTATTACCTTTTTTATATAAAGGTACCACCAGATCTGGCCTCTAATCCTTCGGAATATCACCAGTATTTTAATTTAAACAAAATTCTGGAGTGAACACCGTCAGGACCCAGAGACTTGTTTCGGTTGATTTTTTTCGGTTTATCGTTTACCAACATCTCATTAATAATCAACTCCGGCATACCATTCTCAGGAATCAATGGATCATTAAGAGTACTATCATCTGTAAATGGTAAATCTTTCACAAAAATTGACGATTAAACTAGCAAAATATAAAGTTTGCATTAAAATTATAAAATGGATAGAAAGCTACATAACTGACAGAATATTCCAAGAGTAAATGATCGATTCTCTAGTGCCGGATCAATTACGAGTGGTGTTCTTTATGGAGGTGTGCTCAGTCCGCTACTGTTTGTTATTTATATCAATGTAATATATATTTATTTATTTATGTTTATATCAATGTAATTTATATATGTAATATATTTTTATATGCCGACGAAGCTAAAATATTTTGCTTCTTATCAAATAAATCTAATACTGAGGATGATATTGCGTTGCAAGATTGCTTGAACAACATTATGTGGTGTTTTCAGAGGTGGAGTTTCAATGTCAACATCAGTAAATGGGCGAATGTTTATATCTACGGACTATGTACTAACGGACACATGCTATTACTCACATATCACCTATTGATTTTCAGTTAAAATTTAAAGATCATATCACAGATAAAGGAAACAAACTATATATTGGGAGTAATGGCTAAAAATTTTAAGTGCCTTATCTAATAATGGATTTGTGTGCATTACACAGCTATTGTTTTGTCCCGGTTGAAGTGTGGCGTCTAATAAATGAAATTGAAAAAGTCTTTAGGAAAACTACAAAAATTCCAAGAAAATTGTACAAATTTAAACTATAAATACAGATTAATAAAACTTGACCTACCTTCTCTATCTCTTCTTGGTATCGTATGACTAAAGGAAACTTGATTCTAGTTAATCAGATAGTTCAAAGCCCAATTGACCCAACATTTTGTCCGATTTTTTAACTGTTGATCAGCTATCAATACCAAAACAATAATTTTTGCATATTATTATTTGTGAAAAATTTATTTTGACCATTATAGCTTTTTTTACATGATGAGACGGAGTAATAGCGACGTGACGTCACAACAATATACAAATTTTAATGACGAGTGCATTCGACAAAGGGACATTTGAATTCATATATTAAGTGACCGCGTTTAAACGCTAAATTTTTTCGGAGGGAGCAGTTATTCTTTAAAATTAGATGTGACGTTTTTGAGTTGTTATAGTACATTTCTAGTTTTATTTCATTGCCTGGGTTTGTAGGATTGACATTTTTATTAAATTTTTTTAAATGGTTTCGTCAGTTTTGTATGCATTTGTCGTATGGTTTCTATATTAAAATGGTTTCTATATATCTCCATAATTGTTGATGTTTTGAGTTGTTGATTTGTAGTTTTTTTTTCTTTCGACTACGTCTTCAGTGGAAGATATTTCATAGTTATCATTTATTAACACTTTGGTAATTCTTTTCAATTCGGAAATGTCTATTAAAAAGAGTGTATGAACACTCGATTCACAAATGCTTTTATTGGGCTGACAACTGTTCATAACACTGGTTCACTTTTTTCAAGCAAATTCCTTTATTAGTTTCTTTGACGTATACCGCCGTTTTTGAAAACGTTCTTCTTGGGTGACCATGACATCAAAAAAGGGTTGAGATTTATTTTTTCAAACTCAATAGTAAAATTTATCTTATTTTATGTACTTTTAGTTATCTTTTATATTTTGATTTATTTGATGCTGACGGGAGGTTATGCTCGATTTATAACTTTTAACACTATAATATTAGCAAAATAATAAAAGATTTCCGTTTTTGGGTATTTATAAAATAATTCTGTCTAGGAAGACCGAAGCGCTTTTTGTAGCATATTGTTCAGGACAGACTCAACCCTTTTCAGAAGAAATATTCGATGCAGGTATTGCCAATAAAAGATATACTGTTCCTCTCAACATGAAATATTTTTTTATTGTGATCTTTATGCAAATTTTTTTTGGATTCGTTGAAACATATTTTCATAGATTGGTAAAAATAATCCCACTCCGGTTATAACCGTTTGTATAACTAATTTTTAAACCAATTAGTACAAAATCAATAACAAAAAGGAAAAACAAATCGAACTTTCTAGAGACATTTAATTTTAGATTAAGTCGAACAAAATTTTTATTCTGGAAATTGTCATGAATTTTAAACATTCAACGAGTGGTTTTTTAAAAATTGGTTATTAAAACCGCATCCGCGACAAATAGCAAAATCTCGGTAGTTTTAATAATTTATATCTGTAAACGCGGATGTAGTGCGGTTACCTCAGTTTTCACAAGGCTCTGCATAAATTTAGGTTGTGCCCTCAACATATATTAAAATATGTTATTGAAGTTACAATGATTATTACATTAGTTTGCCATACAAACCTAAAAATTGAAAAGGGTTAATAATTCATCTGTTAAATTATGACAATAATATTACTCATTATTTTTAGCAATTTTTTATGGATTGTTTCTTGTTTAATTTTTATTCGTAAACATAATTGATAGCTTTCAAACGAGGAAAAAGTTCGTCCTCAGCGTATACCGAAACCATTAATAACTACAACACCTGCATCAAATATTAGTTCAGGTTTCGCAACAATGCCTACATCTTTAAACTCTCGACAGCATCAAGTCAGCCAAACTACATCAAACAACATTTCCATGTCTATGTATGCACCTAATCATGAAGAAATTACTGCAAATAATCAATCAACAACGGGTTATAAACCCGAATTAGAAGTTTTAAATGCTGCCATAATACCAACAACTTATGTTGAGACAAGTGGAGTCAACAATTCTTCCGCTACTTTTCCTTCGCAAAATTTAGCAAAAGAGTTTAAAGTTGTCAAACCACCTATTGCAGTTTTTACATCAAAAAATAAAAAACTAACACCACAATCAACGATAAGCACTAGTTCAACATCAGTTTCCTCTACGACATCATCGGAGACGACATCCAATATGACGATGTTAACAACATTCACATCAGCTACAACAATAATTTTAACAACAAGCAAATTAACGGCTCTAACTGTCACACCATCGCCACCAATACCGACACCAATGAATAGCAACGTTTGTTGCGATAATATGTTTCCCATGTTGCCGATTGCATCTCTCAAAGGTCCACGACAGTTGTTTGTTGCAAAACATGGGGAGAGCATCGAGTCAACATTTGGTAGGGATTGGATAGACAACAGTTTCGATCAGTCAGGTTTTGAAAAGAAATTTTTTATCCGTTTATCATTGTTATATAGTCACTTTTTTGAAACTACCTTGATGTTACTTGAGTGATTTTTTTTTCAACTGAACCAAAACTATTTGGGTTGCAGAAAACACAAATGTTTTACCAAAAAATATTTTGTTTCAAATATGTTAACAATGTTAACAATAAGACTTGTTCAAAATTAAACAGTAAAGATCCTAATATTTTTTTTATGAAGATTACAAATCTGTTTAATTTGAAATCTTTTTATCTTTTATTCTATGCAAATTTATTGTTCTCATGTGTATTGATGGCTATTGAAAATGTGTTAATAAATACTGTTAATCAAATAATTTGTTTGCGAAAATATCATCAAACTGTTTTTATTTTATTAGATTTATTTAGTTATTGAAGCTAAATAAGACTACAAAAATATTATAATTTAACAATGTTATTTTACTGGCGGAACATGTTAAATCATGAAATCAGGGATATATACTCGTTATGATCTGAACATGCCTAAGCTTATGCCAACAAGAAGCAGTGGACACCAAGAGTTTAAGAAGGACTCGCCACTTACCGTTCAAGGATGTTTTCAAGCTAGGTTACTAGGTAAAATTTATTATCAACAATTATATCAAGGAAAGTTTTTTATAAATTTAATATTAAAAATATTCGGTTAATCAAAAAATAGGATTTGGAGTATGTTGGAGTCGTAATTTTTTGAGAGGCTGGGGTCGGAGTCGAACCATTTTATCTGACTCCCGAAAGTGTTAACAATTTGAATAAATTTTACATTTAGGGTATAATAAAAAAATATTTTTTAAAGCCTATGTTTTCCATATAATTTTTTGTTTATTATTTTGCAGCTGTAACAAACGCAAAACTTCTTACATGTGATTCTATACTTATAATTAAGCTTTCATGCTGCAAAGGTTGTAGAATCCACACAACACGACGTACACACCTTAAGTATGCACGAGCGTGCGAGCACCGCCTTATGTATGATATGATAGTTTTTGATTTTCGGACAGACAATATTCGAATAAGGCTATCGCGTGATAACAGCGCAAGACATGGCTTTCTTTCTTTTTTGTGCTTTATTCTTTCAAGACATTGGCGACCATCGACCTTGACAAAACCTGATCTTTATCACTTTGTATTAGTTGAAATGTGATGATATTCAACAATTGATACAAGGACTTCACGAATGTTATACTTTGTTGACCGCGATCTCTTTTCCCTGCAATCTTTCCAGTAGTTGTTAGATTTTCCTTTTTTTCCGCATGATGTGACCAAAAAACTTTAGCTGCCCCCGTCAGATTATCTGTAGTAATTTACTCTTTTCATAACCGGACTGTTTTAATATATCCTCATTCGAAGTATGAAAGGTCAAACTAATTTTCATAATTTTTTTCAAAAACCACATCTCAGCAGCGTTAATCTTTTTTTCCATTTCTTTAGTTATTGTCCAGGACTCAGAAGTTAGCAAAAGAAAAATGTGATCGACAAAACATGAAAACAAGTCTTTCGTCAGTTTTAATTTTGCTGATATTCTGATTTTACTGTTGGCAAGGATGTTTTTCATTCTAGAATATGCATCTTTTGCCATAGCTATCCTTTTTTTGATATCCATATCACATTTACAACTTGAGGTAATCAGACTTCAGAGATAATTCAAGCTGTTGATTTGTTTCACTCGTTTACCATTAATGATTATGGAGCAGATCGGGGCTGTTTTGCTTTTACTGACAACCATGCACTTCTTTTGTTGATGTTAATTTGCAAGCCTTTCCTTTCACTTTAAAAAACCAGTTTGGAAACAATTGTTTGCAATTTTTCCACTAAATCTGCTATAAAAACTGTATCATGGGCATATTTTACATTGTTTATATTCACACCTCCAATGAATATTCCCGGTAGAGCTTCTATCTTTTTATGATGATCTCACTATAGAGATTATACAGGTCTGGAGAGAAAACTCAGCCTTGACTAACATCTTTTTTTATTTCGACAAAACCAGTTATTTTTTGCCAACTTTCATCGCTGCTCTTTGGTCCCAATAGATATTTTTGATAGCTCTCGTGTCTTTTCTATCAATGTTTAAATTTTCCAATTTTTCCGTAAGCTCCATGTGTTTCAAGCTGTCAAAAGATTTGGAGTAATCGACAAGTCTTTTTTCATTTCAATCACTCGTTCACTGATCATTCTTAACATAAAGGTAGCGTTTCTTGTGCCATAATTCTCGACAAATCTACATTGGACATTTGAAATTTCATATCGTGCTGTCATCATCAGAATTCTCAAGGTCATAAGATGACTCATCAAGCTGATGATGTAGCTCACATTCTGTTGCATTAGGTTTTTTAGGCAATGCGATAAATATTGACTTGGGTAGATCATCAGGAATTTCGCTGCTGTTATAAATCTCATTTAAAATTTCCGTCACTTTTTCAATGCCAAATTTATCAAGACATTTAATTTCTTCAACAACTATCTCATCTGGACCTGGCGCTTTATTTGATTTCATTCGGCACGAACTTCAGATCTAACTAAGGATCTTTGGTCCTTCTACGGTCTTTTTAATAGGAGGCTTTTAAACACGGTTATCATCAAAAAAATCTTGAATGTATTCAGTCCATCTTTCAAGCACTTTTTCTTTCACAAAGATTACTACACCGGATTTAGCTTTTGTGCATCCAGAAACGGTACAAGCCCTTTTTCCAGTGATTTCTTTTTTATACAATGCATTTGTATTACTTTTTTCGATTTTTTCATTGATTTCGCACTTGTCCTTTGCTTCCAAGCACATTTTTTGATTGTTTTTTCTAGCTTTTTGTAACTATCAGAATAGCAACATTTCTCTTCCCTTCGTTCATCCATCATAGGTACGATGTCATCTTTTATGACCTCTTCTTTGCTCTTTCCTAGGTATAACCTTCTTTGCTGATTCTGTGATGGCATCTCTAAATATTTCATATTTAGATTTATTTACGTCTTCCGTCAATAACTGAAAACGATTCCGTACTTCAACATTATACTTGACCTTTATCTCATCTTTTTGTGACAGACAAAATTCAAACATTTTGAGGCCACTTCACTCTTGATTTTCATTAAACTTTATCCTGATTTTACAAACAACTAGGTTATGATCACTGCCACAATCAGCTCCATTGTAACTTTTGGAATGTAAAACAGCATTTAAAAATCGTCTATATATTGTAATGTAATCAAGCATTTTTCTTACCTTGTCTACGGGACTCTTTTTAGTATATTTTCTTCTTGGGTGATTGTCAAACCAGGTGTTGGTAATAATTTGATAATTTGAAATTCAAATTGTAATTGTAAATTTTTGGATTTGGTTTCGGTTCAGTTCGGATAAATCTATAGTTTGGGTTGTGGTTTGATGTTTAGTTTATTGTGAATAGGACATCGCGTTGTTTATTAAACAATCATTTATTGATTCATAGATAAATGGTTGTAATATATCTAAAAACTCTTTAACAATGAATTTGGAACTAGATCCAATCAACAGATTGTTATTTGAGGATTTCGTTGGTGATGACTAGAGATAATGGATAATAAGTTGCAATTTATTAAATGAATTTAATGAAACAGCTATCTTTTGCCTTGAATCCTACTAAACTATTTTTGTCAGTTATTTCATCTGATTTGCTATGAAAATTACAGGCTGTAATAGGTGCTGCAACATAATCATTTGATGATTTTTTGCCCGAGAATGACGATACGATTTCAATTACTTTTTAGTATTTTTTCGTTCTGCTATAATAATTATAATTTAAAAAAATAATTAAGGCTATGCATACTAAAATGTGCATCACTTTTTAAAAATGCATGCACATATTTTTTTCTAACATAAACAGGCGTAAAAAAATATTTTTAGATAAAACAATTTTTAACACCTTCCGGTGTCGGATTAAAAATTTCCGACTACGGCTTCTCAAAAAACTCCGAGTTCAAATCCGGCAAAAATTTCTTCTTTGATACTCTGAACTGTTTTCATCGCTTGTACAACTCAAAAAAGGCATTTATGGCAAATTTACTATTTAAACATTGCTTATTTGTTACATTTTACATATTTTGATATTCCATATATATATCAACCACACAATTAATAAAATAATATCAGACCCCGACTCTGGCCCTTCAAAAAATTTCGACTCAGAAAAAAAATATTCCAACCGTTGCATCATAATTTATTATATCATCACTATTAACTAAAAAATGCTTTAAAACACAAAAAATAGAAACGTAATTTTGACCATCTTCTCATCATTTATGTTGACCACAAAAATATTACATCATCATTAAGTAGAATTTAAAACTTAAATATAAAATAATTTCACTTAAATATAAAAAAATTTCATGTTTTTTGAGATATGTTTTATTTAGTAGTTTGCATTCAAGTAAAATTAGAAAAAATTGAAGCAAAAATTGACAAAACTTTCCGGGGTGGGAATCCAGAGTCGCAAATTTTTACTTCAATCGATGTGTCGAAGTCTGAAAATTTTTAATCTGACTCCAGTCCAGCAACATAAAAAATAGAGTTTTGAAAGTAATTTACATAAAACCTTTTACGTTTTTACGTTTGGTTGTTTTTATAAATTCAAATACGTTAACACAAAAAATAATCAATCAATCTTCGTTTAGTGTCCAGAAACTCAGTTCCTCGAGGTAGGACGTTGTTTTCTTTGCCATCAATTTTTTTGCACCAAATTAGACAATCAGTTGTATCCATTTCATTTAAATTTAGAGCTTTCATGTCTTGCTCGATTGTTTGCGACCAGGACTTCTTTGGACGGCCTTTGGGACGTGTGCCAGGTATTTCAACATCTGCAAGAAAAGTTATGGCACTGTTTCCACTTCGATTGACATGACCAATCCACCGCAGACGGTGTTGCCGGTATTCGTCCTTTATATCATCTAACTAGCACGACGCAGGATTTCGGTAGATTTGATGTGGTCCTTCAGACTAATTCGTTGCATCCATCGGAGCATTTTCATGGCGGTTCGTTGAAGTTGTTGTTCTAGTTTGGTTGTCATTGGCCATGTTTCTGCACCATATAACATCGCCGGACGTATCACAGATTTATAAAGTCTTGATCGTAGTGGTAGTGGGAGGTCACGCCGCATCAATATAGAGACAAGGAAATGCCATTTATTCCAGGCTGCACGTAGGCGTGCTCCAACGGCTGCTTCAGCTGTTCCAGTACAATCAAGAACATCCCCTAGATATTGAAACGATGTGACTTTCTCTAACTTAATGGCTTCAAAAACATTGCTATTTCGAATTTGTTGTTGTGGATTGATGCAAGCAGGACAAACAAAATTGAACACTTTAGATAAAGTACCAATTATTTTTGAACAACGTTTGTGACACCACTGGCTACACTGCAGACACTTGATTGAATTGTTGCCTACACAAGCTTTACAAACTGAACAGGGCCATCGTCCAGTAGCTGTGGATTGGATGGGTTCACCAGTGTTCATTGCTTTGGTTTTGCTGATGTTGACGTTTGGATAGCTGCAGTACCAGATGCTTTGATAATGTCATTTGTGAGTCCAGAGGGCCCTACTGCTTTTCCATCCTTTATAGCTTTCAAAGCTTCTGTAAGCTCCTCTACAGTGATGTCTGGAATCAGACCTTCGATGGGTAGAGCGTCAAAGTTGACATTAATGGGATTTGTTTCATTTGACAGACGGTTGAAGTATTTTCTCTACTGTAGCTTGATCTCATCATTGTTCAAGAACCATCTCATTTTTGCCGTTTTTGATACATGAGGCACCAACTATGTCTTTTTTCGTACGCTTGTTTTGCTATACGATACAGAGATTTCATTAGTTCACCTTTGCTTTTAGTGAGTTACTCTCTGCACTGATCTATCCGATCCAGTGTGACTTGACGTCTTGCATAGTTGTTCTACTCACGAAAAATTTTTTGGTCATGAACAGACTTTGATTTGTCCCATTGCTTGTATGCAGCTTTTTTTTCAGCTATTGCATTTTGTACACTGCCATTCCACCACCAAGTGTCCCGTTCATGCTGACTTTTTGTACCAGTTTTCCCACAAACTGTAGTTGCAGCGTTTATTAAAACGGCTTTGTATGTACTCCAATCTATACTGGCTTGCGATTGGTGGTCTAACTGTGTGGCGATAATCTGTTGAAATTTTTCTCGATGACTATTGCTTTTCAGCTTCCACGTTTTGATTTTCCGTGGCATTTGTTTAGACTTATGTTGTGACAGTTCGACAACTAGGTCTGCCACAATGAGTGACTTTCAGAAAACTCAAGAATGCGGTTGCCATCTTCATTCCGTTCTCCATAGCCAAAACCACTATGTACGTTGTCAAAACCATCTGTTTTCTCTCCAACGTGGCCATTGAGATCGCCTCCAATCAGGGGATTGTTTCAGATTTTAGTATTGTTGAGATGGTGTCAGAGAATGCAGCCCAAAAGTCATTTTTAATTTTTTCTGATTTGCTTGTCTGGTGCGTATGCAGAAAAAATAGTCATTGTTTGCTTTTCTAGGCTAAGCTTGATCCACATGAGACGTGAATTAATCCTTTTAATATCCAGTACTTTTTGGGCTAGCGGTTCTTTGACAAAAATTCCAACACCATTTTGGCCGTCTTTTGACCATTTCAGAATAGTTTATATTTTTCATTGACTGAGTTGATATAACAGACACCATTCGATTTCCATCGGGTCTCCTGAAGGCAGCAGATGTCAATCCTTCTACACTCGAGCATTTCTGCAATTTCCATGCTGCGGCCAGTCAGTGATCCAACATTGAGCGTTCCAAGTCTATGTACCATAGAGGGGCCATTCTGAATTTTTCTGCAACATCCCTCCGCTATTGCATACTTCCCTGGGATTCTTAGCACCCCTTGACCACTTAAGGTCTGTTGGGGACTAGGGGCTTTTTTTTTGATGGCATAGAATAATTTGGGGAAAGTTTTTACATCCTGACACCCATCCTGACGACAACCACTTTGTCATGCCCAGGATTATGAACACTATAACACAAACAATAATGAAGTGATTAAATGTTCATCTAACTTTAAAACCTTTTGAAAACTAAGCATCGTGTTTTCTAACGTTTTGTTTGAGGCACTGAAAATTTTCTATTGTTAATGCATGACATTGTTCAGATGACATGACAGACTAGCAGAACTTTCCAATTTTTCATGCTATGAACAATGTTATTCTATAGATCATAATTTACGTGATCCAATTTATTAACTACATGTCTTTTGTTTAATGTCTTGATTATTCGTTTTTAAAACGATGCAGGTGGTTTTGTAATAACGCCTTAAATCAATCAATCAATCTTCGTTTTGCGTCCAGAGACCCAGTTTCCCGAGGTAGGACGTTGTTTTCTTTGCCATCAACTTTTTGCGCCAAATTAGACGATCAGTTGTATCCATTTCATTTAAATTTAGAGCTTTCATGTCTTGCTCGATTGTTTGCGACCAGGACTTCTTTGGACGGCCTTTGGGACGTGTGCCAGGTACTTCAACATATGCAAGAGAAGTTATGGCACTGTTTCCACTTCGTTTGACATGACTAAACCACCTCAGACAGTGTTGCCGGCATTCGTCCTTTATATCATCTAAACCAGCACGACAATGATTATAATGATGATGATAATTATTAACCTTCAAAATTGACAAACTTCAAAATTTGACATGTTTTTAAGGTGAAGCACTCAGAGATAAGAGAATTCGACCAGTGCACATTTATACGTCACCTGCTTTGAAGTGTATTGAATCTGCTGTTTATTTGCTAGAAGGTTGGTCATCAAATTTAATTTTTCAGTTTTTCACGCTTTAGAACCAGCTTGATGATTATTCATTGAATTTCATTTATTAGCTGATTAATAGGTGTTTATTATCTACATATTTTGACTGTACAATTTTTTAGATTTAAAAGTTTACTTTCAAAAAAACGTGTATATTTGCCTTGTTTTGGTTTTAATTAAAGTATAAATTCTCCATCATTTAAAACTTTGCAAGTTGTGAATATTAATTAGGGTTAAACAGTCAGACGTCATCATCTTCGTTAAACAACACACTGACCATAAAAGTTGAACCTGGATTGTTTGATTGGTTGGGTTTCTATCCTGGTGGTCTCCCGAAATTCATGTCATTTGATGAGTTGGTTAGTAATGGATACAGAGTAGATGATAGTCACGTGACTGTTGTGCCAACCAATAAGTTAATGTGCGAGGAAACTGTTGATCATTTTTATGAAAGATGCTATGTTGTCACTAAAGAATTGTTAAAGAGGCATGAAAATGAAGGTGATTTTATGGAAATTTTTTGTTACTTCCCTTTTTCAATAAATAATCGTTTTTAATACGTTTATAACAAAATTTTAGTAAAAGTAGGTTTATTTAAATTGTTTGGTAAGATTTTGAATTTTGCCCTTTTATACAATTTTAAGTTTTAGTACGTTTTGTTTAATTTAGTTCTAGTTGTGAATATATAATTCATGCTTCATTTATTTAAATTGAAAATAAAATACATGTATGTATAGAACCAAAATTATAAGTTTAAAAGTTAACATAAAATTAATCAAAATACGAAAGATGCACAAAAGTATATAAAATAAGATACATATACATAACCTATAATCAAAATTAGTTTTAAAGTTAGCTTCAAAATTAAATGATTGTTCTAGGATTTATATTCTATTGTACCTAAAGATACACACGGCAATAAGTGAAAACACAAACCAATCAATCATGTATGTAGCCCAATTTCCAAAGATTCAACTGGTGGACTCAACCTAAAATTCACAAAACAAACAATTATGAAAAAGTACAACAAATAAAATTGAAAAAGCGATAAGACAATAAACTAATATATATATATATATATGTGTGTGTGTGTGTGTGTGTGTGTGCGCGCGCGCGCGCGTGTGTGTGTGTAGAATTTTCGTCGTCGTCGACGACGCCGTGAAGGTTGCCGCGGCGTTCCCTCTTACCGCTTCTTCCGTCGACACGCTCGTCGTCGCCGCTGTCCTCGCTGCGACGGCGATCGTCGACGCGGTAGGGTCGGTGTCGGTCATCAGTGCCGTGGCGATCGTACACCTTCGCTTTCATCACGCGATCGGTCGCTTCCCTGGCCGGGACTCGTCGGTCTACAATATCTCCTACAGACCTCAGGGTCGGAATATACGGGCTGGGCGAAAGAGATGTTTCTCCCTTCCTGTCGGGCGTTCGGACCGACCTTTCCGCACGCTCACAAGTCTTCTCTCAAGCTTTGCGTCATTTCTTTATTATTATTTTATTTATTAAAACAGAAACAACGTTACGGATTAGCCTTTATTATAACTATTTTCGACAACGATCAATAATTCAAAATAACTAATTCAATAACCAAATCATACAATAATCCAATAATCTAGAATAATCAACCGTCCTAATGTCAACTCCGGCACAAAAACAACAGAACGAAAAAAAAGGGCTTAATTTATTTGTGCCGGCCATTTATAAACTTGCACGGCGCTCTCTCCTAGATAAGCAGCTCGTTCTTTGGGTTAGTAACCAACCCACGTGACCATACGGCGCTCTCTCCTAGGTAAGCACCCGTGAAATGCTAGTAATGTGACCATAACCATCAAATTTTACATATATATATATATATATATATATATATATATATATATATATATATATAATTGATCAATTAAACAAGTAATAGATAAAGAAAGTATACAAAAAACAGACAAGCATACAAAATTAAACAAATAATTAAACAAGCCGCTAATTAATAAAGTAAGCGTACACAAAATTAAGTAATAATCAAACAATGCCAAACCAAGAAACATTTCAATACACTCATCATGCCAATCTATGAAACATCTTAAAACACTCGCCACGACAGTCATTTCATTCAAGTAAAGTGCATATTAAATTAATAAAACTTAACAATCATGTTGTTGTAACAATTTGTTATTGCTGTAACAATTTGGCGCTCGTTACTACCTACACCAATGTTATAACTTCAATGATTTCTATATTTCCAATACCAGTGTTGTAGCTTCCAACGATCGTCAAGTTATCGTTATTCCGTAGGTTCAAGATTTCCGATAGATGAACACAACCGCTTCAAACGCAAACTTTGTTGAACGTTTATTCGAATGCTACTTGACTTTCTTATTTGTTCTTAAAATTCAAAGATTACAAATACAGCAAATATAACAAATATTATAGCGCAATTTAACCGTTACAGGGGTTATAACATTATCCCCACCTTAGCTTCTTAGTCCCTAACATAGGCGTTATTTCCTTACTCTTTGCCCGTTGTCTTTCGTGGTCATAGGTCCTGTAGATCACGTTATTTATCCTATTAATGACTTTTTTCTGATATTTCCAATTCCGTGAAAGTTTTGCCGGGCATCTCCTTTTTCTGCGCCGTAGGTAGTACTAGGTCTTTGTTCTTGAAACCCACGTTAATCCTTTTTGGTTCACGCCACGTTCCCATTGCTTTTGTTCCTATAGTCATAGGCAGACGCCGTGGTTCTTTCTTGATTTTGTTGGCACTTGAAGCAAGTGCAGTCTTTCTACTGATTTTACGAAGTTTTAAATGACCAAACGAAAAGCTTAGCCGCATGTTTTAATATTTGCTGTTGACATCATTCCTGCCGATCATTGATGGAGCGATACAAATTTCATCCTCATCAGCAATGAAGCCGTCGTTAATGTTATCATCCAGGTAGACGAGAACCAAACTCTTTTTCCAGGTGCATGTTGGAAGGGTTATCTCAAAACATGAAACATCATCTGTCACCACTTCGTGTCTGTTGTCACTGTTGGCAAGGCAAGCTGCTGGCAGCAAGATCCAAATGATAGTCCCCATGCATATCAAAAGTGTTTGTGTTTTTTTCACTGCTAACTTTTAGGATATTTCCAAGACCTTCGTAGGGGTCTTCGTCATCTTCTTCAAAATAAAAAGCATTCAAAAAGATGGTAATAGATAAATAATATGTACACATTTTTGTAGACCTTGAAAAAGCATTTGATCGAGTTCCCCGTGAAGCAATCAGGTGGAGTCTACGTCGACAACTCATTCCAGAATAACTTGTTCGACTTGTGATGGAAATGTATACGAATATTAAGACACTCGTCAGCACAACGGTTGGAAACACAGATGAATTTGACATCGGATTTGGAGTTCACCAAGGCTCGATTCTCAGTCCACTGTTATTTATAACTGTGATGGAAAAAATCACAAAGCCGATACGCACTGGTGACATTTGATAATATTGTTTTAACAGCCACGTCTGAGCAGAATGCAGCACGGAGTCTACGTCGACAACTCATTCCAGAATAACTTGTTCGACTTGTGATGGAAATGTATACGAATATTAAGACACTCGTCAGCACAACGGTTGGAAACACAGATGAATTTGACATCGGCGTTGGAGTTCACCAAGGCTCGATTCTCAGTCCACTGTTATTTATAACTGTGATGGAAGAAATCACAAAACCGATACGCAGTGGTGACATTTGGAATCTAATATATGCTGATGATATCGTTTTAACAGCCACGTCTGAGCAGAATGCAGCACAGATGTTTGAAGATTGGAATACCAGACTCGCCGATCATGGATTCAAAGTCAACATCAGCAAAACCAAAGCAATGAACACTGGTGAACCCATCCGATTCACAGCTACTGGACGATGGCCCTGTTCAGTTTGTAAAGCTGGTGTAGGCAACAATTCAATCAAGTGTCAGCAGTGTAACCAGTGGTGTCACAAACGTTGTTCAAAAATAATTGGTACTTTATATAAAGTGTCCATTTTTGTTTGTCCTGCTTGCATCAATCCACAACAACAAATTCGAAATGGCAATGTTTTTGAAGCCATTAAGGTAGAGAAAGTCACATCGTTTCAATATCTAGGGGATGTTCTTGATTGTACTGGAAGAGCTGAAGCTGCCGTTCGAGCACGCATACTTGCAGCCTGGAATAAATGGCATCTCTTTGTCTCTATATTGATGCGGCGTGACATCCCACTACCACTACGATCAAGACTTTAAAAATCTGTGATACGTCCGGTGTTGTTATATGGTGCAGAAACATGGCCAATGACAACCAAACTGGAACAACAACTTCAACGAACTGACATGAATCAATCGAAGTGGAAACAGTGCCATAACTTTTCTTGTAGATGTTGAAGTACCTGGCACACGTCCCAAAGGCCGTCCTAAGAAGTCTTGGTCGCAAAAAATCGAGCAAGACATGAAAGCTCTAAATTTAAATGAAATGGATACAACTGATCGTCTAATTTGGCGCAAAAAGTTGATGGCAAAGAAAACAACGTCCTACCTTGGGAAACTAGGTCTCTGGACGCAAAACGAAGATTGATTGATTGATTTTACTTAAATTGATACGTAGATTATTTGAAACAACCCAATCGTAAATAAAATTTAATTCTTAATTAATTACCGAAACAAGTACATTAAAATCCGAATGAGAAGAGTAGTGTCATCAGCAAATAAAATAAATTTTAAAATAGAAGTGTAAACAAAATCATTAATATAAATATTGAAAAGTAAAGGGCTCAAAATAGAACCTTGAGGAATACCCGATTTAATAAGAGACAACGAGGACATAGATCTACCAATAGAAACAAATTGAGAGCGATCATTTAAATATGACGAAAGCCAATTATAAGCTAAACCACGAAAACCAAATGAATATAACTTGTACAATAAAATACTGTGATCTAAAGTGTCAAAAGCTTTGTAAAGATCTATAAAAACCCCAATAGAGTATTTTTTAGATTCAAGTGCATGAGAAACAAAATTAATAACGTCTGAAACAGCAAACTCAGTTGACAACTTTTCACGGAAACAATTTTAAAATTTATTATGACGATTTAAAATAATTTTTTCAATTAATTTTGACAAACTAGAAAGAACAGAGATAGGGCGATTATTAATAATAGAATGACGTTCACACTTTAGAAATTTTCAGACAATTAGGGAAGTGACCAGTTTTAAAAGATAAATTAACTAAATGAAGCAAATTATTATTAGTAGTACATTATTTAAATTATGTAATTGTCATCAATGTGGGCTTAGGAACATTATTATTTTGCCTATTTATTTTATTCTTCATTATAATAATGATAACAACCACATTTTCTATATTTTACATCACTTCCCATACATTACACCATTCATACAACTCATCCAGGCATGTTTGAACATTTATTTCATCATAAGTAGAAAGAACATACATTTTTTAAAAATTTAGCATCATCAGCTTTCGTAAACATTTCAACATCACCCTTATCCTCACATACAGCAAATAAATCATTTACATACACAAACAGAATTGGTCCCAACACACTACCTTGGGCACTTCACTCACAACTTCGAAGTTATCTGACAAGTATCTTCTTATTTTAGCCTTAAAAGTCTTATTCTTGAAATAATCTTTCACCCAATCAACCAAACATTTATTCACACCATACTTTATCAATTTAATAATCAACTTATTATGCTGCGCCTTATCAAAAGCTTTTTCAAAATCTGTATTTATAACATCCACCTTCTTACTCTCATCTATCGCAATAGTTCATTTATTCATCATTCTTAATAGTTGCAATACTGTAGACTTCACCGGCATGAAACCATACTGACGATAATCAAACAAACCATTTTATTCAAAATGATATGGTCTATTGATTCCATCACCTTGTAGCAAACATATGTTAATGACACTGGTCTATAATTTTCAAAACCACATACGTCACTTTTTTATGTATGGGAACAACCACACTATGCCTCCATTCATCATGATTACATGCTTATTTGATGATAAATTAAACAAATGACTTAAATAATCCAAAATCGAATCAAAACAGCCATTCGTAATTTTTGAAAATATGTTCTCTGGACCAGATTTACACTTATTTAAATTTTTCAATTTCAAAGACACTTCATCTATTGATTTTAAAATGTTTTACATTTTAATTTTTTTTTATTATTATTTATAACTTACGTCCTACCTCGGGGAACCGGGACTCTGGACGCAAAACGAAGATTGGTTGATTGATTTATAACTTATAAATTTTCAATTGTTTATTTCACACACATCTTGAAAGCATTTTCATAATCATTAACACCAGATTTATTACAAACTCTACAAAAAATTCTTTTAAAATATTTGATTTTTCTTTATCATTACATAAACTCAATTTATTGCCCTATCAACAACAAATACAATGTCAATGTTTGGTTTTGCCTTTCTCTATTGATTAATGTACTGGTAGAATTCTTTTTGCTTATTTTTAATATTTTTAGGATAGCTTTTTATAAAATTCAGTTATATTTAAAGTAATGTTTTTCAAATTTTTTTCAAACTCATTCATTATGAAAATACTCTTAGTTTGGATATATCTTTTTCATAATTTGTGTTTATATTTAATTAAAGCAACTAATAAAGGAAAAAATTTATATTAAAATGCTTGTTTCCTTTAAATGAGGTTTATAAACGTTTGAAGCTCAATTAGGTTTATAAACGTTAGAAGCATTGCTTATAATAGAGCGAAAGTGGTGCCATATTTTGTTTATTCTATTTGCACCAATAAAATAAGTTTGCATTTCAAAATTTTTTTTCTGATATTTTCTATAACAAACAAACTGATCTTTTTTTCTCGTGCCTTATCCTTTCAGGACATTGGCGATCATAGAACTCCACAAAACCCGATCTTTAACACTTTGTAGCAGTTGAAATGTGGTGATATTCAACAAGTGACACAAGGACTTAACGAATATAATTCGATGTTGACCGCGATCTTTTCTCACTGCAATCTTTTCAGGAATTGTTAGATTTTCCAGTTCTTCCTTCCGTAGGATGTGACCGAAAAACTTTATCTGACCCCGTCAGATTATTTGTATTAATTTCTTCTTTTCATTACCTGACTGTTTTAATTAATACATACATAATTTTTCTCAAAAACCACATCTCAGCAGCATCAATCTTTTTCTCATTTCTTTAGAACTCGTCCAGGACTCATAGCTCTTAATTTAACTCTCTAATTTTGTTGATATTCTGATTTTACTGTTTGTGAGGATGTTTTTCATTTTGGAATATGCATCTTTTGCCAAACCATTTGATATCCACATCACATTTAAAACCTGAGGTAACCAGACTTCCAAGATAATTGAAGCTGTTGGCTTGTTTCACTTGTTTACCAGCGAATTACCTGCTTGTTTATGGAGCAGATTGGGACAGTTTTGCTTTTATTGATAACCATGCACTCTCCTTTGTTGATGTTAATTTGCATACCTTTTTTTTTATTTTCAAAAACTAATTTGGAAACAATGGTTTGCAGCTTTTCCATTGATTCCACTATCATCAGCATATTGTACATCATTTAAATTCACGCTTTCAATGGATATTCCAAGTAGATCTTCTATCTTTCTCATGATGGTTTCACTATACAAGTCTGGATAGAATACGCTGCTCTTTGGTCTCAATAGAGGTTTTTGATAACTCTCGTGTCTTTTCCATTAATGTCCAAATATTCCAATATTTCCGTAATATTTGGAGTAATTGACAAAATATAAAAACAAGTCTTTCTTCATTTTAATCTCTTGTTCACTGATCATTTATTATTATTCGGAAACTCATAAAGCGCCGATTATAACACTTACAGCTTTATAAAAGAAGCAAGTTTTTAAAACTCAGATTCGAAACAAGTGTGTTTTAAGTTCCCTCTTGAACTGACCCAGTGATAATCCAGTTTAACGCAAGCAACAAGGAAGAGTATTCCAAACAGCTAAACCACTTACAGAGAAATTACGCGAACCAATCTTAAGTCTGTATTAGCACTACTTGATCTCAAATCATAGTCACTCAACACCTCCTTTGTTTGCAAACATCTATCGGCTAAATATTTGGGTGCCAAATTGTTCAGACATCTAAAAACCATAACAGCAATTTTAAAAATAATTCTTTTATGAATGGCAGCCAGTGGAGGCTGTTTAAAACTGGCGTAATATGGTCACACCAGCGACTGCCGGTAACAATCCCGGCGGACCTATTTTGAACTGATTGCAGCATGGCTATTTCCTTTTTAGAAACACCATACAAATGACTATTACAGTAGTCAAGACGTGAAAGAATAAAAGCGTGCATAAGAGCGCATAAAGTTTTCTTAGTTAAACACTTTTTAATTAGTCTAAGGCGACGAAACTGAACCATACACATGACAGACACTTTTTTCACGTGATCACACATATTCAAATTGGTGTCGATAGTAAATCCAAGGACAGTTGAATTCCTGCAAAAATCAGTGTCATCAATTTCAACTGAATTTAAGTCAGTCTGGGACAGTCTTTGCCACGTACCAACGGGAAGTAAGTTTGTTTTGGACTTATTCATTTGAATGCCATTTTGGTCCATCCAAACATCAATCTTAGAGAGACAGTTAACAAGTCTTTCTTTTAAACCAACAACAAAACTAGGTGCTGGCAACCAACTGAATGTCATCGGCATATGCAAATGCCCTGAAACCAAATTCATTCACCACGTTTAGTACATCAGCCGTGTAAAGCATAAACAACAGTGGGCCCAGCACAGAACCCTGCGGTACCCCAGATTGTAAAACATCACTATCAGACAGGACATTATTAAAACAAACCTGTTAAGACCGATTGAAAAGATATAACCATCACCAATCTAACGCTGAACCACTTATACCATAACTAATAGAAAGACGACGAAAAAGAGTATCATGCTCAACGCAATCGAAGGCAGCATTTATATCAAGGAGAGCTAGTATAGAAATCTGTCCAGCATCGGAAGCCTTAAATAATTCTGATGTTACTTGTAGTAACAACGTCTCAGTTGAGTGGTGCTGCCTATGACCAGATTGATTAACAGGTAAAAGATTATTTGCGTTCAAATAACTTATAATTTGTTAAGCAACAATTTTTTCAATAATTTTAGAAATAAATAAAATAAATTTGTAAAAATATATAAAAAAAATAAATTTGTAGCATAAATATAGGGTTTCTCGTGCCACAATTCTCTACAAAAACACATTGGACATTTGTAATTTCAGATCTGGTTTTGCTTCGTGCTATCATCATCAGTTTTCTCAAGAGAAGTTTTGTAAGATGACTCATCAAGCTGATTGTTCAATGTAGTTCACATTCGTTTGCATTAGGTTTTTTAGGCAAAGCAGTAAATGTTAAATTGGATAGATCTTCAGGAATTTCGCTGCTGTTATATATCTCATTCAAAATTTTTTTCACCTTTTCAATTCCAAATTTATCAAGGCATTTAATTTTTTCAACAATCTCATCTGGGCCTGTGCTTTATCTGATATCATTTTGGAAAGAGTGGCATAAACTTCAAATCTAAGTATCTTTGGTTTTTCTACCTCTTTTTTAATTGAAGGCTCTTCACTACGGCTATCAGTGCCGATGGGGCGTGACACTCCACTGTCCCTGCACATAGGGCTGTACAATATTGATGTATAGTGCAATGACAACAAAACTCGAGCAACAACTTCTTCGAACTGATATGAAAATTATCCGATGAAGAGTGCATGTCGACTTTACCGTCTATATTGGTTTGGTCACGTTAAGCAAGTTGGTACCAAGTGCTCGCTTCCGGGGCAGCCCAAAGAAGACCTGAATACAAATTCAGTTATGAAGACATGAGAGCACTTAATCTCAAGGGACTAGATGCGAAAGATTGAACAGCCTGGAAGCAGAAGCTGTTATTAGGATTGTTAAAGCTACATATTCTGGTTTCTACTCACTTTATTGTACCTCTAGAACGATACAGTCTGTTTTAAAAGTTTTACTTCTTACTTGTAAAATCTTATCAACACAAATTCCGGCATGAAAAATCTTATTGAAGTAATTTTTACCCCTAGACGTATTGCATGTACCCAGCCATTTTTCTCAACATTCCAGTCACCAAATGCCATCTGGCAATCTGCAGCTTTTTGAATAGCTACTTTGAATATGTTGAATATCTTAAATGTTATCTTTAAAAATGGACATTTTCTCCAATACGCCAGTTTAAATACTTTGTAAAAGCTCAGAGAACTGAGATTTTAGGCGTCAATGGAGTAATGTGCACATGGCTTTTTACGAGTGTTATTTATTTTCTAAAAAACACCAAAAATAACTGAACATAACCGATGAAAACTAATTTGAAAATTATTACCATTGCCTTGCTATAATTAGATTGATATAATTATACTGATGGGATAATATATAATAGCATAATTGTTATTTTGAAAATCAAATGAAAAAAATTTGAGCTGTAGCAAAAAATAAAAAATTAGTAATGATTAATAGACTAGATAATTAAAATGATAGGCAGCGTGATGGCCTAGTAGTTAAGGTCGCCTGGTGATGTTTCACAAAGCGTGCAGTGACCGGGTTCGATTCGATTATGTCAAAAAGATATCTTTGTGTAGGATGCATCGTTTAGCATGTATTCATATACGACGTTTTTGCTTGTTGTTTAATCCTATGAACCTAGGAAGGGTGTAATGGACTTTTGACCATTTTTCTGTTGAAGTAGAATTTTAGGTAACTCTGAAATCAGATGAATAAGCGTTCATAGAATGCTGGTAATGAATTTTTAAATTTTAACTTTCAGGAGGAATCATTCTCTTCATATCGCATGGAGGAAATTTAGATTCTTGCACCAGAAAGTTAATTGGCCAATCTAAAAGGAGTCTTTCAGGGTTTCAAGAAATTTCAAGAAAAGTGCCATATGGTGCAGTCTGTGTAGTTCAAGAGGCAACAGTTGTCCTTGATACGTGGTACTTAATTGAACCTCCTGTTTTGCCTTTTGCTCACTCCAATAATCCAAAATACAATTGGACTTCATTGACTATTCCAAGTTTAATTTAATCATTGCAATGATTAAACCTAATATTTATTCCTTAATCGATCAGGTCCATTGGAGATATTTGTTGCTCTATATTTTTTTTAGGAATTAAATTGTGTCATTTTTCAATTCATTATTATTGTTTATAAATTTTTATCTCATTTTTGTTAAATTTATAACTACTTAATTTGTAGTTGGATGTTTTCAGTCATTTTCCGACGTTTGTTGGAAATACAAAATAAACTTCTCCTCAATTTATTCATACTTCATTCTGAGTTACTTTTTTGCCTGGACGTCTATCGTCATTCTATTTTTTAGTGTTTTAAATTATAATTTTGCAATTAAGAGCGTTTTTAGAAATATACAATATTATAAAACGTTATTTTATTGTGTTTTCGTGTTCACTGAGCACAATTAATGTGCCTAGTTAAATGAATTATTTTATATAAATTTCTAAATAAATGGATAAACATGTGCAATTAGTTAAGTAAAAATATTTTTATTTGAAGTAAGGAGCCTTTTAGGTATTACGTAGTGTAAAAAACTACTTTTTTTAACCTTATGACATTTCTAACAAATGACTTGTAACAAACCCCCTCACAGTTGACCAAGGGAAAGACGAACGTCAATTCAGCCTGGTTTCGGCTGAGTCGCAAGAGTTGCTGAAAATGGGGAGTCACTTAGGGATTCTGGTTCCTGTTTTTTTCTCAGCTTTGGCATTCAAGTAATCTGGGCTTGTTATGGGGCACAGTCTTAGTCTTTTCTTTGGCCCGCCGGCATACCCGTCGTCTACATATATATATATATATATATATATATATATATATATATATATATATATAATCAAAAATTTTGTGTTTATATAACGCAAATTTTAATTGCTCCTCATAACTGCTCGTGTAAAGCATGTTGAAAGCAAAGCTATTATCGGTGGAAATCACTAGGAGTTTAGCTGGGTTTAGAAAACGTAAAGACGTTTAATAAACCCAGCTCTACATTGAATATTTTAAAACCCAATTCAACATCATCATCCTGACCATAATGTTTCGAGATAGGTGAGCACTTAAAAAGCTCAGACGTTTTTTATTCACCCGTTTCCAGGATCTAATCCACGATTTCTTGAAAATGACTGGAGTCGGATTGATTAAAAATTGAGTTATCATTAGCTGGGTTTAGAAAACGTATGGGTTTAGAAAACGTAAAGACGTTTTATAAACCCAGCTCTACATTGAATATTTTAAAACCCAATTCAACATCATCATCCTGACCATAATGTTTCGAGATAGGTGAGCACTTAAAAAGCTCAGACGTTTTTTATCCACTCGTTTCCAGGATCTAATCCACGATTTCTTGAAAATGACTGGAGTCGGATTGATTAAAAATTGAGTTATCATAAGCTGGGTTTAGAAAACGTAAAGACGTTTTATAAACCTAGCTAATGATAACCCAGATATACGTAATTTCCATCGAACTTCATGAAGTGGAGCAACATCGTCAGCTATTTTTGAAAGCTCTTCATTGAATATTTTGAATCCCAATTCAACATCATCATCCTGACCTTAATGTTTCGAGATAGGTGAGCACTTAAAAAGCTCAGACGTTTTTCATCCACTCGTTTCCAGGATCTAATCCACGATTTCTTGAAAATGACTGGAGTCGGATTGATTAAAAATTGAGGTATCATAAGCTGGGTTTAGAAAACGTAAAGACGTTTTATAAACCCAGCTAATGATAACTCAGATATACGTAATTTCCATCGAACTTCATGAAGTGGAGCAACATCGTCAGCTATTTTTGAAAGCTCTTCATTGAATATTTTGAAACCCAATTCAACATCATCATCCTGACCTTAATGTTTCGAGATAGCTGAGCACTTAAAAAGCTCAGACGTTTTTTATCCACTCGTTTCCTGGATCTAATCCACGATTTCTTGAAAATCACTGGAGTCGGATTGATTAAAAATTGACTAGCTACTACTAAACCATAATCTGAATAGATACCAGATGGATACAATGACAACCAAACTGGAACAACAAATTCAACGAACCGACATGAAAATGCTCCGATGGATGCAACGAATTAGTCTGAAGGACCACATCAAATCTACCGAAATCCACCGTCGTGCTGGTTTAGATGATATAAAGGACGAATGCCGGCAACACCGTCTGCGGTGGTTTGGTCATGTCAAACGAAGTGAAAACAGTGCCAAAACTTCTCTTGCAGATGTTGAAGAACCTGGCACACGTCCCAAAGGCCGTCCAAAGAAGTCCTGGTCGCAAACAATCGAGCAAGACATGAAAGCTCTAAATTTAAATGAATGGATACAACTGATCGTCTAATTTGGCGCAAAAAGTTGATGGCAAAGAAAACAACGTCCTACCTTGGGAAACCGGGTCTCTGGACGCAAAACGAAGATTGATTGATTGATACCAGATGGATACACCAATACATCTTCTAACAAAAAACCATCTGATATAACAATCAAATCCAGGGTACCACCAAGCATATGGGTAGTCAGAGTATAATGTGTGTGTGTATATATATATATATATATATATATATATATATATAATATATGTGTATATATATATATATATATATATATATTGAAAGAAACGTGCTGTGATTTTCATCAATAAATGCATTTCTGAAAGTCATATTTGAAAACCCTTACTTATACGAATATATATATATATATATATATATATATATATATATATATAAATAAATTAAACTAAAATATTTGCGTGATTACGTGATTCAAAAGATTTTTACGAGTATTTTGATAACTTTGTGTTGCGACAATGCCGAGCAGAAATACGAAGAGTGTCAACAAAGCAGCTGCTTGTGATAAGGAAGGCGTTAATGTAGTATGTGACGGTTGTTCGGTGTCGTTCTTGGTTCCAGGCATGTCTGATGAAGCACTTACTTCAATTACAGCATTCAGTTGCGTAAGAATTTTTTGTGTTGCATGTTCTGGCTCATCACCTATCGAGAGAATTGTCTCCGAAAAAATTGAAGCTGGCAACTCAGCAGTATTTGATGAGATGAAAAAAATTGAAAAATTGAATATGGATATTAAACAGCAGATTGACGCCATCAAAACTATTATTGATGAGGGTGATGGTAAACTTTCGAGAATGGATGCTTTTGGGTCAAAGTTATGTGATGAAATATTGGTTTTAAAGCGTGAAATGAACAGATCTTTTTCGGAAGTTGTCAAATCTGAAGTTGGCAGAGGTGTGCAAGCAATCAATAATGATTCGAAAAGTGTTCAAATAACGCTGAACAAAAGAGAGGGAAGCCAACATGATGCTATTCGGATTGAAGAAAGGTGCTGATGATGATGAGAGGGTTCATAAAATAATTAGCCATTTAACTGATGGAGTTTTTGGTCTTAAAAATGTCTTGAAGGTGATACGATTAGGAAAGAAAGGAGACAAAGTTGTCAGACCAATTTGACTCAGATTTGATGATGCAAAAATTAAAGAATTTATTTTCAAAAACATACGTAGGATGAAAACTTTAGATGATAGTTTGAAAAACATTCGGTTAAGTCATAACCTTACAATTCAACAAAGAAGCGACTTGAAAAAATTACTTGATGATGCCAAGAAGAAGGAAGAGAGTTGCAAAGAGGGTTTTTTATATCGAGTCAGAGGGGAGGTCGGGAAATGGAAGATAGTTCAGTTTTTTGCAAAGAAAGACTCGAAGTAGTCGATAATAATGACATGGATGACAGAAATCAAAATGGCAATATTATGTTTGGATTACTTAACGTCAGGTCAATTATGAAGAAGGTTGACACTGTTCATGGGCTGATTTGTGATGGTTTAGATGTCATGGTGCTGACAGAAACTTGGCATGGATTGGATGGTAATTTTGCAATTGGTTTGGCAAAGCCGCCTGGGTTTCAGTTTGTTGATTATATTAGAGAGCATGATCCGGGTCATGGTGGTTTGATAGTTTACTTTCGCAAAGAGTTCAAATTTAAAAAGTTAACTCTGTCATTGATTAGTACGTTTGAAGCTATCGCAATCAGATTGTCAATATATAAAAGCGTATTCATCTTGCTAGCTATGTACAGACCCGGCTCAGCTCCAATAACAGTTTTGTTTTATGATGAACCAGTTTCAATCTTGGAGTACTTAACAATTTTAAACTCAGACATTTTATTGATGGGTGACTTAAATTTGCATGTTGAGAGAACTGCTGATCCCCAATCTATTCGTTTAAAAGAAATATTTGATATATTTCAATTAGTAAATCATGTCAACGTTCCTACACATATTCTAGGAGGTACATTGGATTTAGTTGTCAGTTCACATGTCTTTCCAGTACTTAATGCTAAGATCTATCTTAGTGGAATAATATCGGATCACAGTTTCATAAAAATAGAAACAATGATTGTTCGGCCAGCCCCTAAAACAGCGATGAAATCAGTTAGGTCATGGAAAAGAGTAGATGAGGAAAAATTCATTGGTGCTATTTTAACTTCACCAGTATCTAAACCATGCTGTAATGATGATGTCGAAAAGTAACTAACAATGTTTAACAACGAGTTAAAGAGTATTGTTGATAGATTTGTAACTGTTCGAGTAATTTATGATAGAGGTGAGCGTATGGCACCATGATTTGATCATGATCGTAAAAAAGCTAAACAAACATGTAGAAAAATGGAAAGAATCTTCAGAAAACTGTCGACAGATGATCATAATAATAACTTCCATAAAAGCAAGAAACAAATTATATTCTGACAAACGTTCAGATTATTGGAGAAATTTAATTGAAGTCAGCAAAAGCTCGAGAAATAAATGGCAGGCAATTAATAAGGTGTTGTGTAGAAACAAGAAAAGTTCAATGTTCGATAGTGATGTTGGTATTACAGCCCATCAATTGTTGCAGTTTTTCACGGACAAAGTTAGCAAAATTGTTCAGTCTACCAAACTTTCTACTCAATCGACAGATGATGGTGGGCTACATAATGCTGTTATGTTTTCATCCTTCCCGATGGTCACTGAAGATGAATTGAAAGATATTATAATCAATTCCCCGTGTAAGACAAGTTCACAGGATGTCATTCCAACTCACATCTTAAAAAAGTATTTGAAATTTTTCATCAAATTTCTGACCAGCTTTGTTAATTGCTGCCTTCAATTAGGTGAATTTCCCTCCTCTTTCAGGCATGCTGTGGTTCTCCCCATCTTGAAGAAAACAGGTTGTGACGAAAATGATGTTAATAATTACAGACCGATATCGAATCTTTCATTCATTTCGAAAATTATGGAACGTGTAGTGGCTAAAAGTTTCTTGAGGTTTTTATCTGAAAATAACCGACTGTCTTGTAATCAATCCGGTTATAGGCAGTTCCATTCTACTGAAACAGCATTGTTACATGTTTTGTCTGGTTTGTTTTCGGCAATGGACGTCCAGAACTTATCGTTGTTATCGTTTTTAGACATGTCAGCAGCATTTGATTGTGTAAACCATGATGTTTTGCTGGCAAGACTACGTAACGATTATGGTATTACAGACACAGCTCATAAATGGTTCAGGTCGTATTTGACGAACGAACACAGCAGGTTTCGTTTAACAATTCAGTGTCTGATGTTGCCTTGGTAACAACAAGTGTGCCACAAGGCTCAGTTCTGAAACCAATTCTTTTTATTTTGTACACAGCAGATATAATCAAAATAATTTCCTCTCATGGATTCACTTGTCATGCGTTTGCCGACGACATTCAGGTTCTAGTCACTGGTCCTCCAGGTTCGTTTCGCGATAAGGTTGATGATTTTGTCCAGTGTTTGAAAGAAGTTGGATATTGGATGTCATCAAACTCGCTCAAGCTCAATGAATGTAAAACGCAGTTGCTACCGGTAGGTACGTAGCAGCAGTTGTCAAAACTACTAATTTCTGTTCTGTTGAGATGGGAGAGGTAAAGATATCATTATCTGCAACTGCATCAAATTTGGGAGTTTTACTTAATAGCAATTTATCAATGAAAGGCTACATTAAAAAAATATGTACGTCAAGTAATATATATTTAAGAAACATTTATCGAATCAGACATTCATTGGATAGATCGGCACTGGTGACGCTGATTTATGCTTTTATAACATCGCGAATTGACTACTGCAACAGTCCGTTTTATAAACTTCCAAGAAGGTCAATAGCTCTTCTTCAGTCGATTCAGAACAGGGCTGCAAAATTGGTAACTGGCAGGATGAAGTTTGATCACGTGACGCCCATCCTGGAGGAACTACACTGGTTGACAATAGATAAAAGAGTAACCTTCAAAATTGCTGTACTTGTGTTTAAATCACTGAATGGGATGTCACCAGAATATCTCGTAAACAAATTTTCAAAAAAAATGTCTGCGTCGTCTCATCTACGATCAGATGATATGAATTTGTTCACACTTGCAGATTGGTGCACGGGGTATTTCTGTTGCAGGTCCGACCGTGTGGAACAGCTTGCCACAATCATTGCGATCATCCGGACTGTCTCTTAGAACATTTAAAAAAGAATTAAAAACATATTTGTTCACTGTTAAACTTTGATAATTTTAGTTAAGTTGTTGTGTTTTTTCTTTTTATAGTATTGTAGACTTCAATGTTTATATAATTACGATAGCGCCTTTGAGAACATTTAATTGGCGCTATATAAGTTTCCTATTGATATATATATATATATATATATATATATATGCATGCATTTATTGATGAAGATCACAGTATGATCGGCGTTAACTTCCAATTTAACTTTTCGATTTTTCTAACGGTTGATCTGGGCAAATACGCATTATATATCAATTTGAACATCGAAGAAGATATACGAGTACCGAAAAAAGCTTTTTTGTTCTATCATGCATAAAATAAACCAAAATTTTGGTTTGAAACTATAGAAACTTGAAAATGATTTTATGAATTTTATGAAACTTATCATTTTTTTGTTGTTTAAATGTGGTGATATTCAAGAAGTGATACAAGGACTTCATGATTTAACCGTTAGAAAAATCAAAAAGTTAAATTGGAAGTTAGCTAACGCCAAACATGCTGTAATTTTCATCAATTATATATATATATATTATATTTATATTTGTTTTTAAAAAAAATTTAGTTTTATCATTCTTTTCTTCAGTTTTTAGTATATACACGAACTTATATTAGCAACAAAATCTTTTATCTCCTTCCCCCAGGAGTGTCACGTACATATACATATAATAACTTACCGTGGTTTTAATTAACTTGCGACTGACAACGTGATATTCAAACATCTTCCAACTTGATCAAGTATTATCTGACAAATTTTATAAGTTATACTTGTTCTGTTTTCAAATGTCTACGATACAAATAAACTGGTGAAAGTAGGCCTCACATGACGTGTTTTTACAAAACATGAGAAGAAACTATGATCTAAAACACCTGGAGGTGGCTCGACAGGGTAACGAGTAAAGAAGTTTCAGTACTGTGAGCAGGTCTGAAACTAGATTGAGATACAGGTAGCAAGGAGTTAGAGTTTAAATAAAATGACAATTGATTATAAACTACTTTTCTATTATTTTATAGATGAAAGTAATATTAGTAACAGGTTTATAATTAGATAATGAGGTAGGGTCTAAGGATTAGTTTTTAAGAATAGGAATAACAATAAGAAGTAGAAAATTTGGAGGTGGAAAGTGATAAATTAACTAATTTGAGAATGATAGGATAAAATATTGAAGAAAATTCTTCAAGTAAATAAGAAGGAAGTAGATCTAGAGAACAAATTGTAGATGACATAGAATTAATAATTTTAGTAAGTTCTAGAAGATTTATACATTTATAGGAGTAAAAACAAAAAAAGATTCAGTAGTAAGTTTAGTAAAGTTATTAGGAGAAAAATTAGAATTAGATGTTCTTAAAGAATTAATTTTATTTACAAAAAAGTCATGAAACTGTTGAACAGAAAAAAAATAGTGAGAGGATTTCTTATGAAGAAGTTTAAATAAAACAGACCATCTATTTTTAGATGTTGAAGCATATATTATAGAATTTCTAAGAAAAGTAGAGTGTTTAGAAAATAGTAGATATTAATAATTAATTAATTCAGATTCCTAGATAGAATAAAGAGAGTTTGATGGATTTAACCTATAGGATTTCTCCAGTCTTCTAACACTTTTCTTAGTTAATACATAAGCATAGTCGAACCAAGGAACCTTATAAGTATAAGATTTAAGAGGAATCATTATGCTTATCAAGAATAGAAGATGTAGATATTAAGCATAGACAAAATCATCAACATCAGAAAAGAAGGTAGTATCAAAAATAGTTGCGAGATTCTTTCGATGCAAGAAACAACAAGTAAAAATTTTTATAATGTATATTATTTACGTAATACTAAAATAAACAAAAACGTGTTCGGCTATACGATTTGACAAATAGAAGTTCGATTGTAAAACGTAGCGAGAAGGGCAGTTTGCCTTTGTTTTCAAGCTATATTGAAAACCTCTGCTGCTCGTGCCCCTTTCTTTTCTCATATATCTCCATATCAAGATATGGAGATTGATTCTCTTGTACTGGCTACCTATAAAATATAGAATAATTTTTTGAATTTGCACGTTCATGTATAAGTCTCAATCTAAATTATTTCCTAAGTATTTATCAGATAAATTAATTGAACCTAAACGCCCCGGTTTACGATCGTATTCTTGTTCTCGCTTCTTCTTAACTCGTGTTAAACACTCTTTTGCCCAATCTGCCTTTGCTTTTTCTGGTCCTTTTCTCTGGAACTCTCTACCTACTTCTCTGACTACTTCTCCATCACTTTCGAAGTTCAGCGGAACATCGCGGAAATAGCGCTTTACAAGCTAATTGATTAATTGATTGATTGATTGATTGATTGATTGATTGATTGATTGATTGATTGATTGATTGATTGATTGATTGATTGATTGATTGATTGATTGATTGATATATAGCTAGTCGTCACATGCTTAAATAAGGGATTTGCGGTTCAACAATACCCCCCACCAGATCGTCAGCGTAAGCTGTTGATCGATACTAATCAAGATATAGAGATGGGAGATGAACTGTTCTTTCCGATCTTGTGGTTCTCTGAGGTGGTGGAATCAAGCACACCAGTCGATGGGTCGCTTTTGGTGTGCTTGAGTCGACGTAGATGTTTCTGATGCTGGCGTGTCCTCGGATGCTATTGGAGGTAGTGTTGACGTTTTTGTTGATGCTGATGTGTCGTTCAACGACGAAGTTGATTTTGCAGAAAGTGTTGTAGAAGGTGATGTTGGCGCTGTGGTCGTTGGTATAGGTGACGGTATGGGTGGTTTGGGTGCTACCGGTGTGTATGCGGGTTTGAAGCGGTCAATGGCCACCGTGTCTCTATTCCCCTTTTTGTCAAGGACAAAGTATTTTTGGTGTCGTTCCACCACTGTGTAGGGCCCATGTAGGGAGGTTGTAGTGATGAGCGGTGAGAATCCGCACGAACAAAAACCTGTTTTGTAGTGAAGAGTTCTTTTGGAATGTAAAAACGTTTGTATTTGTTCTTGGTTGTGTGGCTTTTAAATAAATAAATGAGTCAAATTAATAAAAATGGATAAATCAACATAAAGTATTTGAAGTTAGTGCATAATAATTAAAATTGAAAATAATCCAGAAATAGTAATGCATGAAAATCAAAAATAGCAATTATTGAAAAAAATCAGGACCTGACAGACGCAGAAAGTGTTACAGCATGCAAAGCAGTAGCAAATTAAACGAATTATTAAATAAATAAATAAACGAAGAAAGAAAAATGTTCAAACATGAAAAGTAAAATAAAATAGAATAAAATAAATAATAATAATATAAATTGACAATAAATCAATCAATTGACAATAAATTTACAGTAAGGCGTAAAAAGGCAAATTAATAGACTTGATGATGACTTAGTAAGTGAGGAGATCGATAAATAAAAACTATTTATGTGAATTATAAAGTTTTATTGAATGTGTATATGTTTGAGGTGTCTTGTGATGAAGGTCTTTTCCCGACATGTAGATTTGGTGGCGACTAGATAGTTGTGCTTGCGTTGACGAAGGTTGTGTGTTGTAGTTTTAATTGGTGGCAGTAGAGGATGGATGACGTGGTTGTTGTTATTTTATACTTTCTTGAACACTCTTGAATCGAGTGTGTTGAATATCTGAATGACGGTAGGATATGATGCAGGTAGATAGTTGAAGCGGATTAGTTTTTTGATGAGAGATTGTAGTTGCTGAAATTGTTGTTGTGTAGCCAGACCAGGAGGGAGCTGCTTATTTGATGCGTTCAGTGATGTCGAATAATTTGATGCCTTTGAAACCATGTGAGCGAAGTGTTTTGAGTGCGTAAAATATTTGAAAGTCTTTTGTGATGATGTGATTGATATGAGGTGCTATATTAACTGTGGAGGTGAATGTGATAATATTTTTAATTGACTTCTGCGAGTGATTGATGGGTGTTCTGGAGGTAATGTTATTTTCTTACGGCTATTGCGATTGATGAGTTTAAATGATTTATTGAGATTAAGTGACAGATTGCATCGTTTTGACCGTGTAGTTAATCAATCGAGTTCTGATTGGATGGTGTTTGAGTTAGATGATGGGATGATAAAGTTGGTGTCGTCAGCGTATTTGATGATGTGATTAGAGCTATGAAAAGTTTTGAGAGTAGAAGCATTGATGATAAAGGTAGATGGTCCAAAGACAGAACCTTGAACTACGTTAGAACTAATAGGTAGAGTAGATGAAAGAGTAGAGCTAAAGAAAGTAGAATGACTCCTATTAGAAAGAAAATTTATTATAATACTGTAAATGTTGTCAGGTAGAGGAAGAGAGGCTAAATTATTTGAAAGAGAAAAGTGATTGAGAGTGTCAAAACTTTAGAAAAGTCGAGAGCAATAAGATGAATTTAATTATTATTTTTAAGGAAAGATGCTATTGTAGAAGTAAGAGAGATGATGGCGGATGTAGATGAACCTGTAGAGCGAAATACAAACTGATCTTGTAATATTGGTTTGATGAATGGATGGTTGAAACATGGATAGAAGCATGACCTAACGATGAATTTTTCTAGAATACGTGAAAGTATGGGGGTGATAGATATTTGGGGATAATCTATTGGTGATTGTTGGTATTTTGTTTTAAGAATTGGATGAATTGTGCTGGATTTCCATTGTGATGGGACAAATGAATGCATTAAGCAGTGATTGTAAAGTGAACTAAAGGTGCTGGAGATGAATGGAGCGATGATTTATAGAAACTATGTTAGTAGACCGTCTGTGTCAGCATGTGCAGGACGAAGAATGAGGTAAATTGTTGATGTTGATGACGGCTATTGATTGTTGTTGCTTTTGTTGGTGGAATTTTGTAGAACGGGTCGGTTGACATGGAAGCAAAGTAGGTGTTGATTGTGTTTTCAACAATTTGCTGTGAGGTTGACGTGTTGAATGATTTGTCAGAGCCTCTGATCTTGTTGACTTGGTCCCACATGGCTTTGCTTCCACGCTTGCTGTTAGTAAAGGTTTTTGAGTTGAAGTTGATGATAAGTGTGTTGGTGTATTTGGTGATCGCTGCAGCTTTGAGGATGGATCCTGATCTCATAAAATTAGTTTTTTAAGCTTAGTAGATATTTGATGAATGGGCTGATGAATGGAGGGTCTGATGATCTGATCGTGATGTTTGACGTTGGGTAGTACGTGTTGTAAGTTGAGTTGATGATTTTATAAAATTTATCGAAACATTGTTGCAAATAAAATTGTCAATAGTTATGAACGTATTATCGCTAATATAATTATTATTATTATCATTGGCACCATTGTAAAGGCGAACATGCATAAAGAATAATAAAGGCACTATTAAAACCTTGCAGAATGAAATGAAAGATCACAGGAAAAATTACTTCCTATTAGTTATTGAATGAAACAAACTATATTGGGATGGACTTTGATGCACTTCCGGTGGAAGAACCGATTTAGGGCATCACAGCTGAGGAGCTTACGATGCGTTGAAGGCAATGAAGTGGGTAAAGCGGCTGGTCCGTCTGGACTTACAAATGATATCATCAAGGCATCTTATGGGGCAGGCTACAAAGCCCTCTTACACATCTGTCGGGAGATGTGGAGTAAATCGATATTACCAGTGGAATGGACAGTAGTACAACTGTGCCGATATATAAAGGAAAAGAAGATCCACTGAAATTCTCCTTATATCGGGGTATACGTCTTCTGGAACATCCCATGATAGTTATTGAAAAAGTCATTGAAAGAAGACTGTTGTCGTGCTTTTCAATAGGTGGTTACCAGTACGGCTTCATGGCAGGGAGATCCACCATTGATGTTATCTATATCATTCGTCAACTACAGGAAAAATAAATGGCAAAGCAAAAGCGACTGTTCCATGTCTTTGTGGACTTGGAAAAGGCTTTTGACAGAGTGCCTCGTGAGGCAATCAGGTGGAGTCTACGTAGACAGCTTGTTCCCAAATATCTGGTTCGGCTGGTTATGTGGCAACATACTCTAACACAAAACCTTTGGCCAGCACAACAGCCGGTAACACGAATGCATTTGATATTAACGTCGGCGTTCGTCAGGGATCAATACTCAGCCCCCTGCTCTTCATCACGGTAATGGAAGGAATAACGAAACCGATACCCTCAGATAACATATGGAATGTGATATATGCAGATGATATCGTCCTAACGGCGGCCTCGGAACAAGATGCAGCCAAAAAGTTTGAAGTATGGAATACCCAGCTTGCCGAACACGGGCTAAAGGTCAACATTGACAAAACAAAAACTATGATCACCGGTGGTACCGCTGAGTCTGTGGTATCTGGTCATTGGCCATGTTTGGTCTGTGGGGCTGGAGTTGGAAGCAACTCAATCAAATGCTTACGATGTCAGCAGTGGTGTCACACACGATGCTCGAAAATTACCGGCTCACTGAGGAAAGTGACTGATTCCGTATACTCCGCCTGCATCAACCCGCGACAACGGAGCCTAGATAATGATACGATTACCGGGATCGAAACTGTTACTTCATTTCAGTACTTGGGAGATATGCTGGATTGTACTGAAACAGCTGATGCCACCGTTCGTGGACGCATACGTGCGGCGTGGGGCAGAGGCAACTTCTTGTCTCGGTAATGATGCGGCGTAGCATTCCTCTACCGCTTCGTTCAGAACTATACAACACAGCTATACGTTCTGTTCTAATGTATGGCGCAGAGACGCGGCCGATGACAGCAAAACTCAAACAGCATCTTCACCAAACTGACATGAAGATGATTCGTTGGTTGGATGCAGCATATTGAACTAAATGACTATATCCATACAGCCGAGATCCTGAACCGATCGGGACAGTGCATGTTGAAGAATGCATGTCGTCGTCATCGCCAACGATGGTTTGGCCATGTGAAGCGAAGCGAAAACGAATCAATAATTTCCGTTGTATGTAAGTTTTATCTCACAATTAGTGATGTTGTTATTATGTGTCATGTATGCACGTGCACAAGTTCTTTTACACAAAGATCAGCTTATAATTTATGCATAACCCATGTAATAGCACAAAAAAAATTGTCCAGCTCACCTCACAATTAGTGATGTTGTTATTATGTGTCATGTATGCCTACCTAGCCTAACCTTTAACATGCCATGTTTTTAAATTATGCGCTTATATATCTATATCTATATATATATATATATAATATTCATTGTAAAAATATTGTAAAAACAAGTAAGAATATTGTAAAAATTATGGTCTAACATATATATATATATATATATATATATATATATATATATATATATATATATATTTACAATATTCTATAAATTCTACCGAATGTTTGGCGTTAATATGTTTGTAGTTCGTTTTTTCGATTTTTCTCACTAAAGTTTTTTGGTGAACGTTTAGTTTATTAAAATTCAAAATAAACTTATTTTTCGAATTCATGCTGCAAATAAGGCCAAATTTCGATTCCGAATGAATCATCGTCAGTGCTCCTTGCTGTATATATAGGGAAATATTGACTTTGTCAAGATTAACTTTGACGTTGTAAAAATTAACGTAATTTGAAAAAACCGGATTTTTGCTGGGGCCGAACTTTGGTGCATCCCTAATTAAAATTGATACATGAATGTTGATGTAAACAATGTCATGAATGATGATATAAATCTAATTTATAATATATGTATAAATAATATGTATAATGTATAAAATATGTATAATGACAAGAATTAGGATGTGAATGTTAACAGTGGCGGATTAACGCACAGGCACCGGCCTGGGGCGGCAAATTTTGGGGGGCGGCAAATTTTGAAAACCAGTTATTTAAAAATGTTCAAGTTGAATAAAAATAATTATTGAAATTGATACTTTACTCAAAAATTATGGTGTTCAAGTTTATATAATTTAAAACTTTAAAAAATCGATTAACAGTTGCCATTCGTTCTAATCATATATTTAAAATACATGTATCGGAACATATAGCCGATAATGTCATGCAAAAAAATCGTACTTTTATCACTGGAACAATAATTAATTAATCAGAGGACGAATGACTACAAGTGGCGTTAAATTGTAACAATATGTACGAATACCATTTTTTTCCATGGTCACGTTTTTCACAATAATTGTATACACAGCTACAAAAATTTGAACGCAGTTAATTATGTTAACTGTTCACTAATAATGACCCAACAAACTCAAACATAACGGCAACAATGAAAAACGAAAAACTAAATAATTTCTAGCGATCAAAAGAAATCACTTTATTAGTGCCTGTTATTTTACAAAAGTTTTTGTTAATGAGTTTGATGAGCTTGTATTATGATTTATTTGATTACTAAACGTTAATTATTAATCTAAAGATAAAGGTACAACTTATAAGTAAAGTAAAGGTACGTAGTATATGTGGGCGATAATATTTTCTTTCCAATATATGTAATTTTAATTATGTGGATGTGGTTTGATCATTAAATTAGATAGACCCTTTTTTAAATTCGCCTTCTTGTCTTGTCGTGTTAAGGCCATATTTGTAGTTTCATAAAAAGAGCTAAAATGAGCGATGGTAGAAAAAGATTAAGTGGGAGTCAATATGCAAAATTGCGAAAAGACAAAGAATTGAAAAACAATACGGACTTGGATAGAACGAAGAAAATCAACAAGTTTTTTCAGTCGGCGGTCAGTGGAAGTGGAGATAAATTGGAAGAACGAAATGATACTGAAGATAAGTTAGTCAACGCGTTTTTCATTAGGGCAAGACATTTCTTTGAAAATATTGTTTTTAAAAGTTGATTTGGCTAAAATTTCGCATACAAATAATATTGCTGTCTATCTATAGGTCCAGTTTAGCACGTAACAAAGAGAGATCATTCGCGGTTGAAGAATCTAAGACTGAGATAAATGATAAATCAAATGTCTCAGATGATGATGGGTTTGTTTGTCTTTTTTAAAAATCTAAATAAGAAATAATGAAACAGAACAAAAAGTATGAATGATTCTGAATATGATTCGGGGACCAAAAAAAATAAATTCATGTAGGCTCGGCCATCGTGTAACTTAAAATAGCTTTTTAATGTTCTGATAATATGTAGAAAATTAGAACTAGAATAAAATAAAATTGTTAATAGAAAAAAATGTGTCAATGTTAATTAAATTAAATTTTAGCCAATTATTATCCTTTAAAGACAGAACATTTCGTAATTAAATATTAAAAAGATACAAAGAGTTACAATCATTAATTCCTTTATGTAACAAACTACGTAAGTTGATATATAATGATTTAAGTTAAAAGAAGATATTGAAAAAACTGAACTCTTTATATCATTAGTATGATAATAAGGTGAATTATTTAAAAACTGATAAAAATTTTCAAACACGTTGTTTAATTTTGAATTTGTTGTTCGGTCGTCAATTCATTGCTGTTATTTTGAGGTAAATTTTTTGTCCGGCTCCGCGGCTGGTTTGTTAAAAATCCAACCAAGTATGATAACGCCTGATGGCCAAATGTTTGGATCTCTAATTTTATTTAGGTCGTTTTTTCAACGCAAATTCTGATTGATGTTGATTTGATGTTCTCATCTAATTTTTTCTTTCGTTCTGATCTTTCTTGAAAACTGGGTTGCATGACAGTACATTAATATTGTTAAATTTTGATTCTTCAATTACATCATCTTTTGCACATTCTGCAACAGTGCCGAGATAAAGATAAAATTTTGGTATTTTGTTAGCTTTTAATTTAATGCGTTCGGATTTCTATCCAACTATTTTATAATGTAATTTTTCAGTTTTAGGTGGATCTTCGGTCCGTTGAATGATTTCGCTGTTATTTAAATGTGGTCTTTTTTATTTCTACTAACCAGTGTAAATGGTAGTGCAGTATTTTCAACAGGTGAGTCTACAGCTTCAGACAAGAGGTTTGCCGGCTGCGTTTTACAATTTTCTATAGGGACACGCGCAGCATATGAGAGTGTACGATCTGAAACTGTATTTGCTATCGTGCAAGTTTAATTTAATTGACTTAATTTCAGTCTAAGCGCTTCTATTTTTATTGTTATTCTCAATAGATTTCATTGTTTCGAACTGTTGCATATTTATCATTTCTTTTACTTCTTTTTTCATAAAATCAAAATTTATTTTAATCCAATTTTCCATCTTTGGAAAAGAAAAAGAAAGAAAATTGGGATTTTTTAGACACATTTGTAGAATGAGGGAAGACAGATTGATTGAGATAGTACTAATGAAGAAAAGAGATTGGAAGAAAAAGTTGATAGACCTGCGAAGAAATGGATAGATGACATTACTGAATGGACTGGTGTTGGTATTTTGAGTTCAATAAAACTGGCCAAAGATAGAAAAAGATTTTGGAAAGAAAAAAGAAAAAAAATGTAAAAAGCATGCTTAGATGTACACCATTGGCCTCAACGGTCCTCTGATGGACAAAGGAGGATCATCGATTGATTGATATCTTTGGAACTTTTTTCAAGCAACTACTCACAAAATTTTTATTTTTTTTCATCATTTTTTCAACATTTTTTTAGTATATTATTTTATATACCTCAATTCTTTTATATTGTTTATAATTAATTCTTTTTTCATTACCTTATATATTTATATATACTTCCATAAACTTCCATTTTATCATAGTCACTGTTTTGCCACTAGTATTACCATTCATACTTATTTTACTGTTCCATTTTTTCCGCATGTCTTCATCAATATTTTTTTTATATTTTATTTGTATCCGTTCTAATTTCACATTTTATTTTCATCGTTTCATACCTTGCATGTCGTTACTTTCTCTGCGTCTGACAAAGTTTGTTTTACAGAATAAAAAAATTGAACATTTTCTAATTGATTATTACTTTTTAAATATTCACATAAATATATAAATATTGGATTAATTAAGACTATCAGAAATGCAATTATTGATGAAAATCACAGCATGTTCAGCGTTAGTTAGTTTCCAATTCAACTTTTCAATATTTTTAACGGTTAATCGTAAATCATTTTTAAGTTTTTTCAGTTCAAAACCAATTTTTTTATTTTATGCATGATAGAACAGAAAAGCTTTTTTTCCGTATTCCTATACCATCTTCGGTGTTCGAATTGATATGTTGTGTTTGTGCCCAGATGCTCAAATATATATATATATATACTGTGCCTCTACTCTACTTTGTTGATTTCTTGTTTGTCTAAAGTGAATATTTAGTTTTACAATCATTGACTTCGATAAATATAACACTTTTACGTGTTTTCATTATTGATGATTTTTCTGTTTCAAAATTTATTGATAGGAAGAATTCCAATTGCCCGTTGTTGAATATTTATTATTGGATGTCTTTGTTCTATGAGCATTGATTCGGCTAGTCACACACATCGATATTACATTTGAACAAATATATTACATGATTATGATTCATTATCGATTATGGTTTATTAGTGCAATTGATTTTCATCACAAGAGATGACGTTCTTTGGTTGAAGTAGTATATTTGTAGTTTAATACTATCTTTTTCGTTGATTGCTTGTACGTTGTTTTCTATGATTTGTTTAGAAAGCAGTTGACATGTGATTCTTATAATATATTACTATGTTATTTTTGTTACTATTGTTGGTTGCATTGTTGTTTTTGCTGATTTTTTGTTCTTTGCGTTCTATTATTTTTTGGATCATGATATTTTTATACCCATAATTAATGAGTAGTTTAGTATTCTATCTAGTTCTTTTCTTTTTCTTTCTATATCAGAAGAGTGCGTGTAGGCTCGGTTTACAAAGGCAGAAATCGTGCTCTCTAAATAGTTTTGACAACATTCACTATTGCCATTGAGGCATAAACTTTTGTTTGTTGCTTTGGTGTATACTGAGGTTGTAAATTCATTTTGCACATTTTGTATTAGTACGTCTAGAAATGGTAGTTTATTGTCGGTTAATTTTTCCATAGTAAATTTCAATTTTGACGAGTTTAGTCGTTGTAGAAGTCTTGCTATTAACATATTGGCAGTATATATTATGTTTTAATTCTGGTTCTTCTTTAAATAACATTTCTTTGATATGTCCAACATAGAAGTTTGCGAAGAGTATTCTCAATGCAGAGCCCATCACTACACCGTCTATTTGGTGATATTAGTGTGTTACCCAGACCAACGAAAGGCGTTTCGTCTGTACATATTCTTAGCTAGCAGAGCAACTAAATCATCTTTTGGAATTGGTAGTGGTGAATAACCGGAATTGTATGTTCTATTTATTATTATGCTGATTGTGTCATCTACAGGGACATTTGTAAAGAGTGACTCCACACCCAAAGATGCTAGTTTGTGTTAATGAATGGTTTTGTGTAGACATAAATTTATGAACTTCCTTTTTGATTTTAGGTTATAGCTGTTAGGAGTGTAGGGTGTAATTATTTTGTTGAGAATTTTTGCAATATCGCAGGTCTTTGGCTAATTATTATTGGTCGTAGAAGGTTGTTAGCCTTATGCGTCTTGACCGTACCGTATGCATATCCTGGTTTATATTCGCCTATGAGTATGGGTAGTTTTCATTCCGTTTTGTCATTGATTCTTTTTGATGATTTCATCCAACTTTATCTTAAGTTTAGCAGTTGGATCACTGCAAATTTATTAAGAATCGATAATGACCATAGCCATCTAATATAAAGAATCACATGAAAGAGAAACACAAAACTAAAATGACTAGACAAATCTTGGGCCACAATGTTGTCCAATAAAATAAACACAAATTTTGATTTTGAACTAAAAAAACTTGAAAATGTTCATGCATCGTAAGCCTTCTAATCATTGAGGTATTAGTAATTCCGATATATGAGTCATGTTGACGTGCACAGCCGTCACAGGAGCAATTAAATTCATATATTTTGTTATTACGCTTTAACACTAGGACTTTATCTCTAGGACTACAGTTGTTTTTTAGTATTAGGTGAGACGTCTTTTTATTGTGGTAATAAATTCGGAGTTTAACATATATCGGGATTACTACTACTTCACTGACTAGAAGGCTTACGATGCATAAACAGAATGGTGCTATCAAATCACATTTGGATTCAACACACTCAATCACTATAAGCCTTAAAATCATCGACAGCAACATCAAAGTAATATACCAGAACACCAACTACACGCATCTCAAAATTGCAGAAGCAGTCCTAATTGGCATCAATAAACCAAAAATAAATATACAACAAAAAATGACAACCTCACTCCTAACCCGGCGCTTAATCAACAATGAAAACAAAAAAGTAATAAAAGCTAGCATTGCAATTAATGACAAAGGAGAATATGATGCTATCCATGAAGAAAAGGAAACCAACAAAGATGGACCTGACACCTAGTTTCCATCTAAGATCACTTTGACAAAGTGAATATTTACCTTTATAAATTAAATTGCACTGATGACGATTCATTCGAAATCGAAATATGGCCTTATTTGCAGCATGAATTCGGAAAATAAGTTTATTTTGAATAAACTAAACGTTCTCTAAAAAACATTAGTGAGAAAAATCGAAAAAACGAACTACAAACATATTAACGCCAAACATTTGGTAGAATTTATAGAATATTGTAAAAATTATGGTCTATTACCAACACACACACACACACACACATATATATATATATATATATATATATATATATATATATACGTCTGATCTAACGCGGGTAATGGTTTACCAATAATATATATATTTATATATATGTATATATATATATATATATATAAATTCAGTTAGTTATTAAGAAATGAAATGTCACCGCAAGTTATTAAGAAATGAAATGTCACCGCAAGTTGAAGATTGTAAAATTAATTAGATGAGCGTTAGATAAGTATTCACTTTGAACAAACAAGGAATCGACAAAGTAGAGTAGAGACACAGTATATAGTAGAGCATCTGGGCACACACACAACGTATTAATTTTTAACGCCAAAGATGGTATAGGAATACCGAAAAAGTTTTTTTGTTCTATAATGCATAAAATAAACACAATACTTTATTAGCAAGCAGTTACTAGCAAATGTATACTGTATATGATTTGTAATTATTATTGGAAAAAATGCGTTGACGACAATAGTGGCGACCCCAAAAGTTGTGGAAGGAAGTAAATAAACTCCTTTGTTAACAGGTCGAAACTGTTCGTTAATAACTGTATATACGACAGTCTGAACCCACACACACACACACACACACACACACATATATATATATATATATATATATATATATATATATATATATATATATATATATATATATATATATATATATATATATATATATATATATATATATATATATATATATATATATATATATATATATATATATATATATATATATATTCATGTTTCTTTGCTATTTATTAGAGTTAATCGTAATAAGTTTAACTTTGCTTAAGGCACGTGTTTGTGCTATTAGGCTATTAAACCTATCTACCTGCAATTGTGATAGTGAAACTAATAATATGGCTCCTCGCTATAGCTGTCCGACTTGTACAAAGAGTATTCAAGGTAAGGAATTACTGTGTTGTAATTATTGTAAATGTGTTGTACACGCTAAGTGTGACGGGTCGATATCTTGAAAAATAAAAATTTTAAACGATATTGTGAATCATGTGTTGACACATTGCCTGATTTAAATTTGTTGGCTAAATCTATTAATGCTAATAGAAGCGAAATGACTGTAAAATTTGACGATTTAAATAAACCGAATCTTGGCGTTAAATCAGAAATAGGAAGTATTAGATTAGTTATAAATTCCAATGAAAGCAAATTAAAAGAAATCGATCGCTCAGAAGCAGTTTTATGAGGAAAAATACAAAAGCTGAATAGTGAAATAAATGAGTGAGAGTTTCGCTAGTATTGTAAGTAAAGAGTTAAAAAAGAACACTGAAGTCATCAATAACGAAGTAAAATCTGTTCAAAATACTTAGCATGAAGTGAATTATTTAAAAGAAAGAGAATCAAACTTGTTAATTTTTCGTTTGCCAGAAAGTAGCAGCGACCGCTCCAATACACATAGGATATTGAAGCACTTGACGGCTAATGTGTCAGAAAAAAATAATGTTAAATTAGTGTGGTTCTGTAAGAGAGATGAATCAAAAACTAGACCTTTGTTGATAAAGCTAGATAGTGCTGCACTTAAAAACGATATAATGAGAAACGTTTATAAATTGAAATCGTTGGATGAATCTGCACATATTGGTTTAAGTCATAACTTAACCAAAAAATAGAGACAAGAATTTACAGTTCTCGTTGATAAAGCAAACCCAATGCAATCAGAAGATAAAAAAGGTTTTTATACAGAGTCAAAGGAACAGTGGTAAAATGGAAAATAGTACAGTTTCCCAAAAATCAGCAGCATGAATTATAATAGTCAAATAAATTCGAATTAAGTTAATTTATTCATCATAAAATAAAAAATTGTAATGTTACTTTGGGTTTAGTGAATGTGAGATTGGTTGTTCCGAAGACTGGTATAGTTCATGAAATAATTCAAGAGGGATTGGATATTTTTGTTTTAGTGGAAACGTGGCATGGATCGTCAGATAATATTTCTGTTAAATTGTCAATGCCACTTGGATACCGCTATGAAGATTTTCTAAGATTATATAATCCGTTCCATGGTGGAATAATAGTTTATTTTAAAGTTCGATTTAATTACAAGAAAATCGACCTACCTTTATTTAGTATGTTCGAAGCCATTGCTCTCAAATTAGTTATAAATAATGAAAATTTTATTTTATTGGCTTTATACAGACCAGGCTCAATGCAAGTCGATACTTTGTTTTTTGAAAAAATTCTTTGTTTATTGGAAAACATTACTGTTTTAAGTTTAAATGTTGTAATGGTTTGAAATTTCAATGTGCATTTGAAGAAATCTGACGATCGTCATACCATTAGCTCACTTGAAGTGTTGGAAATGTTTCATATGAAAAATCATATAAACATGCCAACTCATATAAATGGTGGTACGCCCGATTCGGTTGTTTGTACTCAGAATTTTTCTGTGTCGAACATTAAAATTTTTCCAAGTGGTGTCTATTCTGACCACAGTTTAATAAAAGTTGACACACCGTTAAAACGCCAACGTCCTAAAACAAATCGTAGGCTAGATAGATCGTAGAAACACGTCACACAAAATGATTTGTTTGCACATACTAAAAACTTACCGTTATCAAAGCCATGTCAAAGTAACGACATAGACCTTGAATTTAAAACTTTTTGCCTTGAATTGAAGAAGTTGGCAGACAAAGTAGCGCCTCATCATTTCATTGAGGTCAGATGTGATGTTATGTCTCCGTGGTTTGACGAGGAGTGCAGAATATTTAAAAGACACTGTCAAAAAAGGAACGAGAATATAGAAAATGTTTAGTGGGACTCATCAGTAGCCCGACTAACCATACCTGCAGAATCACATACCTGTGGATTCAAGTCGACTCACTTTATATATATATATATATATTATTGGTAATATTGGTAAACCATTACCCGCCATAGGCCATTCGTACGTTTCATATATATATATATATATATATATATATATATATATATATATATATATATATATATATATATATATAAGCCTATTAAAGCATAGCAAACAAAATACAACAAAACAAATCATTAAAACATTAGTTATAAATTAAATAAAAACATAAAATTTAATGAACAAAATTGAAATATAATATCTTGTAATATAAAAAAGCAAAAAAAATTGTTATCTTTTAAATTAATAACTCCTTTTTTTGAAACCAACTAAAGTTAATAAAGTTTTAACGTCAAAAGATAATGATGACCATAATTTGATTCTATAAATAAAGATAGAATGAGAAAATAGAACTGTTCTAAAATTAGATACATAAAAATCAGGTGTACGTCATGTTATTAATAGCAATTATTAAAGAATTTATTATTTTAAGGGGCGGAGGCGGGTAGCTTCGGGTTGATGGCTAACCCTAACCCATCCATCTAAGAGAAAATAAACTCTGATTTCAAACCTCCACTGCCTTGTGGGTATACCCTTTCTTGAGAAAACCTAAGGGAGTAAACTCTAACAGAAAATCAGGCGTGGTAGTACGTCTTTAAGACGATATGGTTGCCTCAACCTCTACTCGGCTTGCTACCTACCCACGGCCGGCTGTGATAAGCGGACTACGGCGAACAACCTTGTTTATGCTCCTACTTTGCGTCCCGTGCTGGAGCCCACCCGCTTAATCTGCGAGGCACCACCAGGATCGGCTCTTGAAACATTCGCTCACTTTGCGCAACAGGTGGCGGAAAGATCCTCATGGATGAGTTGTCGCAATACGGTATATGCATTATGGGCCTGTAGGAAGTTCGATGGCATGGCACTGGTAAACTACGTATTGCTGATTTCAATATACTGTGGTCGGGCCCAGCTGAGGGTCATCCCAAGCTTGCTGGCGTTGCCTTGGCCCTGACAAGAACAATCAGACTAATCGTGCGCTGATTGAATGCCACCCGATCAGTGAAAGGCTGATGGTTGCTCGTTTCAGACATCGATATGGTGCTGTGTCAGTGATTGTCTGCTACGCACCAACTAATGAGGCGACGGCTGAAACCAAAGATCTCTTTTACAGCGATGAAGGACTCGTTCCACCGACCTTATTATTTGCCTGGGCGACTTTAACGCGGTAAAGGGTGTTGACCGCCGTATACCTGCGGTAGTTGGCCTCTTTGGTAGTAACGTAAGTGGAAAGCTTGAGAGATGGCGAGAATACTATATTCAGTTGTTCAACCGTCCAATGTCGACGCCCTCGCAGGAATTGCTGAATTTGCTAAATCCACTGCCCCGGATCCCGTTGACACTGAACTTTCTTCTGTAGCTGAGATTGTCGCGGCTAAAGAACGCTAAAGAACGGCAAGACAAAGGGCCTGTGCAACATTCATCCGGGAACGCTTAAATCAGGTGGACCTGTGTGTGCTAGTTGGTTGCACTTCGTCATCACTCGGGTGTGGCAGTCCGATGCGGTCCCGGATGATTGGAAGAAAAGTATCATCATTTCGTCTTACAAGGGTAAAGGATCGTGCCGTGAATGTAAAAACTATAGAAGCATCACTTTGCTGTCAGTTCCAGGCAAGATGTTTGCTCGCGTCTTTCTTGATCGCATCCGTCCTCTCTTGCTGCCCGGCTTCACGCCTGATAGGTCTACCATCAACAGGATATTCACGCTATCACTCCTTCTATAGACTAGACATGAATTTGGTAGACCTCTCTGGATTGCCTAGGTTGACTTGGAAGCGGCTTTTGATTCAGTCAACAGGAATGGTATGTGGCTGTTGTTCCGTGGTCTGGGCATCCCCGATCACTTGGTAAAACTGCTTAAGGCTTTATACACCCACACCTTGAGCTGTGTTAGATTGGAGAGGCGATGCTCTCGGTGGTTCGAGATTGATAGCGGCATCAGACAGGGCTGTATACTTGCGCTGGATGAGTTTTTGGCCTCGATGGATTGGATCATGGAATGTTACGTACACAAAGGTATGCTCGGCGCCACAATTGGCAAGGAGATGTTCACGGACCTGGACTATGCAGATGATGTCGCTCTGCTGGCTGAGATGCGAGATGTTCTCACTCTGTCGTTGGCTACTATGTCCGAGGAGGCAAAGCCTTTTGGTTTAGAAATCAACTGGGACAAAACGAAAATTCAGGGGTGATCTTTCTGGGCGACGACGTACAGACTGTTTCGTTTCCATATCTCGGCTCCCAAATACACTCGTCAGGTAGTAGTGACGCTAAAATTTCGCGTCGAATCATCATTGTCCGCCCGTGTATGAGGTTCCTGAATCGTGGTATATGGCGCTCGTATATTTCGGTTACGACCAAAGTTCGATTGTACAACGCATACATCATTCCCGTACTGCTCTATGGATGCGAAGCGTGGTCAACTACTGGCGCTTATTTGAAGAAGCTAGACGCTACAGATCAATGGTGTTGCCTGACCTACCGCGATCGCGTAACCAATGTTGAAATGAGAGGAAGAACACAGCAGCCTTCAGTTTCCTTACTTCTGTTCAGGCGTCGTCTAAACTTTTTTGGTCACATAGCTCGTGCCAGTGCTATGGAGGATCATTACCGGGCTTTAACAGCTGCCCTAGACCAACCGCCACCGGACTAGACTCCACCGTGCGGCCGTCCAAGACAGTCACGGATCTGCTCAGTAGAGAAGGACCTGTCCCTCATCAACTACGGTCGGTACTTGGCCTGGAGACTTGCTCATGATCGCTTGAAATGGAGGCACCTTGTAAACACGGAAAGTCTCGTTATGGGGCACGCCCATAATAATAATAATAATAATAATAACTTTTGTTAAGGAAAGATTTATGCAATGTGAAAGAGTGAAAGAGAAATAATTATTGATGTCATGGTTTGTTTACTTAGAAAATTGGAAAAAGATCATCATCCTGAAAAATGGTATTTTTCAAGTTTAATATAAAATTTTTTATTTTATCTATTGCGACATAAGGAATATCGCTATAAATAATTCCAGATTTGAAATCAGAAAAATATTTTGTGAAAATATTGTCTTATAATGTTGAGGTGGAATTTTTAATTCGAGTTGGCTCGGTAATTAATGGTAAAAAATTTATCGAGCTCAATGAGTTTAAAAAGTGTAAGGAAATGTTACGATGATCATCATTCAATAAATCGATATTGAAATCACCTGTTACATATATGAGTTTGTCATGTAACTTTGATTGAGCATCATTGAGAAGTGCGACAATATAATCGATAAACAGATTGGGATCTGTATTAGGAGGACGACATACAACAAACAAGATAATATTCGATGACCTTTCAAAAATCAATTCAACTGCCATTATTTCAAAGTCAAAATTGTTGGCATCAGGGCACAAATAATCCCTTAAAACAAAAAATAATTCTTTCTTAACAAAAACCTACGCCTCCACCTTGAGTTTTACGCTTTCTCTTTATATAGACAAAATCGTAATTAGTAAAGAAACCAAGTCACCATTATCATAGTTTAGCCAAGTTTCCGTAATCGCTATAACATTTAGATTAATATCATGATTTGCTAGTAATTCTTTATTAATCTTAAAAAATAAGCTACGTGTATTTATGTGTAATAAACTAAAGTTTACGGGCGAAAATGATGGGGTGAAAATGTTTTTTTTACATGATTAGCATAATAATAGTTCGACTTACATGAAAATTTAAATAAGTTTTCGAATTCACAATCCAATTCAGATATCGAAATATCGAATTAGCAATATTTATTGTCTTCCATCACGTTAGATTTTATTAGTTGCAATAACAGGGTTGGTTCTATCATTACATTCATCATATATCCGCACCACTTTGAAATCATTGCGTCGACAGGCCAAATTTGTCTTCGTACATCGAATTGATGATAACATTGAATGAAGTTGACGTGGAGACCACTTTTGGTTTAGGTGGATTTTGATCTTTATTAGATTTTTGATACAGCGGGAAACACGACAAAACATTTATGCCTTGAGTGGCTGCATGATCAACAACATTTTGCATTGTACATTTCTGCAGGTTGTCAATATGAAAACAACTTTTTTTGACAATTTTGTTATTGGCTTTAATAATTGAATCAGTTACAACAAATTTACCCGTGATTGGTTTCGTAATTTGATTTTTACTCTGAAAATTTGTCGCGTAATTAGGATTTATTCGTTGACTTTTTTTATTTTAAACCAGTGTAAAACCATCGTCTGGTCGTCTGGAGTACTTGCACAATCAGACCAAAGCTGCGTCGGTCTTGGAACATTTTTTCCTTTTTGTTCCAACAACTTGGAAGAATTATCAATTAACAATTTCTTTGACTCCAAAATTAATAAATTCGAATACCAGCTTTACAAATTTTCTTCCATGTAGACCGATCTTTTGTTATTTTTTTCAACAAAATGTTATTGGTGTTGGCTTTATAAAATTTTGTCTTTAAATTTCGAAATAATTTCGGACTTAATTACATTTTTCGGATTTTTTGTGTGTGTTATATGTTATCTATAAGTTTGGTTTGCAAACTATCAATTATTTTTGAGTATTAGCATTGTTATTAAATATAGTCACTAAGTTAGGGTTAGGCGCACGACTAGAGGGGTTGTGAGTTAATACCTTGTGCTACAAGGAATCACCCGGTCACTTTTTGTATTTGTTGTGGGTGTGTTTTGTTTTGTTATTTGTTTTGCACTTGAGTTTGAGATGGAGACTACAACAAGCGAAAAAAGAGGTAGAGGGAATAAAACGGTGTTGGTAAAAGAGGTGACTTGCGTTGTATGTAATGGTTCATTTCCATATAAAACCGTTGAACTTACTGATGAATTGATGGGAAAAGTTAGTGAGATTCCAAATTTCAGCTGGAGCTGTGATGATTGTCTGATTCACGTTAAGAATTTAAAGGTATACAATGAGTTGAATGCTAAGCAAAGGGAAATGAAGGAGGAACTGGTTGGGTTAAAAGTTAAAAGTAATGAGATGGTGAAGGAAATTTCAGTCTTATCCGATAAAAATGAGAAAAAATTTATAGCACTGCAAAGTGCAATTGTTGACATTTCTAAAGATTTAAAAGCTTCTCTCAATAAAAGTTGGGCTGAAGTTGCAGGTGAGATGAAAAACAAAGTACAGGAGGTTAATAGAGAAGTGTCAACAATTTGTAAGACTATTGAAAAAACAAGTGATGGTATTAAAATTAATAATGATTTGGAGGAGAGAATGCATAACATTATTATATATCAGCTGAAGCAATGTAAAGACAATGATAAGGTTATTTGCAACAGCCATGATAGAAAGCAGATTTTAGAGATATGTTCTCAATTATCTGATGGTTACATTAAAGAGAGCAGCATAAAGTCTATTTTTAGACTGGGTGTAAGAAGTGATAAGGTTAGACCAGTCATGGTTAAATTTTATGACAAAAGAGATAGAAATATTGTCATGGAAAACCTTAAGAAAATTAAAGGATTGAGCAGTAGTTTGAGGTGCATTGGAGTTAATTATGACCTAAACAAAGAGCAGCGGGACGTTTTCTCGGTGGTTTTGTGATTTGGGTGGATTCTTGTTTTTTTCTTCTGAACAAGTGAGTTCTCTTCTTTTTTACTATGACTATTTTTTTCTATATCTTTCTACATCTTTTTCTTTAACTAGTAAATATTATTATGTCTTATTCTAGAGACTTTCTCCTAAGCCTCTCTAACACTACTTTGTCTCCGACGAGAGTAGTTCGGCGGCGAATTTTTTACTTTAATCTTAGGTCTAATAATAACAATAAATCTAACTCTTACAAAAAAATAAATATAGTTAGTAACCATAATTATATTAATAATAATAATGCTAATAGCAAGTATAATAAGAATAATTTTATTAAATCCCACTCTAATGTAATTAATACTAATGATAAGAATAATAATTCTAATTCTATTAGTTTAAATAATATAACTAGATTTAAAAGTACCAATATCCAACCTACCTCTACATTTTCACTGTTTAATATTAACATAAGATCAATTAATAAAAAATCGCTCTATGTCCATCAAATAATCTCTTCTTCCTTACCTGATTTTTTTACTCTTACTGAAACTTGGCACGAGGACTCTAACTCTCCCTCTCTTATTCTTGCTACTCCTGATGGTTACAGCTTCCTTGAACTCTCTAGACCTCCAAAAAATCTTCTATCATCTTCTCATTCTTCTTATGGGGGGTATCTGTATATTTTATAAATCTCTATTTACTGCTTCCATTAATACTTCTTTTAATTTTTCTTCTTTTGAATGTCTTGCTGTATCTCTTAAGTTTTCTTCTCTATCTTTTTATATTGCTGTAATCTATCGCCTTCCTTCTTCTTCTCTCACTTTATTTTTAGATGAATTCTACTCACACGCTGAATCTCTCTACTCTTTTTCTATTTCTTTCTACATCTCTGGTGATTTCAACTTGCACTTCAATAATTTATCATGTTCCTACACTCGTAGATTTAATGATATTTTGTCTCTTTTTAACTTAACTCAATATTGTTCTTTTTCTACTCATACTTCTGGTAACACTATTGATTTTATTATAGCTTCATCTTTTTCTAAGCCTATTAATATTTCTGCTAGCTCTGTCCCTTATTCTGATCACCTTCTTATTGAATCTGTTTTTTCATTAGATTTTCTTCCTTCAAATTCATCTATGTCTATTTCTAAAAGATGCTGGTCTTCTCTTAATAAAGATATTTTTCTTCAATCTCTTACTGAAACTATCTTTGATACCACCTTATTTTCTGATGTTGATGATTTTGTCTATGCTTTTAATATCTACATTACTTCTATTCTTGATAAGCTTATTCCTCTTAAATCTTTTACTTATAGGCTCTATTCTCGTAAGGCTCCTTGGTTTGATTATGCTTGTGTAGTAGCCAAGAAAAGTGTTAGAAGACTGGAGAAAGCCTATAGGTTAAATCCGTCTGACTCTCTTTATTCTATCTATGAATCTGAATTGATTAACTATAAATATCTACTATTCTCTAAACACTACTTTTCTTAGAAATTCTATAACATCTGCTTCAACATCTAAAAATAGGTGGTCTGTTCTATCTAAACTTCTACATAAAAAATCCTCTCACTCATCTTTTTCTGCTCAACAGTTTCATGACTTTTTTGTAAATAAAATTACTTCTTTAAGAACATCTAATTCTAATTTTTCTTCTCATAACTTTACAGAACTTACAATTGAATCTTTTTCTGTATTTATTCCAATAAATCTTTTAGAACTAACTAAAATTATTAATTTTATGTCGTCTACAACCTGTTCTCTTGATCTACTTCCGTTTGCGGTGGTTTGGTCATGTCAAACAAAGTGGAAACAGTGCCATAACTTCTCTTGCAGATGTTGAAGTACTTAGCACACGTCCCAAAGGCCGTCAAAGAAGTCCTGGTCGCAAACAATCGAGCAAGACATGAAAGCTCTAAATTTAAATGAAATTGATACAACTGATCGTCTAATTTGGCTCAAAAAGTTGATGGCAAAGAAAACAACGTCCTACCTCGGGAAACCGGGTCTCTGGACGCAAAACGAAGATTGATTGATTGATTTTATCCAATCATTCTCAAATTAGTTAATTTATCTCTTTCCACCTCTAAATTTCCTACTTCTTATAAGAATTCTATTGTTATTCCTATTCTTAAAAACTCATCCTTAGATCCTACCTCTTTATCTAATTATAGACCTGTAACTAATATTACTTTCATCTCTAAAATAATAGAAAAAGTAGTTTTTAATCAACTGTCATTCTATTTTGACTTTAACTCCTTGCTACCTGTATCTCAATCTGGTTTCACACCTGCTCACAGTACTGAAACTTCTTTACTTAAAATACACAATGATATCCTTCTCTCTAGTGACAATAGTAATCTTACTCTTCTTCTTGCTCTTGACTTTTCCTCGGCTTTTGATACTGTTGACCATACTATTCTCTTGAGGCTGCTGCATCTTTCTTTTAATATTACTGATTCTTGTCTATCTTGGTTTTCTTCTTATCCCTGTAATCGTTTTTCTTCTGGTGTTTTCAATAATTCTACTTCTAACTCCTCTACTCTTACTTTCGGGTACCTCAGGGTTCTATCCTTGACCCTCTTCTATTTATACTCTATACTTCTGAACTACCTCGTATTACTAATAACTTTTCTTTCTCTAGTCAACTATATGCTGATGATTCTTATATTTATACTTCTTTTCCTCCATCTAATCTCAATAGTGTTCTTCATAATTTATCTCTATGTCTTTCTTCAATTATCGCTTGGTCTGACTCTATGCTTCTTAAACTTAATCCTTCTAAGTTTGAATTAATTTGTTTTAATAAATCTAAACACTCTATTACTATTCCTCCTATTATCTTACCTGATTCTAAAACTCTTGATGTCTCTCATAAGTTTCGTAGTCTAGGTTTTATCTTTGATTCTACTATGTCTCTCTCTTCTCAGATTAATAGTGTTGCCAGAAGCTCTTACTTTCATCTACGTAGAATAAAAAAACTTTTGCCTTTTTTTGATGATCCTACTCTTCTCCTTCTTGTTACTTCGTTAGTCTTATCTAGGATTGATTATTGTAACTCGCTCTACTATGGGTGTTCCTGACTCTACTCTATCCTTTAAGTAAAGCTTTTAACTCTGCTGCTCGTCTAGTTGCTCGTGCCCCTTTCTTTTCTCATATATCTCCATATCCTGTTCTCTTGCACTGGCTACCTATAAAATATAGAATAATTTTAAAAATTTGCACGTTCATGTATAAGTCTCAATCTAAATTATTTCCTAAGTATTTATCAGATATATTAATTGAACCTAAACGCCCCGGTTTACGATCGTCTTCTTCTTCTCGCTTTTTCTTAACTCGTGTTAAACACTCTTTTGCCAAATCTGCTTTTGCTTTTTCTGGTCCTTTTCTCTGGAACTCTCTACCTACTTCTCTGACTACTTCTCCATCACTTGCAAAGTTCAGAGCGGATCTCAAGACCCATCTGTTTTCAAAATTCATTGAGGAGCGCTGTTGAACATCGCGGAAATAGCGCGTTATAAGCTAATTGATTGATTGATTGATTGATTGAATGATTGATTGATTGATCGATCGATTGATTTGATTGATTGATTGATTGATTGATTGATTGATTGATTGATTGAACGAACGATCGAACGAACGAACGATGGATTGATTGATTGATTGATTGATTGATTGATTGATTGATTGATTGATTGATTGATTGGTTGATTGGTTGGTTGGTTGGTTGGTTGATTGATTGATTGATTGATTGATTGATTGATTGATTGATTGATTGATTGATTGATTGATTGATTGATTGATTGATTGATTGATTGATTGATTGATTGATTGATTGATTGATTGATTGATTGATTGATTGATTGATTGATTGATTGATTGATTGATTGATTGATTGATTGATTGATTGATTGATTGATTGATTGATTGATTGATTGATTGATTGATTGATTGATTGATTGATTGATTGATTGATTGATTGATTGATTGATTGATTGATTGATTGATTGATTGATCTTGCCCGCAGTAGAGAGCAAGGATATGCCACGACTGTTACCACACGATTGTCTATGCTGGAATGCCGTCTGGTTCTGTCGTTTTGTTAATTTTCATTTTCTTGGTGGCTGACATAACCTCATCGAATACTGGAGGGTTATCAAGCTCAGCAACAGCCGGGAGTTTTGGAAGGAATTTTTTTATAAATATAAGGTTCACCGGGTTGACGCAGTTCAACAAATCACCGAAGTGCTCGGCCCAACGTGAAACGATTCCCTCAAAGCCTCTGATCACTGCAAGACCATCTTTTGACTTAATTGGATGAACTGAGTGCTGGGCCGGTTCATAGACAGACTTGAGAGAGTTGTAAAATTTTTGCATATTTTTTGTATCCGCTAATCTTTGTAGTTTCCTAGCTTTCTTTGTCCACCAATCGTTTTCCATGCAGCGCAGCATTTGCCGAACCTTTGTACGTGATTCATTCCATGCAAGATTAAGACTTGGTGTGTCTGGATTGCTAAACCTATTTTTATGGGCTTTATTCTTTGTTTGCATATGATCAAGAATGCCAGGTCAATTCTCATCAAACCAGTCTTGATGCTTTTTTGCAAAAAACCCAAGAAACTTTGTAGCTGGTGACAGTATGCAGGAGCTGATTAATGATAATTTATTGGTCACTGAAGTTTCACCAGTAGGTTGCTGAGATACACTGGACAGCTCAGTTTGTTGTGTATGTTTAAAGAATTTTTCCTAAAGTTTTTTCCTGCACTGTCAGATTTTGGCAAGCCCTAATGTTCACCTTTTTACCTGAACCCTGTCTACAAGTTGGTGGGGTAAGTTTAATTGCAAATTTTGATACAATCAGTCCAACACTCTGCGCCTCTTATAACTCGTGTCTGATTGACGTCGGCGAAATCGCGTTGTCTGGTTGTAATATAGTCCAAGAGATGCCAGTGCTTAGACCGTCGGTGCATCCAGGTAGCCTTTCTTTAATTACGCTGCTGGAAAAGGGTGTTAATAATGACTTATCCAAATTCCGCACAAAGATAGATGAGTCTGATTCCCTTACTGCTTGCGCTTCCCTGACCAACCCTTGCGTTGAAATCGCCAAGAACTACAATTTTGTCATCTTTATGTATTCTCTGAAGAGTGGTACGAAGGCATTCTTAAAACATATCTTTTGCCAATTTTTCTGCGTCATGAGTTGGGGCGTAAGCACTTAGGATAGTCATGTGACAATTTTTTGCAAGCGGAATGCGCATGAACGTAAGTCTTTTGTTAACCCCGACTGGAACTTCAGTAATGTTTTTGAGTAAGTTTGTATGGACAGCAAAACCAACACCATGGATCCGCGGATCTTTGCCTGATGAACCCCTATAAAAATGTGTATCCTGTACCCACTTCAACCAGAGATCTTTTGTCCGACAGACGGGTTTTAGACAGTGCAGCAATGTCAATTTAATATCTGCCCAGCTCGAGGACAATAAAAGCAGTGCGCCGCGCAGATCGTTCCGTAATAGTTTGGTCCAAAAGCATTCCAACGTTCAAGGTCGCAAATCAAATAGGTAAACGATTAAATTTTTTTTTTACCGCTAAGGAAGATAACCAATAAGCGCGGTTACCCATTTGAAAAAAGGTTGGGAACAAGCAATTTTTAGGCCACCTTTTTTAGGCCTTTCCTCGTTCGAAATGAGTAGTGTTAGTCTTAAATAGAGTTGTTCAGTCACCCCGGAAGCTGCCGAAGAAATTTGTTATTTTCTTTTTCAAGTCTCAGCCACCATCACTCCAGAATCGCCTGCGTGCAGCACACAGACTAGAGGCTTCCAATTCCGTCTTGAATCTATCTTCGTCACCTGTGTAACCTTCGCCGCAGGTCTTTAAAAGGTCTCCTGCCACCGGTAATAGTGCGCAAAACAGACGCAGGAAAATTTTAACGTAAGGAAGTCGCGAAAGCTCTCGGCCCATAAAACTTTGTTGCAGCCATCTGAACCCAGTGGCATGGACAGTCTCCAAGACGGCTAGAGAAGATTATAACTGCAGAGACCTACCGGTTGATTCTAATTGATGAATGCCGCCTGACGCGTGGTCTCAGCGTGGGTTTGCAATAAGAGTTTTCCTTCTCCTAGACAATGTGCTATCTTTAGCTTCAAACTCCATCCACCCGGGTTTTGTTATCGGAGTGTACCTTCTCCGGGTTTTGAAATCAGTTAACCTTTTCTTAAGACGTTTGATAACCGGGTGCTGTCAACCCGGGTCATCTGGTTTAAGCACCAGGAACTCGCTTTCGCCCTTTTTGCTGTTAGCATTACCAATAAGAAGCGAAAAGGACGCCAGCAGCTGGACTTTAAGAGCAGAGCCTGTGTCAGGTGGGCATTTCCCGTGATATATAGCTGCACAACTGACCAATGCAATGCAGCCACTGGAACCCATACCCCATTTTTGCACTATATATATATATATATATATGTATATATAGTTTTTAAAAAAATCAACCGCGTTGATACAATTATTATATTTATACATTAATTTTTCAAGTTTTCTAATTAAAATTTTATTATAGATATTTAATTTATTAAGTAAAAAACTAAAATTATTATTGTTCATGTTTATTAAAATAAATAATTGCAGAAAGCTTTTTCGATATAAAATATATCATCGTCAGTGCAAAATATTTTAAATAATAACGAAAATTACCGTTTATAAAAAAATGACGTCATACCGTATAACTTAATTTTAAGCGCGAAACATTTTTGAAAATACTATTATTAATTATTATATACTATATATTTAACATATTGATAAAATTAACTAAAATTATTTACATAGATATATATTAGAATTAAACAAAATAAATTAAAATTAAAATTTTAAAATTGCTGAAAAAACGACCATAAAGTAAATCAACAAATAAAAAACATTACTGACTGAAAGTCATGTTTGAATTTATTGCAATCGTCATTTAAAAGATCCCCTACTAAGTAAATTCTGTTTTTGCGAGAACCAATTTTACATAGCGAACTCATTTGTTCCAATCATAAAGTCACCAATCTGTTTTACTAATTCAACTTCCACGCTCATTGATAACATTTTTTCCATTTTTCCAATACTTTTGAAAGCCATGAATCGGGTATCATTTATGCAGACTTGTTGGATCATCCCCCAATATTTGTTCTTCCTCCAATAAGCATGCAAATGTTTCTTCAAAAGTACAATATGTACCTAGTTTAAAACAAAGAAATCTTTTGAACCTAAATAATTATTTAGCTAATGTTGATTGGAAAATATTCAACTCCCTTGGTTTAAATGACTACACAGAAAACTTTTTGAATATTTTGAATGAAGCAATTTTAAAAACCTGTCCAAAACGTGCATTAAGACCTTATAGAATAATGAGTCCTTTGTTGATTAAAGTGATTTTAAAGTCATTTAAAATTTTAAATCTAAACTGTACTCACGTTACTTTAAAAATCCTAATAAATACAATTATTCAATCTATAAAAATTATAGAAACAAATTACATGCATTAATAAAATTTTCGGAAAAAAATATTATATTGATATTTTTGAAAAAAATTAAACAAAATACAAAAAATATTTGGAAAACAATCAATAATTGAATCGCTCGCACGGACAAGCACATCGTAACTGAATTACTCCACGATGGCATGACAATAAATGAGCCATTTGCGATATGTGAAGCGTTTAATAAATATTTTGCTTCTTGCGTCGTTGATGATGATAATTTCATTGAGTACAATAATACTAACTCGTTCGATCAGTAATTCCATCTATTTTGACGACATAAGTGTTACTGAAATTGTCAAACAAGTTTTCAGTTTGAAAAACTCTCAGTCGTGTGGCCAAATGTATCTCGGTAATGTGGTTTCTCTTCATTTATGGTGAAGAATACTATACATAATGTATTGAAACCGTTAAATCATATTTTCAACGTGTCTTGTAAGCTTGGAGTTTTTCCACGGAGTTTTAAAATAGCTAAGGTTGTCCCTATTTATAAAAGTGGTGAGTGTAATTCTCCTTCTCACTATGGACCAATATCGTTGCTTTCTTCTAAATCCAAGGTTTTGGAAAAAATTGTGTCGACACACCTTCGTCGTTATCTTTTTTTAAGATTCGCAATACGGATTCATGGAGGGGATTTTTGGATATTAATCATTATGTTTTACAAAATATGGAGAAAAGACTAACAACTGTTGGGTTGTTATAAAATATAATTAATAAATATAACTCAGTATAAAATTTTAACACATAAACAATGTACATGAATATATGTTAATATGTTCTGTTCATACATAGAGATCAAACAAAAACAAACAAATAAATAAACATAAATATAAGAGAATAACTTCGATTATTAATTCAACTTTATTTATATATATACGCAAACATTTCTTCATAAAAATTCCAATTTCAACCATTCTTATATATCGTCCTCTCTTAAAGACAATCATGTCAAAACAAACATTTATACCATCATCCAAAATCTATAAACAGCATTCACGAGTAGTCATACTTCAACTCCGCTCTCCAATCGTATTTAAATTTAGCATTCGTAAGAAAATCATCCAACTTTTTTTTAAACTCATTCAAATCACTGCAATTAACAACATCATCATTCAAATTATTCCAAAAATTAATAGTTCTATTAACAAAATAATTTTTTCTTAAGTTCGTACGGAATGTCAGTGCTGTTAGCCTCATCTCGTGTCCTCTTCTTCGTCTGGTGGCTCTCAATATTTCCGGCAAGCTTCGTTGGTCCTTTTCATTCAACATGTTAAACATCGTTATCAAATCACCTCTTATTCGTCTGTATTTTAGTGTTGGCAGTTGTAAAAATTTTAATCGGTCCTCATATTTCATTTCCTCACAGTCCCTGATCATCTTTGTCGCCCTTTTCTGAACCTTTTCGATCGCTTCTGTTTCACGTATTGTCCATGGTGACCACACACTTGCTGCATACTCCAACTGAGATCTAACTAATTACTAAAGATTTATATAATAATATAAAAACATTTTTATCAATATCTTTAAAATTTCTGTTTATTAAACCCAACAATGAAAATGCCTTCTTAACATTGCAATGTATATGCTCAATAAATTTCAAAGATGTATCAAAAATAACACCCAAGTCTTTAATTTTATCAACAAAAAGTAATGGGTGCGAGCTTATTTTATAATCATAATTATTATCTAATACAGAACAACCAAACTTCATCACAACACATTTTTCTTTATTCAATTTAACATCATTCTGCACACACCACTCACTCAAATCATTCAACCCCCTCTGCAATACCACACTATCCCTATCTGAGTTAATAATTTTAAACAACTTTGCATCATCTACATACATATACATCGCAACACCATTACATCCTGAAACAATTCAAATAAATCGTTAACACACATTAAAAACAAAATTGGCCCAAGCACACTACCCTGAGGAACTCCACTCTTTACCTCACAATATCTTGACATACCATCATTCACTCTCACACGAAATGTTCTTCCATTCAAATAATTATAAACCCAAGCAACCAATTTGTCATTCAACCCACATTTGTTCAACTTAACCATTAATTTACTATGTGACACTATCAAATGCCTTTTCAAAATCAGTACTGCATTAATTCTATAACCTTTATCAACAGCCCTAGACCATTCCTCCATCAATTTTAACAACTGCAGAACAGCTGATTTTCCCTCCACAAACCCAAACTGTTTTGTATTCAGCAAACCATTTTCAATCAAATGTGACATCAAAGCATCCTTTATTATAGACTCCATCAATTTACATGTTATGCGTGTCAGTGCAACAGGTCTATAATTTTTAGTTTTCTTTTTATCTTCTTTTTTATAAATGGCTGTAACAATACTTTCTTTCCATACATTAGGTATGACTCCCCATTCAAAAGACCTATTAAATAATGAACTTAAGTAATCATAAATAGATTCTTTACATTCAAACAATATCTTTGCACTAATGTTATCAGGTCTAGACGATTTACATACATTCAACAATTTCAGTTTATTGAAAACAACCTCTGGTTCAAAATCAATCACATTCACATATTTATTTAATTATTTGTTTAATTTTATACTACTGCTCGGCATGCTGTAACAATTTCTGCGTCTATCAGATCTTGATATACTTATTTTCCGAATTCATGCTGCCAATAAGGCCATATTTCGATTCCGAATGAATCATCATCAGTGCGATTTAGTTTATATAGGGAAATATTCACTTTGTCAAAGTGAACTTAGATGGAAATTAGGTGTCAGATTTCTTTATTTGCTGGTCCATCTTCGTTGGTTTCCTTTTCTTCATCGATAGCATCATATTCTTTTTTGTCACTATTTACAATGCTAGCTTTTATTACTTCTTTGTTTTCATTGTTGATCAGGCGCCGGGTTGGGAGTGAGGTTGTCATTTTTTTGTTGTATATTTATTTTTGGTTTATTGATGTCAATTAGGACTGCTTCTGCAATTTTAAGATGCGTGAAGTTGGTGTTCTGTCGTAACCGATTTACGACGGGTTCAAATCTTCGATTGAATAAAATACTCCAAACAGTTATTAGTTATTAAACTTTATTTACAGAAGAAATCAGCTAATCGTTTATTTCTAGCAAATTCAAATTAACACAACAATTAACTTTTAAATTGTTCAAAATCTATCGCTATGACAACGTCGACAAAACAAATCAAATATCGCTTTAAATAATTCACCGAATCGCTATTAACAAAATCACAGAGTCACGAATTTAGAAAATCACGAATTTCACTAATCACGGATTTCACTAATCGCTAATCTTCTTGCGACGTGCGCTTATATACTCTTCGCAAGCGTCGTTTCTAGATTCTTCTAGATGGTCCGATTCTAGCATACTCTAGAATGCTCCAGTCACTAGAACATTCTAGAATACGCTAGAATCTAATCACTAATGCGTTCGGTAGCACGGTTATAACAATATAATAGTTTCGATCATACCCTTCAATTATTTTCCCAATATCGTGAACTGACACCAACGATTGCAGTCGAAAACAAGCCAGCAGACGTTTCAGTACCCAAACGATACGAATATCGTTCTACGTCTGACAATTTTCGACCAGTTAATACACAGTTATTAACGTCTCGTCCGAAATCCATGGTCATCACGTCACTTGCTACCTTATTCAATAACTGCTAAATTATTTTTATTTTATGATATTTTTATATTTATATTTTATTACTTATCTTTCTACAATACTTATTTTAATAACGTCATTTTATTTTGTTTCAAATTTTATTTTTTTTATCTTTATCTAAATTATTTATTAATTATAATAATAAATTTTAATTTCTACATACACCTTTTTATATCGTCTTAGTGACTTTCACTTTTAATATCATCCCGCCACGAAACACTTGTTTTTCCCGTCCAACTGAATTGACTTATTATACGTTACTACACAATTTTATTTACCTATCTTCATAATTTTGTTTTAATTTCATTTGTTTAAAACCGTTTATTGTTTTATTGCAATATTTTATTATTACAAGGTACATTTTTTCATATTTTACATTTTCATATTTCTAATTTCCTAATTTCAACGTCATAATTTCATTTCTTGTACTTTTCATTAAATTTCTTTATTTTAATGTTTAAATTATAATTCAATTTTTGATGACTGTATGTCGAAACAATGTTGTAAGCCTAGGATGACACATAATGATAATAAATATGAATTAAAACAGCTTCGTGTTGTCGAAATCCTTATTAAAAAATTAATTAATGCAAAATGGGCAAAAATATTTAACAATATATGCATCAAAGAAAACCTCGTTCCAAAATATATAACAAAGTATATATATATATATATATATATATATATATATAACAAATTTGGTTGAATGTTCTTGCTCATTTTGTATTAATTAGGATTCGATTATTGGAAGGTTGCTGGAAGATTCTGATTATTGCTTATCGCGTATTTTTTGACTATTTTATTAAATTTGAGGAAAATTTCGATTTTTCTTTAGAATTTTCTTTAGATTTTTTTATTTATGTATTTATTTTCTGTTAAATACAAACATAAATTCGAAGAATAGCGAGGAAACGGGACATTAGATGGCCGGAAATACCCAAATGGGTAAAAGAGCCAGAATGGCATCTTTAGAACAACCACCTACCAAAAAATATCAGGAACTTCAAGAGAAGAAAAGGGAGAAAGAAAAATACTTGCCCAGCTACTATGTAATTGAACCTCTGGAAGACTCAGATTTGAACAAAATTTCATGTTTTCGTATCCAAAAAGATATTCTTTCTTCAATTGGTGAAGTTCAAAACATAAAAATAGGAAAAAAAATATAATTCAAATTAAAAACACAAAACATGGAGAAAAACTTATGGTTATGAAAAAACTATATACAGAAAACATTAAATGCTCACCACACAGATCCATAAATTTTTCCAAAGGTGTCATCAAAACTAATATTCTGAAAAATTGTTCTGAGGAAGAAATTAGACAGGAATTAAAACAACTAGGAATTTCAGAAATTAAAAATATAACAATAAAAAAAATGAGCAAATAATCAAGACAAACACTTATATTTTAACATTTCTTATATTTTTAGTGTTTCCGGCATCATGGCGTGTAAACAGAATTTAACGATTAACGAAGTTTTGTGCTATTTATTTAATAATTACGAGTTTTTGAACAACGATATATTTATTAACAATGCGTCCGACTTCTATAGCTCGGAAGAAATCTCGGCTGCCCTCAAACAGATCAAACACGACGTCAATCTCCTAAAGATTGATGTTAATTTCGATACACCACTTGGTCCTAAAAAGAAAGACAAAAGAGACAAACTACGCGAGACCATTCGCTATTTAGGGCTAGTCCGCGAAAAAAAATTATCAACAGAGCTTCCTACATACGTTAGCTCTAACTTATGGGTACCTAATAACGACTCTATTCTTAAATTTAACTTCAATGAAATCAAAAACGACATATGCAATATGCTGCACAATCAGCAACTCTATCTATGCAGCATGCTGAACGCAGCCCCTCGAGTTCATAAAAGTGAACTTAATACCAACAACACCAACGTAAACAATGTTAAAAGCTACTCGGTAGCAGCAGGACAAAAACACGCCTCGTACAGCTCGGATACATCATTTCCCAAGATCGTTCATCCAGCTTCGTCCGTAATCAGCACACCACCATCTGATGAAACCTCGAAGCAGGGAACCCAATCGCTGGTGGATCTCAACGTTGTAGCTGCTCATGCTCATTCTTCACTTTCAACTCCTAACAATAACATCAATAAAAACAACTCTAATTCCAGTGGCCACGAAGGCTCTTGGAGCACTGTTACTTCAAAAAAAAAGAGAAAATACACTCTAATTACTGTAGGTTCCAAACAACCTGGGTCCTTCAAATTATCTGCAGCTCCTTTGCCTCCCAAAAAAATTGTTTTTGGGGTAGGTAAATTGAAAAGCTGCGTCAAAGAAGAGATCCTTGAACATCTGGAAACTATTGGACTGACCGCTGCAGAAAGCGTACCAGTCTTTAAATTCTCTCCCACTTGTCCTCAACCTTCAACCAGTGATCCATCAACAAAATTCCGCATAACTATTTTTAAACATCAGGAGATGATTTTTACCAATCCTGGAAATTGGCCTATCGGCGTGGAAATTTACCCCTGGTTGTTTCATGCTCGACCACAGCATTTGATAAAACCCACTACAACTTCACTACCAAATCATTATCCTGTCGACCTACCAAATGTTAATACACCATCGCTGGTCAACTCACATCAGCATGTAGAAAACACAGTTGATGTAGCTTCCATTTTAACTTCTTCGGAAGAATCCACTCAGCCAGTCAAGTCAGTCACGATGGGTCCTTCTCAGCTGGTCGAACCACATAAACAACAACAAGCCTCATCGATGATGAGTCCTCCCTCCGATGTCAATTCTGCGACATCAATAAATCACGACTATGGCTGTTAACAATACTTATTCCACAATCAATTCTATCCAACAACATCCTCAACCATCAAACAACGACGAAGATGATCAACACTTTAACGCATACAACACCCACATTGACCCCACAAAGAACCTCCTAGATTCATTCACCAGACAGTTATCCTACTACACCACAAGAGATCTACTCAACATTCTAGAAGCCAAGTACATCAACAATCATGATCACCCTCTACCTCTACTTCACATAAACAGCAGAAGTCTTTTAAATAAAATTTCTGACATTTTAATTTTAAATAAATTTTTATCTTATTTTTTTCCCATTATTATTATTTCAGAGACATGGCTGAATGACGAAACCGCTAAACTAGTTCGTATGAATGATTACAATTTGGTTTTTAAAAATAGGTCTGACAGAATAGGTGGTGGAGTCGGAATCTTCATCAGATCAGGCATTGAATTTTCTATGATAAACAATTTTCTTCTGAACGACACCATTATTGACCTTCTTGGTGTCAATTTAAAATTAAACAACACACACGTAAATATTTTAGCAGTATATAGACTCCCCAACACTGACCCTAATATCTTAATCCAAAAGCTCGAACTTATTTTACCCACATTCAAGTCACACATAAAGAGCTATTTAATTGGCAACTTTAACCTTGACCTCAATAAACTCAACAGTGACAACGTCGTTGCTGACTTCTCTAACCTACTATCATCATACAACTTCTTACCTCTTATAACCTCCTCTACTCGCATCTCAACTTCTTCTTGCTCACTCATCGACAATATCTTTACTAACAACCTAACTTCTCACTTATCTGGAATAATTCTGTCTGACATATCTGACCATTTCCCTATATTCGCCATCGCTTCAAAATCAGAAATCTCAAACCATGCCCCTATTAAGCACTTCAGAAACCTAACTGAAGAATCTATAAACAACATCAACAATTTCTTATCGAACTACAACTGGAATTCTTTGACTTCTCTAAAAAATGTCAACGACTTCTGCTCTGTTTTGAATACTATCTTAACTCACTCTCTAGACACTTTTGCCCCCCTCCGTCCTGTCAAAAACAAAAAGAAAAAATGCTGGATCAATGACAACATTCGAAGTCTTGCAAAAAAGAAAAACAAACTATACATCATAAGCCTTAAAATATCCAACCACCCGCAACATTGCCACCTACAAAAGCTTCAGAAACATGTTCACATTTATTAAACGAAAAACTGAACGAGACTACTTCTCTAACAAACTTGAAGACGCACATAACAATGTTAGACAAAAATGGAACACTATCAAAGAAATTCTAAACAAGCAACCTCCTAACTCATCAATCACCAAACTAACTATCAACAACCAAGCAATTGAAAATAAACAAGAAATTTGTGACCTTCTTAACACCCACTTTGCAAACATTGCTAGTCAACTACTCTCAAACCAACCTCCCAGCTATGGTAGTCCTACAGATTTTATGAGCCCATCCACACCCCATTCCATTTGTCTATATCCTGTTATTGAACAAGAAATATTAACTACTGTTAATATCTTGAAAAACAAAAAGAGCTATGCAGACGATGGACTCAACATGTTCCTTATCAAAAGCATAATTTTCTCTATCATATCACCACTTAATCATATCTTCAACTTATCACTAAGCACTGGAATCTTTCCTGACTCATTTAAAATAGCCAAAATCATACCAGTATTCAAGAAAGGAAACAAAGATGACATTAACAACTACAGACCCATCTCCATTCTTTCCCCGCTGTCAAAAATTCTTGAAAAACTTTTTTTTAAAAGACTCTCTAATTTCTTCTGCTCCAACAATACTATCTGCAATAACCAATACGGATTCAGACCCAACCACTCAACTGAGCTTGCTATTCTTGACTTCACTCAGCATATACTAAATGAAATGAATAACAAAAATCTTTCTATCTTATCCAAAGCCTTCGATGTCATCGATCACAAAATACTCCTATCCAAACTACATCATTACGGAGTAAGAGGCACAGCTCACAACTGGATGAGAAGCTATCTTTTATCACGGACACAATATGTTTCCATGGACAACATCAATTCAAAGCACGCTCTTATTCATCACGGGGTGCCACAAGGATCCATACTAGGACCCCTTCTATTTTCTATCTGAGCGAACATTTACATAGTTATATGTCTATATATGTATGACACGAACATTTACTTATTTATCTTCAATTATCTTTCTGCTTCAGTTATTTTCCTTATTTTATTTCATTAACTATTCATGTATCTACCTGCGGTAGCCACCACAAGACAAACAGTCTTATTCGGTCTCCGCATATTCAACTTCATAACTTCTATTCACTTATTTGATATGTTGTTGATTATGAATAAAACTTTGAAAATGAAATGAACACACACACACACAAAAGAAAATCCATGCAAGAACAATACCAAATGTTATCATTGTAAAGGAAATCATACAACATATGACAAAACCTATAAAAAACAAAAAGAAATTATTAAAACAAAAATTGAAAATAAAATTTCCTTCCCAGAAACAAAACAACTAATTAATAAAATGAAACAACAACAACAAACTACAATTGCAAATATAGTCTGAAAAACCATCCAAAAGATAGACAAGGAAGTCACATGCAATCTAATTTATGCAGAGCCACTTATTAAGATAAACAAAATTTAAAAAAAACCAACAAGACAGCACTAAACCTAAAATAGACAACAAAAACACATCACAATTGGCACACCAAAGCATGGACACAGAAACAGAAAAAGTTTTCATCACTCTGGATGAAACAGAGGAAGCTTGTAACAATTTGACCAGAATAAATAATGAACATCTATCTAATAAAGATGAATAAATCCAAAAGTACAAATGACAATAAAAACAATAAAAAAAAAGAAAATATTAAATTGCTGCAATGGAACATAAGAGGTCTCCAGAGCAACTTTCTGGAACTTCAAATTCTATTAGATGAGCAGAAACCACACATTATCTATCTCCAAGAAACTAAAACAAATCCTAATAAAGAAATAAATATCAAAAATTATGTACGATACTCAAAAACTTCTACTCCATCACGATCCAACCCTTCAGGTGGAGTAGCAATTTTCATAAATAACAAAATAACACAGTCACTCATCAAAATTGAAGAAAATCTTAATTTAATAGCAGTTAAAATTACAACAAATAAAACACTTACCATTTGTAATATGTACATTTCTCCAAACTCAGTATTTCAAGCTGAGTCAATATTAGAAGCTATTAAAGATATTCCACGACCTCTGATCCTGCTAGGGGATTTCAATGGCCATAACTACCTTTGGGGCAGTCAACAAAATAATAGACAAGGTAAAAATATAGAGAAGTTAATTACAAGAGGGAACCTATGTCTAATAAAACCTACAGGCCCCACATATTTTAATGCCGCATCTTGTACTTTTTCCACGATAGACCTGACCTTGGCCTCTCCAAACATACAGGAGGATGTCATTTGGAAGGTTAAGCAGGATCTTCACGGAAGTGATCACTACCCAATATTAATTGAAATAATTAACATACACGAAAAAATAACAAACAGTAGTAATTTAAACTATAAAAAAACCGATTGGATAAAATTTAGAAAAACATGTTCACATATTTTTTCACAGTGGAGGGACTTAGACGATATTTCGATGGAAAAATGGATTCAAATAATAAAAACATCATTAGAACAAGCAACACCTGTAATAAAAAATAATAACAATAAGGTTTTAAACCCATGGTTCAACAAAGACTGCAAAGAAACCATCAAAAACAAATTAGAACATCTTAAAAAATTTCAAAAAACCCGACAATTAATAACTTAATTGAATATAAAAAAGCAAAAGCTGAGGCACGTAGAATAATAAGGCAGGAAAAAAAATTTGCTGGAATAGATACGTAAACAATATAAAAACTACCACACCAATTGCAAAAATATGGGACATGATTAGGAGAATAAAAAACAAAAGTACTGAAAGTCGAATAAGCCATTTCCAATACCAAAGAAAAAGTCAGGAAACAGATGAGGAAATAGCCAACACACTAGCAACTCATTTCCGGAATAAATCCTTAATGACCAACCATAACACAACCTTCATAAAATATAAAATGGAAAAAGAAAAAACACCTTTAAATTTTGAATCTAATAACATCGAACAATATAACCAACTATTTACAATAAAAGAAATTAAAGACGAAATAGAAAACAGCACCAACTCTTCTCCTGGCGAAGACCAAATTATTTATGAGGTATTAAAAAATATTCCAATCATAACAACTGAAAACTTGTTAAACATCTTCAATAAAATCTGGACTAACTCAACAATTCCACACTCATGGCACCATGCCATTGTCCTCCCCTTTAATAAGCCAGGCAAACCAAAAGAAAACCCAGATAGTTATCGTCCAATATCCCTAACCAGTTGCGTTAGTAAAATCTTTGAAAAAATAGTTAACAGAAGATTAGTCTGGTACCTTGATAAAAACAACATAATATCAGAAAAACAATGCGGAGGAAGAAAAGGAAGATTCACTCTGGACCACATAGTCTCATTGGAAACTTTCATAAGAAGAGGTCTTGCCAATAATGAGCAATCTATAACATTTTTTTTCGACGTAGAAAAGGCGTATGATACTACGTGGCAATATGGGATAATGGAAAACCTCCATAAAGCAGGCCTCAGAGGACGCTTACCCAAATTCATACAAGGATTCATCTCAGATCGTACTATCCAGGTAAGAGTCAACGATGTGTTATCCAAAGTAAACCACCTAGAGATGGGTATACCACAGGGAAGTATTCTATCACCAAATCTATTCTGCCTGAACATCAACACAGTTACTGCGATCATCCCAGAGAACGCGATAGCATGTCTATATATGGACGATTTGACCATAACCATAAAAGATAAACAAATTCAAAACATTGAAAAGGAGATAAACACGATTTTAAAAGACATAGATAAGTGGTCGAAAGAAAATGGAATAAATTTCTCAAAAATTAAAACGACCAGTATGCTTCATACCAAAAAAAAGAAAAAAATATATCCAAGAATTATTTTCCAGAATACATATATAAACTGCAAACCAGAAGTCAAGTTTCTAGGTATAATTTTTGATGAAAGATTAAACTTTATTCCTTAAATTGTCTATATAAAAAGTAAATGCATAAAAGCATTAAATTTGATTAAAACCTTATCCCATTACAAATGAGGAGGAGATCAAAACACACTCTTAACAATATATAGAACCACAGTAAGAGCTATATTGGATTATGGTTGTCAGGTTTATGGAGCCACAAGGAACTCATATATCAAGACAATAGACCCAATAATCAACGAAGCTTTAAGAAGATGCCTGGGTGTATATCACACATCACCATCAAACAACCTTCATGTTCTTGCATTAGAAATTCCAAGACATCTGAGACATATAAAGTTGAAATTAAATTTATATATGAAATTGTAATCTCAAAAGAATAATCAAGCTCACAAAAACACATCCAAAATTTTAAGAGTAAACAAAAAAAAATCAAAGGCCATACCTATCCTTGCAGAAAGAGTAGAGGAACATATAAAAAAACTAAATAACATAAAAATCATGCAGGAAACATTTTTGGTAAATTCCCCTTGGAATAAAAAAACCCCAGAAATAGACATGTCAATTATGAAATATAGAAAAAGCTCAAGCCTAAGTAAAATTGCCTTTTACGAAATAATAGAAAAACATACAAAATATATCACAATATCACAAGGAAAGAAGGATCAACATCAGCAGCAGCAGTTATTCCTAGTCTCAAACAAACCATACTCCAGCATCTTCCACCATACTCATCAATATTCACAGCAGAGTTGATAGCAATTAACATGGTACTGGACCATATTAAAAATGCCCAAGGAAACCATTTTCTGATAATCACGGACTCCTTATCCAGTCTAGTGGCAATAAATTCTGACAGAAACAGTAACCCTCTAGTAACAATTATAAAAACCAAAATACACAATATAATAACTAATAAAAATGTAATAAAACTAGTTTGGAGCCCTAGTCATGTTGGAATAGTGGGCAATGAAAAGGTGGACCAGGCTGCTAACCTAACACACTCGCTCCCAGTATCAAACATACCTATACCAATCTCCGATATGAAACCTATCATACATCAATACATTATATCTTTATGGCAAAGAAATTGGAACCAAGTCAATAACTTTCTAAAAATATCAACACCCAAAGTAAACAAGCCAAATCCAATAGTATCACATCTGGAGAGAAAGTATCAAACGTTGTTAAATAAAATTAGAATTGGGCATACAGCATTAACTCACTGATGGATATACACAAAATCTTCGCCTCCACGTTGTAATACATGCGGTACAAGAATAACCATTCAGCACGTCATCATAGATTGTCAAAAATATCAAGTAGGAAAATCCATAATATCCCGACCAACATGCAAGAAATATTTGAAGACCCAATTAATATAGAGAAATAAATTTAATTGATAAAATATAGAAATAAATGAAAACAACTACATTCAAGTATAAACTCAGATAAGAAAAGAAATAGGCGTGAAGATAGCCTTTCTGTGCTGATACGCCGGAAATTAGCAATAACAACAATAACAACAACAGTATTAATTAATTTCTTTTGGGTCAAACCCAAAAGAAATTAATTTATACAAAATGGGCAAGAACATTCAACCAAATTTGTTATACTTATATTAACTACCAAAGTTTAAAAACATCTCAACTAATCATGAAAAATAATTGCCTTCCTGCAACTACTCAACTACAACAAAGTTATCTAATATATGAATATAAATGCTCCGTCGGTGAATGTTTGCACCGCAACAATGCTTCATATATTGTCAAGACGTTTGACCATGCATCTACAAGATGGAGCAATCAAACAACATTATCAACAACAGCATAACATCACTTTAACACGACAAATGTTAAATAACACGCAAATAGTTTATTGTAATAATAACATCACAAACCTGAAAATAGCTGAATCAATTTTCATACAAAACAAAAATCCATCCATGAACATTCAAGTACAGTCTAACAACATTCTACCTTCAAATAGACTACTAAATAAAAACAACAATCATTATAGTTATAACAACAACAATTACGACAACAGCAATAATTATAACAATGTTATCGCCAACCATATTGATGATGTAAACAACAATCATACCAATAGTGACAACCTTAACAACAACATCAACAACACCAACAACAACATTAACAACAACATCAACAATAACAACAACAACAGTGCCAACACTGTAGATACCAATGCTACAACCCACAGCGCAAATATCAGTTGCAATTGGAACATCATCAATAGTGACGACCCTAACAACAACATCAACAACACCAACAACAACAATAACAGCATCAACAATAACAACAACAGTGCCAACACTGTAGATACCAACGCCACAAC
>NW_008703570.1:2554727-2598662 GCF_000326865.2 Helobdella robusta | reverse complement strand
CCACACATTCGGTAGAATTTATAGAATATTGTAAAATATATATATATATATATATATATATATATATATATATATATATACTTTGTTATAAAACCAAATAAATAAACCAAATAAACCATATGGGTCAAACCCAAAAGAAATTAATACAAAATGGGCAAGAACATTCAACCAAATTTGTTATAATGAAAACTTCGTGCTAAACTATATATATATATATATATATCGTTCAAAGTGTTTTTTATCGATCATTTAATTAGTTTTATAACCTTCAACTTTGTGCGATATAACACTTAAACGTTTCATCATTATCGATGATTCCTCTGTTTTTAAATTTATTAGTGGGAAGGATTGCAATTGCACGTGGTTGAATATTTATTATCGGATGTCTTTGTTTTATGAGTATTGATTTGGCTAGTCATAAATAATAATGCTTGTTACTGTAATGTAAGATTTCAACATTGTTGCCCAAGATTTTTCTAGTAATTTTAGTTTTGTTTTTTTCTTTAATGTGATTTTTTATAGCACCAGTTTGTACGTGCATCGTGAGTCTTCTCAATAGCTTGGTTTTCGTCATATCATTATATTTGGAATTATGGTGCCTACACTCAACAATATTACATTTGAACAAATATATCATGATACAGCTATTATAGCAGATTTAATTGAAAAATTGCAAGCAATTGTTTCCAAACTGGTTTTTGAAAGTGAAATGAAAGGCTTGCAAATTAACATTAACAAAATCATTAATGGTAAACAGGTGAAACAAGTCCACAACTTCAATTATCTCGAAAGTCTGATTACCTCAGGCTGTAAATGTGATATGAAAATCAAAAAGAAGGATAGCTATGGCAAAAGATGCATATTCTAAAATGAAAAACATCCTCATCAAAAGTGAAATCAAAGTATCAACAAAATTAAAACTGTTAAAGTGTTAAATTATTTCTGTGCTAATGTACGGATCTGAGTCCTAGACAATTTTTAAAGAAATGGTAAAAAAGATTAACGATGCTGAGATTTAGTTGTTGAAAAAAATATGAAAATTAGTTGGACCTCTCTTACTTTAAATCTGTCCGGATATGAAAATAGGAAATTACAAAAGATAATCCAACGGGGACAGTTAATAGGAAATTACAAAAGATAATCCAACGGGGACAGTTAAAGCTTTTTGGCCACATCATGCGGGAGGAAGGAATGAAATATCTAACAATTACTTGAAAGATTGCAGAGAAAAAAGATCGCGGTCATCAACTAATAACATTCGCGAAATCCTTGTGTCACTTGTTAAATATCACCACATTTCAACTCTTACAAAGTGTTAAAGATCGGGTTTGTGGAGGTTGATGGTCGCCAATGTCCTGAAAGATAAGGCACGAGAAAGAGAGAAGAATAATTTTATTTATCGTGCCATGATCATACCAACATACGAATTATACGTTTAAAAATATTAAACGCTATAAAGTTACTTTGATTTTAATTTTATGCGATATTAAATGTATTACAAGTTTTCTCGCATTCTCTCGTTTTTCCTATATTTTCGTGCATAATTTATAGGTCAAGTTTTCGTATCGATGATATCTTCTCTCTCGTAATAATAAAAACTTATTTACTTTCTTATTTATTGTGCTCTGTGGTGTTTTGATTTGATTTAAAACTTTTATCAATAGTTTATTGTAACATAAAGAAGAGCTTCTTCAATTTAAACAAAACATTCTTTACATGTCAGATACTTTAGAAGATAACCATAATGGTATGGTAACCTCTATAACATTTTTTTTATTAAAAATAATAAATAATCAGTTAACAATTGAATATTTATTTTATGTTGTGCATAACATAACAGTATAAAATATAAACATAGTCAAGTTTTTCACTGATAAGGAAATGATCAACGTTCAACAGTGTTTTTGAATCAATGGAACTTGTCTAAACTCTAAAATAAACTATTTTATAAGTCAGCAAATGTTCGTTCAATCAATCCTTCTTAACCTAAACTAAACCTTTATAATTATATAAAGCATAAACTTAAAATAATTTATTATTTCATAAAAATATTCAATTTGCTACACTTTTTATTTTTGCAAAATAGCTTCTGAACGCCTGATGATGAATTAATTGCTAGCTTTTCAATGAATCAGTTAACAATTAACATTGAAAACCAGTAAAGCCTTTTTAAAAGAATTAGTTATAAATAAACTATAATATTACAATTAATAATAATTAAAAATTTAAATAGACTCAATATATATTTTAACATTTTTTCAATTCAAATTTTAAAATATGGCAACTTGCAACTTCCTTGTTGATTTGCATGATAAAATAATAAAATGAAATACAAAAAAGTTTTTTTAGTCCTTTTTTTAATGCCTACAAAATGAAATTATGTTCTTTTTAAAAAACTGAATCCTTTTTCTTATGAAAAGGATTCAGTTTTTTAAATGAAATGAAATGTTTTTTTTGAAAAATACAAAAAAAAAAAAAGTTTTTTTAGTTCTTTTTTAATACCTACAAAATGAAATTATGTTCTTTTTAAAAAACTGAATCCTTTTCCTTAAAATGGATTCTTTGACTTTAATTTAAAATTAAATGTTTTTTGTTTTTCAAACTATGGTAATGCAAATGCCTTGTTGAGTTGAGAGAAAATGAAACGTTTACATTGGCTAATAGTCTACAAAATCTTTTTTTTAAATGGTTCTTTTATTTTGATTTGTAGGATGATGAGACATTTATATAAAAAATTTGTAACTAAAGTAACTAACTGCAGTAACTAAAGACATAAAAAAGAACTAAAAAGACTGAATGTCTTTAGTTACTGCAGACACGGCGACCGGTTCTAAAAATTGTTAATATGCTAAAATTTAAATATATTTTTTCAAATCTGTTTACCTTATATATACTGATAAATTCATTTTAGTTTAATATGCAAAGTGTTAGTTTTCAAGTATTTATTTTGTTTCTAAATTATACTCTGTAATTTTTTTACGAAAAATTGACTCATTCAACATACAGTTGGACCTCCGCACCACAAACTTGATGGTTCAAGAAAGTAAATTCTCTATAAAGAAATTTTGTTATATAGAATTTGTTCATGAAAAAATTCTATTATGGTTAAAAGGTGTTTATGTACTATATATTTATAGAAAAAACTTTTGACCATTTATTTTTATAACAGAAAGTAATAGTATGTAGTATAATGGCAAACGAAAAATAACAATATTATATGTATGTACTTACATTATATATATAAAGCTAAAATCCTAATACTTTTTAATAAGTATATACTTTTTTTCTAAATTATACTATGTAATTTTTTATCAGTGATTTTGTTGCTGGAGATATTCATCGCTTTTTTCAAATTCAAGTTAATTAAGCATCCCTGTTCATTTTATTTTTTTTTGTTTTTAATTAGGATCAGGCTTGACTTTTTTCCAAATTCTTTATTAGAATTAGGTCATATTGGTTTATTGTTAATTTTATAGAGGATAAATGAAATCCTTTATTATAGTATGATCAATACACACAAGGCACTGCAGAGCATAGTACAGACAGCTGGTAAATTATTTTAGTATATATTTGTTGGTACACTGATTGCTCTGGGCTGCTAACCTAATAAAACACTACTAGCACTACTTTTTGTTATGGTTATATCTATAAGTCAGTACACTGATTGCTCAAGGCTGTTAATCTAAAAAACACTACTAGCACCATTTGTATGGTTAGGGGCCGTCCATAAAGAATGTCACGCTTCAAGGGGGGTCCAATTATTTGTGACACTTTGTGAATGAATATTAAAGTTTTCAAGCGAGCAAATAGCTCATGAATATTAATTAAAGGAGTAGTCATATTTAAATGTCATTGTTAAAGTTTACCACTGTGTAGGTGCTTATATTAGCAGGGGCGTCTATCCCCCCTAAATGTTGGAGACAAAATCCCCCTCCCCATGTTCGTCCGGCTCTATTTTATAATGTGTACTAAAAATGTGAACACACACACAACACAACTCTTTAATGTTCAACAATGTTTTTTCTGATAAGATAACAAAAACTTCTCTTATAAAGTTGAGTAAGTAAAATGAAAAAAAGAACAATTTTAAACAATGAAAATAAAAAAAATGCGATATATACAAATAAAACTTCTGTCGAAATTTAATTAATATTTAATTATACAACAGTTGAGACTTTAAAGACAGGCTTGACAATGCAATTTTCGTTATTATTTGATCATCAGTGAATGTTTGAAGAATATCTTTCTCTGCTGCTATTATCATTAATGCTGATAAATAATCATTTGCCATGGTAGACCTTAGGCGGTTCTTTATAATTTTCAGCTTACTTAAAGCTCTTTCTGCAGAGGTACTTGATAAAGCAAGAGAAGCAAATATTCTGTATAGCATCAGCAAATTGCGGTAACCAGATAGTTGATGAAGAACATTAAGTGGTTTTATGAAACTGCAATTTTTCCAATTATTAGTATTATTCTTTTGGGCTTCTTTATATGCCATATTGTTATTGTCATCTTCTTCATCTGATTTATCAGAAAATATTTCCATGCCAGAGTCATAACCTGAACCTGCAGACAGGTTTTCCATTTTTTCGTCATTTTTTAGCAACGTGTATGCATTTTTAAATTCGTTCAGTTCATTTGCAACATCTTCTGCGTTGACACTATACTGGTTACAAACAGTTTCTATTTCACTAGCCTTAACACAACGGTTGCTTAAAAGTGTTTTGGGAGTAAATAGCGAAAGTTCTTTTAAAAAAACCAAATTTTGCTGCTCAAATCTACTTTTCATTTGTTGATTCACCTCATCTAAAACAATTAAAAAGCATTCATTTTTCATTTTATTTATTCCAACTGAACATTCGTCCCTGCAACGTTCATCAAACATTTTTTTTTCGTACGACGTCTTTCAAAATCAAAATCTGGGCTGATGCCATGTGCTGTTGCGAATGATTTCGATTCACTGCATATTGTTTTCCACGTCAAATCAGCATTTCTTCTTATGATGTCAAACTGATGAATGCAGTCTTTTATCAGTTCTGTTGCAGACGCCATGTCAATTGATATACCCTGCACTGCTCTGGATACAGGACCAATAATATTATAAACCAATTTTAAAATTTTCATGCTTGTTTTCACACGGATGTTTTTCATTCTTTTACGAAGTCTAAGTGCAGCAGTAACTGTTTCACTGTCACTCAATGATGATTCAGCCAACTCGGATAAACTTGCTAATATTTCTGAATATCTTTTCATTACCGTTTCTACGGCTTATTCTGTGCTGCTCCAGCGAGTGGTTTGAACCCGCTTTAATTGCATTTTATGCTGACAATTACTTTGAGAATTTTGGATTTCTGCGATGATCATTCATGAATGAATATAAATCTTCTAGCGGTCCTAGCGTATTTTTTATTTCATTACAGCATTTCATAACGCCATTCATCACTAAATTTAACCTGTGTGCATTGCACCAAATATAAATTGCTTTTATACACTCCTTTTGAATAAGAGTAGCCAATCCAGCATACCGACCTCGCATGTTACCTGCACCATCATAGCATTGACCTATCACCCATGACATATTAAAATTCAATTTAGTCAGAATATCAATAACTTCTCCTTTGAGTATCTTGCCCGATGTTTCTCCACAAGTAAAGACTTCTAACAATCTTTCAACTGGATGCAAATCTCCCATACTATTTATTTCTAGATATCTCAGCAAAAGAACATTTGCTTCCTTTTTACTAAAATCTTGTGTGCTATCAAAAATAAGACATGCCTTTTGTTGTTCTGCAATATTTGACACAATTTTCTCAACAATCATTCGTTTCATTGTTGTCAAAACAACTCGAATATTGCTGGAACTTAGAAAATTAACTGCCATTTTCTTTCTTAATCTATGTGATTCATCAACTTTTATCAGATATGCAGCAGCACTTGGATTCCGTTTAGATATTGTTCGAAAAAGATTTATAAACTTTCCATTATTAGATGTTTTTCCACGAAAAGCTATCATTTCTTCACTTAGGCACTTAACACAATCTAAAATGCATGCCATAACTTTTCTATTTCTTGAATTATATCTTTTCTATTTCTCTCGATGAAGACATCTACGGCCAATCCTCTTTTCCAATTTATTTTTGCAATATCAGCTTCGCGATGCTCTGCACTTACTTTATGACGAATGATATCCCGCAAACCATTATGCCAATTATTAAAACCTAATGTTGTCCATACAACTGAACCTTTTGGGCCGGAAAACATAATACAAGTAATATAGTAAATTTTGTCAGTTTGTTTGCTGTAAGACAACCATTGTCTCTTACATTTTGAGCCATCTGGCATTACACATTCAAACTATTCTTTTTGGAAACTGCGACCATCAGTAACAGGATAGGAATAGTCATTTGGTTGATATACACCAAGTGCCAGGCATGTTGTTATTTCATGCCTTTTCAATATTCGTCCACAAAACTGAGCTGCATCATTTTTGTCTAAAGCTAAGTTTAGATTTTCACAATAATTAAATTTATTTTCAATATTTTTTTCAACTAAACTATGAGCATTCAAGTTGGAATTGTTAGATTGAATCAAATCACAAACGTTGCTGTTGGATTCAGCTGCCTCTGTTGGAAAATATTCTTTAGCAACAACATCACCAATATCATCATCTGATTTTCTCATATCATTATTACTGCCTGCTGGCATTAAACTTGTAGATGGTGAATTAGTTTGGCTTGAGCTTTGTGGTTTCCATTTACCTTAGATGTCTTTTACTGAAACAATGTCTTTTTTATGTCTTCACCTCTGTAATAAAGATATTTGAATGGGTGTAAGAATTAAATGAAAGGAGACAACACAAATAAACGACGCTTTCAAATTATTTTTCAAAATCTGTTTTGTTTAGTTAGATTTAGAGAATAACCTTGCATGCATATATCCATGATCTTTTCTGCAATGCAAACTCCACTTATCTTGGCGAATGGTCTTGCGACAACCGGGCTGCAAACATTTGTACTTACAAAAAAATTTCTGATCTCGAGGCATTGTTTTAAAAAAATTATTAATCCGGAATAAAAATTTAAATAAAAATAAAGCGACGCAAAATTGAATTCAAATATTCAATATTAATTTAATCAAAACAGACGAGAATATTTGGCTCCGCCCATGAAACTAAAAGTGATTTCGATGTAAACTCGTTGAAAATTTAAAACAGATGAGAATAATTGGCTCCTCCCATAAAATTAACTAAAAGTGATTTTGACGTAAACTAGTTGAAAGTTATTAGTTTATAACAATGAGCGCGAAGTAACATAGTTATGTTGAAAATACGTATGTATGTTTCTAAATTGTTTAAAATGTTTGAATCTTTTTTTAATGTAACACAAAAAAATTCCCCCCCCCCCTAGCTTAGAATGGAGGCAATTGCCTCTTCTCCCCCTTCTGTAGACGCCCCTGTATATTAGTTAATATTGATTCGTTATATTTTAACTACGGTAAAGCATTTAGATATCAACCTATCGTCATGTAAACTTGTCATTCATTATTTTGATATCAGTAAAAAATAAAATGCATAGAACAATAACATTGTTTAATGACTTCACTAAGAAAGGGGGGGGGGTTTGTGACATGCTTATTTTTGGTGGGTTGTTCGATTTGTGACAGTTTGTGACACGGGAGAAGTGGGTCACAAAAAAAGTTAAAAAAGCGTGACATCCTTTATGGACAGCTCCTTAGATCTGTACGTCAGGCACATTACACGCTCGGCAAAACTAAAAATAGCTATAAGTCGGGTGTGTTACACATTGAGTTAACAAAGATGAATTATGTGTTGGGGGCATCACACCAGAAAAGGAGCTGTATATTGGGTCCATCACTCGTAGAGTAATAAGTAATACGTTCTTCCTCGGGGGAACTGGGTTTCTGGACGCTAAACGAAGATTGACTGATTGATTGACTCGTAGAGTAATAAAGAAAACTATGTGCCGTACGCATTACACGCTTATGATAAAAAAATTCTTTGTCGCGAACGTTATATGATGAGCAGTTTGTGATTTAACTGGCACAAAAATTGTAAAACCTGTTAAGCACAAAAGCTAAATCAATCTATTTTTTTATTGTCATTTTCAACATACTTATTCTATTAATCGTAGTATATATATGACGGTTTAAATTAATTATAAATTCTAGGGTTAGGGTTAGCCGGATGTTGATGTATAAATTACGCTTTTTACTCGGCAACATGTATACACCAAAAACTGTTAAAAATATTATTGTTTAACCTCTGAAATTTTAAAACTGAAATATTTACAAACACATTCATTTTAAAAAGTTATTATATTAAAATTGAAATAAATTTTTAAAATATTAGAAAAAGAATGAATGAATATTACAAAATAACAAAGCAAACAAAAGAAAGCAAATAAAATATTCAAGCAATTACACAGAATATGAGAGTATCAGTGTTTTTGTTTAATGTCACTTGTTTGTTGCGTTTATTGGTGGAAACAAAGTTATAATCTGCTGCTATCATGCTATACAAGCTGCACGCAAATCGTAATTTGTATATGCATTGATAATGACCAAGCTTACCGAACCTACCATTAGTCCGTCCGTAAATATAAACTATCCAGGCCAAATGTAACAAACAATAATTAACGCATGTCTGTTTACTTGTCTTCTCTTTCCAAAACGAGATGAATTGAATTTAGGAAGCTCAATATCATCATTATTGGAGGATCTCAGTTGATTTCAATTTGCAATTCCTGAAACTAATTGTAGCTGTTTCGTCAAATAAGTTAAAGCGTCGTCAGCAGGACAATCTCAGACTAGAACAGCTAGTTTGAAAACGATTCTTTCTGGCAACCTAGTAGGATGATATTGAATTGAATTTCGAATAACCATCAACAAGTCTCGCTGCAGTGTTCAGAATAGACTGCCAATCATAACCAAGTGATAAGTAGACACCAAACATATTCGCATTGCAGTTATCGATTAAACTACAAACGAGTACTTTTGTTGACTAAGCTGTCAAATAATGTCCGATTGATCTTATATTTTGGAGTTGGTAGAAACATACAGAGTTGGCAGAGTTGATTAATATGTTTTTCAAATGAAAGATGAGGATCCAGTGTAACACAATGATTTGTTACTGGATTTTTGTAGTCATTTAAACAACTGAGGCCATGCGACTGAGGCCATATATTGAGTTTTTTTGACGTTGAGTTTAAGCTTGCTTGACGGCGTCCAGCGACCGACACAGCAGGAAAAACTTGAAGTGATGAGTAGGGTAATTCTAATCCGTAAATTTGAGTATAATCAGCTTACAGATGACAACTAAGACCGGCTGCTTCGATGAGATGTGTATGCTATATAAGAGGGCCAAGTATTGATTTCTGTGGTACAACGCAGACCAATTCTGAAAAACCGCGCTTAAACTACTCCTATCAACTCTGACAACTTGAGACTTGTCTGTTAAGTAGGACTGGAACCACCTGAGAGAAAGTAATGAGTTTTTCTTCAGGTGAGCGAGGAGCTGTTGAGCGACGACTTTTTCACTTTTTGAAGACGAAGGTAAGGTTCGAAATGAGTCTCTAGTTGGCCACAATGTTGTTTGCTAGACCAGGCCTCTTCAAAGATTTGACCACGGTAATCTTTTGGGACTAGGATGTAAAAATTTCTAGTTTGTAAAAATTTATTGAATAAATGGCAGAAGTGTATCAAAAAATTCCACCTGGAGAAATGTTGGAATAGGGTCGAGGCAGCAGTGGTACATTTTGTTATCAATCAATCAATCAACCAACCAATTAATCAATCAATCCAATCAATCAATCAATCAATCTTCGTTTAGCGTCCAGAGACCCAGTTCTCCCGAGGTAGGACGTTGTTTCCTTTGCCATCAATTTTTTGCGCCAAATTAGACGATCAGTTGTATCTATTTCATTTAAATTTAGAGTTTCCATGTCTTACTCGATTGTTTGCGATCAGGACTTCTTTGGACGGCCTTTGAGACGTGTGCCAGGTACTTCAATATCTGCAAGAGAAGTTATGGCACTGTTTCCACTTCGTTTGACATGACCAAACCACCGCAGACGGTGTTGCCGGCATTCGTCCTTTAAATCATCTAAACCAACACGACGCAGGATTTCGATAGATTTGATGTGGTCCTTCAGACTAATTCGTTGCATGGCCATGTTTCTGTACCATATGACAACACCGGACGACACAGATTTATAAAGTCTTGATCGTAGTGGTAGTAGGATGTCACGCCGCATTAGATATATGACTAAAAATTTTTTTTGGCAATTTTTGGTTTCCCATGCCACTGTGAGTGGAGAAATTACATTTTAAAACTGGAAATATCATTTGAAAGTGTTGAATCTTAAAAAAGTTCACCCCCCTAAGCTGAAAACCGTTTTCTCCCATCTATCTATTGTTAGATACAGTACAGTTTAAGGTATCACAGCTTCAGTTTATTGCTGGTGTGATTTTGCTATATGTATGCATTCTTATTACATAATCTTTCATATTATATATTATATTTGTTATCATCACCTGACTTTTGATATTTTATAAACTTATTTTGATAACCTAAACTCATAAGATTTGTTTATTTGTAGATAATTAAATTTACACTCAAATTATAATTCGACAGGACTTTGGTCAAGATGTCTAAAAATAGTCTTCCTTTAGATTTGAATAAGAAACTATGGGAATCAAATTTGGTGAGATTTGATAAAGCCAAGAATTCAAAAAAGTATGCAAAGATTGTTGACAGTCTTGATCAAATGAACAAAATGCCAACAGAACAGCATATCCTGGACAGATTTAAGTGCTTGGCTGCAAATGTGAAAAGTAGACAGGAGAGAGTTGTGATAGAGATCAAAGAAGTAAAAATCTTATGGAAAAAACTGAATCTTCCAATTCAAAAAGGCAAATCTACAGTGGAAAGAAAAATTGAGAATGTACTAAACAAGTATGAAAAAAACAGCAGAAAACCAGGAACCAGAAACTACCAACTTGTTCAACGTAACTGATGAAAATGGAGAATAGTTGTGTAGAAAGAAAAAGCCCTCTATAATCTTCAGAAGTCAAGAAATGGTAGAGCTGGCTACTGCACCACAATTGAAGATACACAAGGAGTTCATCCTAGAAAACTAAAGTTGATTAAGCAAAAAGTCAGTCAAGATACTAAGGATGATTTAAACAGTGAAGATGAAGAACAGCAGAGTCAGTCAAGATACTAAGGATGATTTAAGCTGTAAAGATGAAGAACATTTTAACACTGAAGAAGAAAAACAAGATTCTGACAGTGGTTCTCAAGATTCAGATGCTCTGAAGGAAGAAGAAATTGTTTGGAGAGATGATATGGCTTTCCTTCATCACTTGATCACTTGTTACAGACAGTTTAAGAAAACGGGATGCTTCCTAAAGTAAATTTCAGATTTTTGCCAAATATAAGCAATGCAAGATAGAATAGCCGAGCAATCTATGCTTTGCTAGCTTATATTTTACTTCTAGAATTTTGACAGTCAGCCGAAGGTCAGTCATCATGTGACTTTATTACTGGCACGTGGAGTGACATCTGGTTTTCTGGTCAGGTTTATAATCAGGAATAACTACAATAATTTGGCAGCCGTTTGCAAAGATCAAAGGCAATAAAGACTTTAAGTACTTTTTGGTCGGTTGAGCCGACTCCAATCCCAACTCAAAGGTCAAACATTTGTGCTGGACGTGCAATTAAAGTTCTACAGGATTTACTTCTGTTGTGCAAGAGCATTGAAAAAATTAACATTAATTTTCTTTTGACAAATGAACACTAAAACCTGTATGTTTGTATTTCTGATTAAAAAAACCATTTTGTACAATGTATATATAATATAAATTTAATTAAGGGGGTGACATTTTTTTAAAGTTGACACTTGCCATTGGATTTTTCATGATCTTTGCATTAAAACTCCACAAAAAATAACGTGGGGATAGGGTCTTTAAAAATTGTCATATCCCTACGCCGCATCAATATAGAGGCAAAGAGATGTTATTTATTCCAGGCTGCACGTATGCGTGCTCGAACGGCAGCTTCAGCTGTTCCAGTACAATCCAGAACATCCCCTAGATATTGAAACGATGTGAAACATGTGTTATATATATATATATATATATATATATATATATATATATATAAATTGGATATACAATTGTTAAGAAATATCACTGCGTTTTCAGCTTTGAAGCTGAATAAAAAGTAATTTGAACTCATTAACTCTTTCTGCAGATTGAGGATGGTGCATCAATTTATGGTTGCTTGTTTTAATTGCGATAATTATTTATCGTTATTTAAAATAATTCTTTCTTAACTGTGGAACTTTTTTTGTCGTTTGTTTTAATTTTAGAATTTGTTGATATTTAAATTACGATACACTCTGTTAAAATTGTGAAAACTCTACTGGGAGAATACCTAACATTATAACGGCCACTATATTTATATTCAATAAATAAAAATAATATTTATGTGTTGTGATACATAACATATACAAAAATTAATTCAAAATAAAGTTGATGATGTCTCTAAGAAAAAGGAAAAAAGCAAAAAGGATAAAAAGGACAAAAAGGATAAAGGCTACATGATATTTGAGGAGGATCATTCAGCTGATGAATTGTTTGCTGAAAATATTTCTAAAAAAGAAAAATCCAAAAAAACAAAATCTTTTAAATTTACGAAAAAGGTTATAATATTTTTGTCTGATCAATTTATTTCAAATGCTAAAACCGATGAACTGTTTGTTTATTTTCATATTTTACATTGTGATTATGTTACTATTGTTATAATTAAAAATTGCTTATTGCTTTTTTATATAACTATCTTCGTCAGGTTATCGAAATTTTCACTATCTTGAAGTTTGATACTTTGCACAACTTACTTACCTCTGGTGGTGTTACATAAATTTCATTTTCTACAATATTTATTGATTCTAAATTAATCAATCAATCTTCGTTTAGCGTCCAGAGACCCAGTTTCCCGAGGTAGGACGTTGTTTTCTTTGCCACCAACTTTTTGCGCCAAATTAGTGGATCAGTTGTATCCATTTCATTTAAATTTAGAGCTTTCATGTCTTGCTCGATTGTTTGCGACCAGGACTTTTTTGGACGGCCTTTGAGACGTGTGTCAGGTACTTCAACATCTGCAAGAGAAGTTATGGCACTGTTTCCACTTCGTTTGACATGACCAAACCACCGCAGACGGTGTTGCCGGCATTCGACCTTTATATCATCTAAACCAGCACGACGCAGGATTTCGGTTGATTTGATGTGGTCCATAAGACTAATTCGTTGCATCCATCGGAGCATTTTCATGTCCGTTCGTTGAAGTTGTTGTTCCAGTTTGGTTGTCATTGGCCATGTTTCTGCACCATATAACAACACCGGACGTATCACAGATTTATAAAGTCTTGATCGTAGTGGTAGTGGGTTGTCACACCGCATCAATATAGAGGCAAGGAGATGCCATTTATTCCAGACTGCACGTATGCGTGCTCAAACGGCAGCTTCAGCTGTTCTAGTACAATCAAGAACATCCTCTAGATATTGAAACGATGTGACTTTCTCTACCTTAATGGCTTCAAAAACATTGCTATTTTGAATTTGTTGTTGTGGATTGATGCAAGCAGGACAAACAAAATTGGACACTTTAGATAAAGTACCAATTATTTTTGAACAACGTTTGTGACACCACTGGTTACACTGCTGACACTTGATTGAATTGTTACCTACACCAGCTTTACAAACTGAACAGGGCCATCGTCCAGTAGCTGTGGATTGGATGGGTTCACCAGTGTTCATTGCTTTGGTTTTGCTGATGTTGACTTTTAATCCATGATCGGCGAATCTGGTGTTCCAATCTTCAAACATCTGTGCTGCATTCTGCTCAGACGTGGCTGTTAAAACGATATCATCAGCATATATTAGATTCCAAATATCACTAGTTCATATTGGTTTTGTGATTTCTTCCATCACAGTTATAAATAACAGTGGACTAAGAATCGAGCCTCGTTGAACTCCAACGCCGATGTCAAATGCATCTGTGTTTCCAACCGTTGTGCTGACGAGAGTCTTTGTATTCGTATACATTCCGATCACAAGTCGAAAAAGATATTCTGGAATGAGTTGTCGACGTAGACTCCACCTGATTGCTTCACGGGGAACTCGATCAAATGCTTTTTCAAGGTCTACAAAAATGTGTGATGTTTTTGTTGTTGTTGTTGTTGCCCCTTCTCGACCACCTATCCATTGATCAGGCGAAGCCTGAGCCAATCAGCAACCGCAGTTGGGTTTTGCCACAGGTCTATTGTCTTGAAATTCGTAGGATTGGCAGGACAGGAGAAGAGATGAGCCACGTCGTCTACGTGCGTGTGACAGTGAGGACACATATTACCTGTACCGCCATCAATAATTTCTCTGAAACTGCCTAAGATGTTACTGTGGCCAGATCGGAGTTGGGCCAGAGTTCTTATTGCCCGAGGCAGAGATTCCTCTGAGCTGTCTATTTGTGGTTGTGGAGGGGGCCATCCGTTAAGCAGGATCGGCGCGTGGTACGCCTCTGCAGCGGCCTTGGCAGCCATGCCATGTAAATTCCGAATAGCCATATTGATACTTGCACTATTCGAATTAGTGTGTAAGATGGATCTGACTGTGGCTCCCCATTTTGACATCAGAGTGTTTTTCATCACACGAGGGGGAAGTTCGGCTGACAAAAATGTATGGCATGGATGTTGAGGGTCGAAACATGATGAATTGTTTTGACAGTAGATCTGTATGCTGTTTTATTGACAGCAACTGGCACTCGGACAGTAGATGCTTCTCGGATGCGATTTTGTGACAGCCAGTGACGATTCTCAGTGCAGCATTCTGAGCGCGTTGTGGACGGCATAGATTGGATTCCGAAGAGAGAGACTACCAGACCGGGCAGGCATATTTCTTTGTTGATCTGCCTATGGCCTTGTAGACCTGTAAGAGGGTCTCTTTATCTTGGCCATAGGTGGTGCCGCTGATAGCTTTTAAAACATTATTCCGTTTTGCGGCCTTGGATGCTGACAATTTATGGTGTTGAGTGAAGGTCAGCATCGGGTCGAAAGTGAGGCCAAGAATTTTCGGGTTATGTTCTAGCGGTAGAACCTGCCCGTTGACGTCTTGACGTCTTGCATGGTTGTTCTTCTCACAGAAAATTTTATGGTCATCAACAGACTTTGATTTTTGCCATTGCTTGTATGCAGCTTTCTTTTCATCTATTGCATTTTGTACACTCATTCCACCACGAAGTGTCCCGTTCATGCTGACGTTTTGTACCAGTTTTCCCACAAACTGTAGTTGCAGCGTTTATCAAAATGGTTTTGTATGTACTCCAATCTGTACTGGCTTGCAATTGGTGGTCTAACTGTGTTGCGACAATCTGTTGAAATTTTTCTCGATGAATATTGCTTTTCAGCTTCCACGTTTTGATTCTCCGAGGCATTTGTTTAGACTTATGTTTTGACAGTTCAACAACCAGGTCTGCCACAAGGAGTCTATGTTGGGCGACACATGATTCGCCAGGTATAACATTGACATTTTTGAATAGCCTTCGGTGTTGTTGCTTCACAGCGAAAAATCAATTTGCGTGGCTGATGGTCCACTTTTGTATGTTATGAGATGTTCCAACCTCTTTCTATAATATGTGTTCAATAAACAAAACCCGTGACTTTCAGCAAACTCAAGGTTGCGGTTGCCATCTTCATTTCGTTCTCCATAGCCAAAACCGCCATGTACGTTGTCAAAACCATCTGTTTTCTCTCCAACTTGGCCATTGAGATCGCCTCCAATCAGGATTGTTTCAGATTTTGGTATTGTTGAGATGGTGTCAGAGAACGCAGCCCAGAAGTCATTTTTCATCTCTTCTGATTCGCCTATCTGTGGTGCGTATGCAGAAAAAATAATCATTGTTTGCTTTTCTAGGCGAAGCTTGATCCACATGAGACGTGAATTAATCCTTTTAATATCCAGTACTTTTTGGGCTAGCGGTTCTCTGACTAAAATTCCAACACCATTTTTGGCCGTCTTTAGACACTTCCAGAATAGTTTTCATTTTTCTTTGTCTGAGTTGACATGACAGACACCATCGATTTCCATCGGGTTTCCTGAAGGCTGCAGATGTCAATCCTTCTACGCTCGAGCATTTCTGCGATTTCCATGCTGCGGCCAGTCAGTGATCCAACATTGAGCGTTCCAAGTCTAAGTACCATAGAGGGGCCATTCTTATTTTTTCGGCAACATCTCTCCGCTATTGCATACTTCCCAGGGATTCTTGGCACCCCTTGACCACTTAAGGCCTGCTGGGGACTAGGGTCGTTGTTTTTTTTTGTGATGGCATAGGAATAATTTGGGGAAAAGTTTTTACATCCGGACACCCATCCTGACGACAACCACCAGTTATAAGCGGTGGGCCTAGCCTTTTGCTCAAAAGCACGCAAGTCAGCGTGGATGCAGTTTTATGTCATGCCCAGGACCATTAATGAGAAAATTCATAACTGGGACAGCAACACAATTGGGAAAGTCATTATTATTACTATGTTGTAGATAAGTTTAAAGGTAAGCAAGCACACAAAAGCATATGCATGACAATAATTAGTATTTAATGTGATAACATGACCAATTAACTATCCAGCTTGAATATTCATTTTTTATTATCAGCTGTTTGCACATGTTTAGAGTAAAATTGATAAAAACCCTTTAAAACTTAGAGTTAACAGCGTTATGGCCAAATTAAAGTATAACTAAAAGACAAGCTCATTTAGCTCACTAATTTTTTACAAAATTTTCATTTTCTAATGTCAAAATGTTTTTTATTATTTTATTTCGAATAAAATTGTACAAAAAAAAGATTCAAATTTTGTAAAATTGATAACACTTTACATCTGGCCTATGGTAGGTAATGGTTTACCAAAAAAATATATATATAACCCATTATATATAATACATAAATACCTCAAGCTAGATGGCGGTTCGTGACGTTCTTGTTAAATTCATTGCCAGTTTGCGAAACAAAAAAGTTTGAGAAGCACTGCTCTATTTGGCAAGCCATAAAACAGGCTGTTGCAAAAGTCCAGATGCGCATGAACAAATGCATATATGTGCAGTTTACAAAGCTGTTGTATTTTCTTAACTTTCATGTAATAATAAAATTTTTTAACAAATAATTAAAATTTTAAGGTTTATTTCTTTTATTGACGAATTAACTGATTCTGCAATTAAATCGACATACGCCATCTATTGCGACAGAAACATTGTATAACCGTTTAAATATGTCACCTGAGTACAATAGGGTGCATCAAACACCCCTAATTATTTTTAACTTTTTATTTATGATTCGGCTATATGATTTTCATGTTCCATTTAATGAAATAAGGCTTAGGTTAAAAAATTAGAATTTCTGGTTAGATAAGGAGTTTATTTCCTATGGCTCTCAACATCTTGTAGGATGTTCTGGTAATGCTTCTCTGACTTGGCTGCTTCTATGAAATCAGCACTTAACTTTATACTGTACTTGGCACTGTCATTGACAACATTTAAACAGGTTGTTATCTTTTTTGATATCAGGAACGCTGGGTGGCCTGGCCAATTTTCTATGTCATCGTTTAGAAAATCTATGTCCATTTCCAAAAGCTGGACAATAAACCATGAATCACCAGTAACCAAATCGCCAAGTCTTGTTCTTTCAGTTATAGCATCAGGAAACTTTGGTTTACCAAATCCTGTCCCGAAACGATCTTGGAGAAGCTTCAAATCATCAGGTGGTTTTACTGCTAGCAACTTCTCTACTAAGAACTGCATTTTAGGTTTAGAAGTACCATTACTGAAAATAGCTAGTGTAACAATTTCTGGACACAAATACCACAAGTGACGTTTCAGAGCTTTTACAACACTGCCAGCTATATCAGAACTGATAGCTGTGTACTTGAGAAGATTTTGATATAAACTCAAATCATTGTACATTTCCAAATCATCTACAGCAGATCCACAAGTCATCCACTAGTTGCATATATTAAGCACACAAAATTAGTGAAACTGCGCAATTTTAACTGCTGAGAAACAGTAATGATTGGTCCCGGATGCATCAAATAGATCTGCTTTTCAAAGAGGACCATTTTGATGGAGTACAGAATTTTGGACATCCATCGGGCATTGTGCACTGCTCCAGATCGACGAAATTGAAAGTTTCTCTCACTTCTACTGAGGTACAACAAACATAATTCACTGAATTCCTTTTAGTCCTCACGTTGATGTTCTGCTGTAGTCATAGCAAATTCAATTGCACTGTCTTTCCATTGCGTAATGTTAGAAAAAGTTTCAGCGACACTGAATTAAGAGGGGGTTGAGTCAAATAGACTGAGGATTTTATCACTTCAATGAGAAATTTTGTTAAATTGTTTTTTGAATTTACTGAAGACAGTATTTTTTGGTGACCTGGATGTTCTATGTGCAAATCGTCAGAAACTTGTGTAAGGATAACATAAGCAGGGAAACATAAGCTGCACTCACGTGTTCAGTGTTGCTGGCAGTAGTATCAAATATCATGTTTACTACTGTGTCAACACATTCCCATGAATGCAGTAATTCCACAGTGGCACTAGCAATCATGGTGCCACACCGCTTGTCTGTTCCGGGCTGATATGCTGGAACTCCAAGTAGTTCGTTGCTGGTATTATTCCCGACATGCAACAAGTCGTTCAGCTAAATCATATGTTGTCCGGTTCACAATTAGCTTTGAATTCCAGTGTGAGGAAGCATATCTTGGTGGAACCCAAAACAAGACATGCATAGACAAGATATACGTATTATTTTTTACAAGTAAATATAAAATTAAGAACTATATAAGAATTAAAAACTGTATATTTCAAATATATTATATGAATAAAAGCAGTATTTTTAGCTGACTCATATGCGGCATTGTGCATGATATTTTTGTGTAATTTTTTCATAACTTTGAGATCCTTGTGGACCCATTAAGAATAAAATTATTTAGAAAATATTTCACACAGTAACTCTTTTCTACAAAAGGCATATGCTAAGTTACCAGCCGTGACAAATTATTTCCATGAGGGCGTTTGATGCACCATAAAGTACGCTTGTCATAGATAATGAGTAACAGGGTTTTATTGTGCATTTAATTATTTGACAATGACCATATTTTATTCCATTTTATAAATAGTGTCACTGATTTCCTGTTATAAAAAGTTTTAATTGTTATTTTTAACATTATCAAAATTAATAGTATTATTATTAAAAATTGTTGGTAGATTATTGTTGGTGGTGATAATGCTGAAGTCGAAGATATTGTTGAAATCGATGTTGTTGAGATGTTGAAGGCAAGCACTACTCTGGTAAGGATGACGACGGCGATATGAGATGACTTTTTTCGTGATGTTGCTTGTCGATGTTGAGTTAGTTGGTGGAGGTGGAGAAGCAGCAACCACCCCAAGAGGATGTGTTGAAACGTGTGACCTATAAGTGTGAGTGAGGTCCAGGTTTACATTAATCCTATATATTCTGTCAAGGTTGTGACCTTGGTGGGTGGGACCCCAGAATATAGGGTGTAGACCTTTTTGAAGGATGGAATGATGGTCGAGTTGATTGAAGTCGCCCCCAATGATGAGTTTTGAGTTGCTCCCCAATTTAGGAAGTTCATCGATGTAACCCATCAAGGAAGAGACTTCGTATGATGGATGATTTGCTGGATGATAGATGATAGATGGCGCAGATGAAGTGTGGTTTACGGTCAATAATGCACTTGAAACACACACACATCACATCTCAAATGCTCAATAGCATGTGGCTTGACAATGCTAGTGACATTCAAAATGTAGATGGTGGGTGGATGATGACATGGGGCGATTTTGGATGGGTTGTAAGTCGGGATAAGTTTGATGTTGATGAGATTGGGATGATTAGGTGAGGAGCGTCGACTGGGGTCTGCTTTTTTTTACGGGTTGATGAAACTACTACTGGTATTGCTGACGATGAATTAGTGTTCGATAGATGAGCCGGGGGGGGTTGTTGATGTTGAAGTTGTTGTAGAGTGCTGTAGCGATTGAAGTAGGTGAGCCGGGGGTGTTGATGTTGGAGTTGTAGAGTGCTGTAGCGATTGGGAAAAGAGGAGAGGTGCTGATGTTGGTGATGATCTGGGTTCCAAATTTTGTTGAGGAAAAGAGTTTTTCTAAGCGGTCTTTTGATGGCGAATTTGTCGGGTTGAAGATCAAGCAGTTGTTGGCGTGTGTATTGGACCATCCGCTTGATGATGTGAGCGATAATTAGTTACGAGCGGTTAAAAGTAAAAACGGGCGAAAAAAAGTAAAATTAATAGAACAGAAAACTAGAAGTTTAATTGAAAAAATTGAAATTAACTAAAAATAAAGTGAAATCGTTATTTAAATTAAATTAAATTAGAATGTTTGCCGATAGATAAACACGCGCATGCACGCACCACCGTAAACCAAAATAAAAACTTAGATTCTTAGATTCAATCATCGCCATTAACAGAAGAATGACAACATAAATGAAGAATACGATACCACCTAATAAACTTTGCTAAAGAACTTTACTTTGTTTAAAGAAACTTTATAAACCAAACCTACACTGAAGATGATTTATAAAAAATTGAAATATGGCCTTATCTGCATGATGAATTCGGATAACAACAGTTTCATTAAATATTCATGATGAACTTGGATAATTATATTTTCAACAAATTGAACATTTTCCAGAAAAGTCTAGTATAGATATATATATATATAAATAAAAATCACAGCATGTTCGGCGTTAGTTAACTTCCAATTTAACTTTTCGATTTTTCTAACGGTTGATCGTAAATCATTTTCAAGTTTCTTTAGTTCAAAACCAAAATTTTTGTTTATTTTATGCATGATAAAACAAAAAAGCTTTTTTCGGTATTCCTATACCATCTTCGGTGTTCAAATATTGATATGTTGTGTTTGTGCCCAAATGCTCACATATATATACACAAATTTCTTTGAATATGTTTGCCCATTTTGCATTTATTAATTTCTTTGAAATTGAATCAACACGATGTAATTGTTGCAATTAATATTTATTAAAAACTTGTGCCATGTCGTGGCTAACAACGTTGTTTCGGCTAGGTAGCCATCATCAGAGCCTAAAATTAGTGAATTGTAAAAATTTTCAATAAAACAATGACCAGGATGCAGTTCTGAATCAAGTATTGTTGTATTGGCATCCAAGATGGTTCTTGTGAGAGGCATCTTGTGTACGGTACCCATATGTTCTTTATCGCACCATCTTGTACATGCATGGTGAGCCTTCGGGAGAGAGTAGTGCGTGTGTGACCGATATAACTTTCTACAATTTTGTGTGGCATAGGACAGGTAAAAAGATACACAATGCTTGTCCTTTCTAACGTAGGTGTTGGTGAATTATTGCTGTTTTTATGACGGGGTTCGAAGTACGATTAGTGTTGTAAGATATAATGAATTTTAAATAATTGTTTTTATTGCAGACAGAAATGTTAGCTTTTATAATTCGTTTAAGCTGTGATTCATCCACTTTGTTGTGGTATATATATATATTGAAAAATCGAAAAAACGAACTACAAACATATTAACGCCAAACATTCGGTAGAATTTATTGAATATTGGAATATATATATATATACACATATATGTGTGTGTGCGTGCGTGTGTGTGTGTGTGTGCACCTCTACTCTACTTTGTTGATTCCTTGTTTGTTTAAAGTGAATATAAATCAACTTAACTCAATTTAACGAACAATAGTCATAGTCGTCAGTTTTTATCATATTGCGATTTAGTATGAAAAACCTTAAAACAAAGTAATAAAAAATTTTTTAAAGTTAAAATAGTTTCATACCCATTTTGACGTTTTTGTGCTCCGACTCACTCCCGCTCTTCCCTTGGTACGTCACTGACAGCAAGTCACAAAAAAGCACTCAGCAAATTTTAATAATTTCAAAATTCGTTTCTTCTCATCTTTGTCAAAAAATGTGTTCACTCCACTAAACTGTCATTTTCAATAAACTTTTTGTTTTATTAAGCATCAATTTATGTTTTTTTACAACAAATTTTTTTTAAAGGAGAAAGATGATAAAAAAGAAAAGAAAGACAAAGTTGATAAAAAGAAAGATAAAGAAGAGCAAACTGATAAAGTTGATAGAAAAAAAAAGAAAGATAACACGAGCACAAAGGAATCAAGCAAAAAAAACGAAAAGGACAAAGCTAAATGGAAACAGAAACTTTTGCAAAAACAAGATGAAATGGGTCAGCTTTTCCAATTCGTTATTGAACATCATATTTTCATTAAAATTTTTTTGTTAGTTATTAAACAGTGAAAAAAATAAATGCCCCATAGTGATCATTATGAATGCAGAAGAACAAAAGGCAGTGTTTGGAGTGCCTCTACAAATTGCTGTTGAAAGAAATCCAAGTCATGATGGTGTACAGCTGCCTGCTGTTGTCAGGGAATGCATTGATTATATCTCGGAATATGGTTTTCATAAAATTGTTTCCTCTTTTAAATATTTTCTTATGTTTTTATCATGTTGAATGTTTTGTATATTTATTTTGTGAAAAAGCAATTTTTTTATGTAAATATAATTTTAATATGCTCACAGTAACAGTATCATCTGTTAGAACACTCCCTGAAAATTGTCGAGAAAATCATTGAGAAGATTAACGTCGTGCATCACAATCGGAAATTATCAATTTGGTTTCCAAGCGGGGAAATCAACAATTGATGCAATTCACATCCTTCGGCAACTACAAGAGAAGTACCTCGCAAAGCATTAACAACTATCACACATTTTTGTAGACCTTGAAAAATCATTTGATCGAGTTCCCCGTGAAGCAATCAGGTGGAGTCTACGTCGACAACTCATTCCAGAATATCTTGTTCGACTTGTGATGGAAATGTATACGAATACTAAGACTTTTGTCAGCACAACGGTTGGAAACACAGATGCATTTGACATCGGCGTTGGAGTTCAACAAGGCTCGATTCTCAGTCCACTGTTATTTATAACTGTGATGGAAGAAATCACAAAACCGATACGCACTGGTGACATTTGGAATCTAATATATGCTGATGATATCGTTTTAACAGCCACGTCTGAGCAGAATGCAGCTCAGATGTTTGAAGATTGGAACACCAGACTCGCCGATCATGGATTCAAAGTCAACATCAGCAAAACCAAAGCAATGAACACTGGTGAACCCATCCAATCCACAGCTACTGGACGATGGCTCTGTTCAGTTTGTGAAGCTGGTGTAGGTAACAATTCAATCTTTATAAATCTGTGATACGTCCGGTGTTGTTATATGGTGCAGAAACATGGCCAATGACAATCAAATTGGAACAACAACTTCAACGAACCGACATGAAAATGCTCCGATGGATGCAACGAATTAGTCTGTAGGACCACATCAAATCTACCGAAATCCTGCGTCGTGCCGGTTTAGATGATATAAAGGACGAATGCCGGCAACACCGTCTGCGGTGGTTTGGTCATGTCAATCGAAGTGGAAACAGTGCCATAACTTCTCTTGCAGATGTTGAAGTACCTGGCACACGTCCCAAAGGCCGTCCAAAGAAGTCCTGGTCTCAAACAATCGAGCAAGACATGAAAGCTCTAAATTTAAATGAAATGGATACAACTGATCGTCTAATTTGGCGCAAAAAGTTGATGGCAAAGAAAACAACGTCCTACCTCGGGAAACCGGGTCTCTGGACGCAAAACGAAGAATGATTGATTGATTGACAGTAACAGAACTTATGTTTTTGTTTTGAACTCATGTTTTTTGTTGTTTTTGATGATATAATTTAAAAAAATTGCCATGGAGGTTTTTCAATAAAATGTACTCAGACACAAGTAGTTACTCAAACATATGTAACTGTACTCGAACATATGTAACCTTGTCCAAACATAAACTTTATTTTAAAGGATTGGCGTGTGAAGGCATATATCGAGTCTCAGGTGTGAAGTCAAAGGTGAACCATTTGAGAGATCTTTACAACATCGGATCAACTGTGTACCTCGTTGATCATGAACCGAATGTTGTTGCTAGCCTCTTAAAACTATTTCTCCGTGAAATTCCAGAGCCTATTTTGACCTCAAAATTGATGCCAAAATTTGAACAGGCTTCAGGTAGGTTCTACATTATTTTTCTAATTTGATTTTATTGTAAAACTAACATATTTTAATTTTTTTGTGACTCGTTTGTAGTTAAACGATCTTATTTTTACAATGATCTGATGAAATTATAATATTTTTATAACTGTGTATACGTAATATAAAGTAAAAAGAAAATAATGATACACGAACAGTTGTTCCTATACTTTCAACAAATTCTATCTCTCGAGTTAAAAGAATACATAATGTAATAATTAACAATTATAAAATAATAAATTCAATAAAATAATACTAAATAAATAAAATTATATTTGACATTTGACATTTTTTATTTCATCAAATCAAAAGAAAGAAATCAAAGAAATGATATCAATGAAAAGAAATGATCTGGAAATCGAAAAGAAAATATGGTTTTCTTGTAATGATTACCAGTGACAATTGTAAAAATGAGAGCCTATTTTAAATATTTTAGTGCATGTAAACTCACATTCATATTACAAATCCTAAAAAACTAAAAATGGAATCATAATTATTAAGTAATCAACTCTTCTACATTTTTATCAGAATGTCGTTTGTAATTATTGAAACACATATATATATATAGACCCACGTAAAACATTCTAATTTGAGGTAGGATGGTACCTTCGTTAGACATGGTTGAAAAATGAAAAGTTTAGAATGCTCGGGATTTATGAAACACCCACCTTTGATCAGGAGGCGAAGGTCATTCATTGTCGGCAATGCAAACATGTCAACGACGAGTGTCGACGCAAAGGTCTTTAATACTGCTGTCGATTTGGGAAGTAAATCGTTATTGGCAGGAATTTTTTTGAAAAATCATTGGATTGTCGGTTAATTGACCATGTTCCCAAGCAATCGCGTGATAAGTTTGGCCGGATGCTGAATGACATTTTGAAAACATTTGCGATAATCCATCAGAATCTTTCCTGTGGTTCAGGTTGCTATTTATTCCTCACTTGGTTCTACACAAGGAGCTTTTTGGAAGTGGACGACACAATATTAGCGCTAAAATTAATAGCAGAGTGGACACTTTTGTCAAGGACTCAATTGAAGAATTGGTAAAATCTGTTAAACCAGTTGTAAAAGAGCAAGGTGAAATGGTTTGTAAACCAAAGCTAAGTGTTTTAGTCAAATCTAAAATAAAACAGGGCAACGTTAGAAATGCTATAGAGACTTTAGCTTCGACGGATACGATTGTGTAAATATCCATATGATTGTTGTTCTTGAATTTTCAAAGATGGCCGATAAATTTATTGTCACTGAATTAATTTATGGAACTGTCCATGTAACGGGTTCGATATTAACTAAACGCAACGACAGATATATTCTTAATTCCTCTTTATTAAAATCTAACTAATTAAATAACCGAGTAAATCAAATTAACGAAAATGCAACGATATAATAACCAACTTTACTAATGTCGAATCCGGCACAAGAGCCACAGAAAAGAAAAAGACTTAACTTATTTGTGCAGGCTATTTATAGACTTGCACGGTGCTCTCTCCTAGGTAAGTGCTTGTACTTTGTGGTCTAGTAGCCAACCCACGTGACCATACGGCGCTCTCCCCTAGGTAAGTACACGTGCTTTGTGCTAGTAACTAGCCCACGTGACCATGTAATGGAACAATTTCCATTACATGTCCATATAAATTAAATAATGTTAAGTTACAAAATGCTTGTATGCTTATTATTTCAACTTCAGGATTTGATGTTAAGCAGAAAATTTTGATTGAAACTTAACTTATTTGCGCAGGCTATTTATAGACTTGCACGGTGCTCTCTCCTAGGTAAACGCTTGTACTTTGTGGTCTAGTAGCCATCCCACGTGACCATACGGCGCTCTCCCCTAGGTAAGCACACGTGCTTTGTGCTAGTAACTAGCCCACGTGAACAATTTCCATTACATGTCCATATAAATTAAATAATGTTAAGTTACAAAATGCTTGTATGCTTATCATTTCAACTTCAGGATTTGATGTTAAGCAGAAAAATTTTGATTGAAAAAGGTAAAAAAAAATTTTTGAATTGTCAAGATTTGTTCAGAATCCGTGTGTACGTCGTGTGAAAAAGAAAAACAGCTTTTGTGGCGAAGATGGCTGCTTCAAATCAATGAATGAAGATATGAGGAACATAATAAAAGTTTATAGATGATACATATGTTACACTGTAAGTAGTTCTGTGTATGTCAGTGCTGCAATAATAAAGACTAAAAAAAGAATCAGGAAAAAAAACAAGGTTTTGATGTGTATTTTGTGCTATGCAAACTTATTTCGAAGGCCTTATTGATTGTAAGTTACCTACATTTGTTGCTACAAACTTCAACAAAAATCTTAAAAATAGTTCGATTCAGAATAAATTGAAGCCCATGTTAAAGTCAATAAACAAACATGGCGACATGCTGAATGATATACAATCAAACGTACAACAACTCGTGAACAAACTGGCTGAAACCAACTTATTGTGTGATATAAAAAAAAGTGTGCAACAACTGGTTGACAAGATTGCTGCCGGCATTAATATTAATGGCCGTAAAAACTTACCTGTGATAAGTTTTGAGAGTTTTGAGAGTTGAAAGTTTTGATAGTGATGCACCGAAGAAAATAATATTTGTTACTAAAAATGATTTGGTTGATAATTCTAATAACAATGATAATTTTGATATGATTATTAATAAAAAACGTTTGAAGCGTATTTCATCGACAGTAAAATACAGTTCTAAGGTTATCATTGGTCCGTTGTCATCTAATGGTTCTAAAATAACCGCAAGTAAAATTTTTTTGTGAAAGAGGATTTTTCATGTTGACAATGTTGTTAGAGGTGTGGCGGCTGATATAATTGAGTATCTTAAAACAATTAATGTCGACATGCTACCCTGCTTTTAAAAAGAAGGAAGGTGATGTCAAACCTGATGAATTTCAATTATTCACACCTTTTTGACAATGTATTGATGCTAAATACTCAGATATAATTACGAGAGATAGTTCTAAATTTATTTAATACTGCCAAAAAGCTTTAGTGCTGTCTTTCATTTTTCTAAAAATTTTTATCGTATAATTATTAATAAATTGAATTAACTTCTTAATATCTTTTTTGATTTTTTAAATTTATTAAATGGAAAACAGCTTTTAAGGATCAAATATTTTTTCCATGTCGTATTTTTATATCTTATCAAATTTTTTAAACACTAGGGGATAGTTGCATTAGATTTATTATTATTGCCTCTACTTTCTTTTCCAATCTTATTATGTGATTCATCAACAATCAATGGCAAAAGCTTATTTTAAGCTTCTAACATTACAACGGTAAAATATTTTCATAATTTATTGAGTTTGACAGTCACAACACTCAGCTGATACCGTGTTTAATTCAGTGTTAACATATTCTTTCATATATTCATACCTACCCCTGGTAAATCGAATTTAGGAAAATAACGTTCATTAATAAAGTTCCAATCATATTTAACAACAATAGCAAGGGAGATGTGTTCACTTCACCATTTCATATAGGGAGCTGTGAGGTTACCAATCTTATACACTAAATCCTTATCATGAACTAACAACTAATCTAATATGTTAAATTTCTGACAAGATCGATACCGAGTAGCCGTAGTTATCATTTGAAATAAATAGGTTTCTCACACAATTTAAACTCTTTAGAAATTTTAACAAGATTTATCAGGTTGATTCTATTAACAGTACATCCATCTTCATGGTTTTGGACAATTGTTTTATTCATTTTTCTAATTTATTTTTAAACTAAATTTTTGTAAATATTTTGAACATGTTTACAATTCACTCAGTTACGAAGAATGCAAATCAGCAACTTGAACTGATGCAGAATCTGATTAGAGAACTTCCAGTAGCAAACAGGACCTTGTTATCATGGGTCATCGTCCATATGTCCCAAGTTATTGAAAAGGTTGTTTTCTCTCCTTATTTTCATATTATAAAAAATGCAGGATAAATTTATTTATTTTGTAAATCACACTCTGTCAAACGCAGAGCGTGTAACAACATGCAATGTATATGCAGGATAAATTTATTTATTTTGTAAATCACACTCTGTCAAACGCAGAGCGTGTAAAATAAAAATTACGATTATAAAAAATATTAGTTACGTTAAGTAACTATTTTGTCTAAAGTTGATACTGTGTCTTCTAAGATTATCAGAGGTATTGATTGCATAAATTCTTGGTTGAAATGTAATTGTCTTGTTTTTAATAAGAATAAAACTGAAATGATGTTGGTTTGTTCTAGAGTTTAATTTTCTAAAATTAGTTCGAATGAAATAAATGTGTTAGGTTCTTTCATTAAACTGTCATCTGTAGTTATACATATTAGTTATGTAGTTATGTGTATTGTTGTTGTTGTTGCCTTTTCCGGGGGGCCCTCAGGATTTCAATCGAGGTTGGAGCCAATCCGCCACTGCAACAGGGTTGCTCCAGAGGTCTATTGGTTGAAGATTCGTGGAGTTTTGAGGACAGCTAAACAAATGTTGAACATCATCTGTATGATTGTTGCAGAAAGGACAGGTTTTGATGTGCCCACTGTCGATTCTGTTTTTGTAGCTGTTTAGAAGAATACTATGGCCAGATCGGAGTTTGGCGAGGGTCCATCTGATAGCCCTTGGGAGTGATTCTTCCGAAGGATCTATTTTTGGTGCTGGAGGAGGCCATCCATCGAGCAATAGTAGTGACTGGTACGACTCAGCGGCGGCTTTAGCAGTGTTTGTATGTAGGCTCATTAAAGCCGTCTTCAGAGTGTTATCGTCAGTTATTGTTGGTAGAACCGCATTTATTGTTGATGACCATTTTGAGAAGAGGGTGGTCTTTATGTCACGATGAGGACGAGGTTGTATGATGATATTACGGCACGGGCGGCTTGGGTTATGGCATAGGAGGAGGAATTGTGAGGCTATTAGCTCTGAATGCTGTCTTATTGTTAACATCTGGCATTCTGAGTATAGGTGTCGTTCTGATGCGACGGCATGGCAACCTGTAACCAGACGTAGTGCAGCATTCTGAGAGCGTTGAAAAACTTGAATCTGACGTCAGCGATGCCCTGATTAGACAGGCATACTCGATTGTTGAACGACCGATGGTTTTGTAGGTCTGTAGAAAAGTTTCCTTATCCTGACCGAAGGTTTTACCACTGAGTGCCTTTAAAATATTGGTTCTTTTAGAGGCCTTCGATGCTGCTTGTTTATGATGTTGTGAGAATTAAGAATTAAGAAAGAATTAAGAATTGAAAATTAAGAAAAAAGAATTAAGAATTATGTGTATTTAAGTGTTATGTTAGTTAAATCTTTAAATTTTAAATCTTTTTTATTTTAAAAATCTAAAATTAATTAAGAGATATGTGTCTTATGATGTATTTCAGCAACATGTAGCTTTTATCTTGACTCGTTTAGATTATTGCAATTGTTTAGTTTTTCCGGTTTATATTGATTTGCTTAAATCTATTCAATAGTTCAAAATACTGCAGTCCTTATCCTGACCGAATGTTTATTTGGATTTAAAAATTTGATGATATCTCCGAAAGCTTAAAGTCTCTTCATTTGTTGCCAGTTAGACAATCCTTAAAATTGCAGTGTTATCTTTTAAATGTATTACTGTCTTTGTCCAGGCTATTTAAAATCTGCTTGTAAGGTCTGTTGATTTGTTGTCCTATTGTATATCTCTTCTTCTTTTAATAGCATGGTATTTTTATCATTGTTTGTTAACTTATTTATATAGAGAACAATGTTTTTAAACTACTTTTTTATTCATTTTTATGTTATATTTTTATCTTATACGGGCATGAGAATTTCCGACCTGCTCCCGCAGGTAGGTTAGTCAGTTACGAGTACGTAAAATACGCCCTCTCTCACCACGACCAAAGGTGCATTATTGTGATCACCTAACTCGATCTAGGCTAGACGCATATTGTCCTTTATGAGACTCATCTGTAGCCCGAGTTAGAACACTAACTTTGTGCAATTATTCTCAAAAAATTTTGCAAACTAAGGTGTTTTTTAGGTAATTCACAAAAACACATTTTGGTCGATAAGGGAATACTGTTATTTTGCTAAACTTCTCTCGTTTAATACTTATATTATATTACAAACTACAGATGTTAGAGAGACTGGTCTGTAGTTTGAAGGGTCTAATTTGTTTTTTTTTAATTAACGTTAGCACATAGCCACAATTCTGGCAATTTACCGCTTTGATAAGATTTATCAAATATTAATATTAGTGCTCATATTTTTCAATTCTCTTGTTACCCATGAATGTTTACTATTTTTATTACAATGATTGTCTGTTTTCATTTTTGGAACATATTTATGGCAGCTTTCATTATATAATTTTAATCATTTATAGTAACATTCTTTTACATCTTTATAATGTGAACTCTCTTTTATTTCCAGAAAAACATGAAATATAGTAAAATGAGATAAAAGTCTAATTAAAATCTAACAAAATAAAATAAAATAAATAAAGTTGATTAAATGAAATTAAGTACAATAGTATTCTACGATGCTCATCATTTGAAATAAATGAGTACAACGAGATATAGTTAGTTTTAAACGAGCAGTTCAAATGTTATTACGTTCACAGTAGGTGGCATAAGATGACGGTATTAGAGAGTTAATAAGGTTATTATAAAATTGATCTGACCAAATGTTATTGATTAATGATAAATTTAAAAAATTGCAAAAACCCAATGTTGAAATCTCAAAAGTATTAACTATTATTTTCAGGTGTATTGAATTGTCATGCAAATTATTTTTGAGATTTTCTGAGTATTTGGTGGCTTTATATTCTTTTGAGTTGAGTAGGTTGGATTCATGGCAGACTGTCAGCTCCAATATTTCTATTATGTCGTCACGAAGTATTGCGATGTCAGGACGTAGGGATTTGAAGAGACAAGACACTGGAGGGATCCCATCATAATCCACATCGGCATATATCGAAACCTCTAGACCTGCGCATGTTTTCAACCTTTCTATAATTATGTTTAAAATTATGTTGTGACGCGTTGTGAATCTTTTCAGTGCTGCTGTTAGACAGAACATGTTTGTTTGTTTGCCACGCTTTACACAATGGACAGTCAGCCGTTGATGATTTGCCCCATCTAAACAAATTTGCATTTGTGGGGAGTTGTTGGATGAGACTTCTCCTAACAAATTTGAACAGTACTTCTGAGAGGTTTGCAGTGAATTTCGACCAGTGAGCAATTCTAGCTGCGGGAATCCGGTCTTTGATCACTTTTAAAATTGTCTCTTGGCAACAGAGTAGCGATAGATGTTCGAGTTCTGCATTTTGTTGTTGGATCGTTAGCATGCTGAGTGCCGGTTTTATGTCCTTTGAGTCAATTGTCGATTTTTATATAGTTGCTATAGTTCTTGAGTTCTTTGGTGCCGTTTGATTTCAGGTAGCTACGGAGTTTTAATCTCAAAGATTCGGCACAATTTTTGAGAGATCTAACGTTTAGGCCGCCTAATTTATATGGGAGCGACAATGTCTCCGACAGACAGCTACTAATGGGCAATGACAGCCATGACACCATGATCTTACTGTTTTGGTGATTAGGGTGTCCAGATGCATACTAATCCAAGTCAGTGAAATGCTGTACATGCAAAATTCAAATGCAAATTGGGATTGAAGATATTTTCTAAGGATTTCAAGCTTCCACTGAACTGTTGTATCTAGTTCATTGACGGTTAATAGTAATGTTTTGAGTTTGATAATCATCTGGTTTTTGATGTTCGTGTAGTTGCCTTCGAAATCATATTTTTTCTCCAGATATTCGAAATAACCTCCGATGTCAACATGGGGGATTTGTTTGATGTCGATCGATAGCGCCGGAAGGAATTGTTCGTAAACTCCGCTGCGTTTTCGCATACCGATCGAGAAACATTTGTCAATTTTCAAACTCATTCCAGTTGCTTTGCACCAAGTGTGATTTACATCTATGAGTTTTTGAGCACTTTCGGTGCTGTTGGCGATAATGGCCGTGTCGTCTGCGAACTGAAGCCACGCTTTTGTCTTTAAGCTAGCTGGCGGACCCCATATGTACCCGCATTGTTGGTACTCTGTTTGTTCTATGACTTTCATCAGGGGGTTGAAGCAGAGGTTGAAGAGCAGTGGAGAGACGGGATCACCTCTAGTTGGTCACATCCGGAAATAATAAAATAATAATAATAATAATGTCATTTTAAATAGCGCCATGGCAAGCGTTTGAGGCGCATTATCATCATTACAACAAACACACGGTGCATAAATACACGTGAATCAACGCATTACACTTTTTTGCATGTGATAGGCGGGGATCTTTTTGCATTCGAACCCGGACACTGCATCAACAATGCCAGACACCTTAGCCTTTACACCATCGCGCCGCTTGATCTTTGAATAATAATTCCCAATCCATATTAATAAAAAATTTATTTAAACTACATAATTGTTTTTTTCATATAAAAATTTTTCTTTCACATTTTCTTTATTTTCTTCCGAATCATTTTCTTCGGAATAAAGGAAAAGTATGTGTGTGTGTGTTTGTTTGTGTGTTTGTAAGTGTTATAACTATTCATAATAACATTTAAGCATTTTTTTTATCATAATTTAATTATTATATGCCATGTAGTTCTGGGCATGACATAAAACTGCATCTACGCTGCCTTGCGTGCTTTTGAGCAAAAGGTTAGGCCAACCGTTTATAATTGGTGGTTGTCGTCAGGATGGGTGTTCGGATGTAAAAAGTTTCCCCAAAATTTATTCCATGCCATCACATGTTTTTTGTTCTTTGAGTTTGAATCACTATAGCTATATCTAAATTTCAATATATGATGACCGTGTTCAATGTTTCTCAGAGGTGGTGAGTTTTACAACATGTTGTTGTTGTGTTGTCTACAAAAACGGCGAGGACATTGTATCGCTATAAAGTGATATTCGACTTTCTGTGAGATAGTAGATAACTTCTTAAACCAAAATCTGATGTGCATAGTTTACCACAATGGGGGCATCGAGGACCAGTTGGTTTCAATTCTCTTGATGTTGCTGCATGACGTATAAGTCGACGCCTGTAAGAGGCATTTGTCCATTCCAACATAAAACTTGTCAGACCAGCTTTACAAATCTTTTTCCATGTAGACCGATCTTTCGCTATTTTTTCAAGTCCAGCCGAGTTGATGTTACATTTCTGAAATACGCTTTTCACTTTGTCTACGAATTGCTTCTTTAGCCGACCGACTGAACGACAGCCATTTGATAGTTCGCTGTATAACAAACTACGAGATAAACGAGACTTCGCCATAAGAATATCATGACCTATCAAGCACAGCTGTTATTGTAACAATAGATATTCGGCCGGTGTAGTACATACAGCCTTAAACTAGGAAATAGATTTTGTGCCACCATCTTATTTCAGGAATGCTGCGAAGGCAGCTGTTATGTGCAGGACACATCGCTAATTATTGTCCTATTGTTTATGGACGATAATTTATTGTTAAGGTGACTCTAATTGTGAACATGCTTTATTGTATTCGTTCAATTCGTTGATTATAGAACTTGTTACTCGTTATATTTATTTAGCCGTAATAAGATAGTATACGTGCATTACGCTTATTGTTGTCTAATTAGTTTAGTTTCAACTCTTCAAATCACAAAACACGACAGTGACGCAGTCGACAGGATCCCCGATTTACGGTGGATACAAATTCAAGAATGGCGGAAATGAAGGAGATGATGAAGATGTTTACTGAAATGATGTCGAAGCAACGGTTAGAAATGGCAAAGATATTGCAATCTTTTAAAGCCACGCCAGTACCGAAATTCGAATCATTCCATCCCGAAAAGGAGTTGTTTAAAGACTACATCAAAAGGTTTGAAACTTTCTTGCTGGCCAATTCAGTCTCGAAGCAAAATGCAGCTCAGGTATTTCTTACAAATCAGAGTTCGGATATATATAAAACCCTGGAGACGGTTTCAAAACAAATGTTTCCACCTCGTGATGTAAACTCATTGGATTTCAAGGAGATGGTCGAATATATGAATTCAGCTTTCAACCCTACAACTTTTCTGATTAGGGAACGCTACAAATTCTGGACAAACTGCAAAAGAAAACCGGGCGAATCAGTTCAAGAATTAGCAAACCGAATTCGACAGTCTGCAGCTACATGTGATTTTCTCAATATTGAAAACCCATTAGATGAAGCGTTGAGGACAAATTTTATTTGCAACATTCAAAATGAAGCAATTTTGAAAGCTCTTTTCAGGATTCCAGAAGCTCAGCTTTTCTTTTCCAAAGCTATCAAGATTGCAGATGAAATTGAAAGTGCAGCAATAGTAGCTAAAGATACGGTCTATGGGGGTACGTCTCACAGTGATCCGGTTCTGCTGGTACATTCCAGAGGTAACACGGGGGTTTATGTAAAATAGATGAAGAAAGATCCAAAAGGGGCTTTCAAACCAAGTAGAAATTTTGGAAAGTTCCATCCAAATTTCAATTCGTCATGCCAAAGATGTTGAAAACATGGCCACTGGGCTTCAAATTGTTCCTCCAAAGGGATGAAATGCTCACAATGCAATAAAATGGGTCTCTAAACAAGTGTGTTTTGCTGCCAAATTCAAAAGAAACGTCTTAACCATAAAAACTTTTAAAGAGGATGATCAACTGCAGCAAGAGCTACATTTTAAGAACTTCGACAAAACTTTTGAAATGGACAGTGGTGCCAGAGAAAATTTTTGCGATGTCAGCGTCTGGGAAGATTTAGGTTCCCCTCCTTTGGTTTCGGTGAGTTCTCAGTATCGTTCACCAACCGGCAATAATATCCCAGTCAGAGGTGCTTGCTCAGTAGTTGCCACGATTTCAAATAGTTTAGACTAGAAACCTATAAAAATTAACGTAACAGACATTCCGGGTTTAAATTTAATCGGTCGAAGATCAATTAAAGATTTCGAAATAGATATCAACAAGATGTTGAGAGAACAGCTCGGTTGTCTATGTAGAATTTTGAATTGGACATCGAATTCCGAGAAAATACAACATCGGTTTTCAGAATACCACGAACTGTTCTTTTTCAATACAAGACAAAGTAGATGAAGCTCTGGAAGATGGGGTGAGGCGAGGAATTTGGAGCTCCACTGATATCAATGACTGGGGAACTCCTGTAGTCCCAATAATTAAAAAAGGTACAAACTCCAAAACCAATCTACGAATATGTGGTGATTACTCAGTAACAGTTAATCCTCAACTCGAGTTTCACAGATACCCAATGCCTTTGCCTGAGGACCTCATGAGAAAATTAGCCGGGAGTTTGTATTACGCCAATATCGATCTGGCCGATGCATACAATCAGATTCAACTTTCAAAAGAGAGCCAGAAACGCCTTGCTTTAAGCACACATCGAGGTGTGTTTCTTCAAAAACTTTTACCTTTTGGTATACTATCGGCTCCAGCATATTTCCAGGAAATCATGAATGGACTCACTAATGATCTTCCAAATGTGGTGGTTTACTAGGATGACATTTTGATTCGTGGAAAATCAGCAGAGGAACACATCCAAAGTTTGAGAAAACTATTTCAGCGTCTCCAAGAAAAGAGTCTTAAATGCAATTGCCATAAATGTTCATTTGCTAGACAATCTGTTGAGTACTTGGGTCATACCATTTCTCATAGGGGGATAGGCCCAGGTAAAAAAATTGATGCCGTAGTTTCAATGCCCCGACCAGAAAATGTTTCAACATTAAAATCATTTCTTGGATCGGTTCAATTTTACAAAAAGTTCCTTCCAGGTTTGTCTAGCGTTGTGGAACCATTAAATCGTCTGACAAGAAAGAATGAATTGTGGAAATGGACATCGGATCAAGAAAATTCATTTCAAGGTTTAAAGAGGATGATATTTTCAAGTGTGATGTTATCGCATTTCGACAAATCATTACCAGTGGAAATAGCATGTGATGCTTGAGAAGTGGGTATTAGTGCCGTTCTATTCCATAGATTCCCAGATGGATCAGAACGTCCTGTTTTCAATGTTTCAAAGACACTTTCAAGTGCTCAGAAAAATTACAGCCAGATTCATAAGGAAGCACTTGCAATTATTTTTGCCTTAAAAAATTCCATTCATACCTGTTTGGAAGAAAGTTCACAATTGTGACGGATCACAGACCACTTCTAGCTTTATTCGACCCGACGAAAGCTACTCCTAAACTGGCATTAAACCGACTGACAAGATAGGCTCTAATTTTACAACAATACGACTACATGGTTAAATACAGGAAGACTTTAGAACACGGAAATGCAGATGTGTTGAGTCGCTTACCATCGGTTGAAAATCCAAAATTTGATGCTGCAGAGGAGCAACTGGATTTTTCAAAGGTGTGTACAATTAGCTCAGTCAGCCAGAAAATGTTGCATTTAGATCTAAAGTTGTTTGAGAATGAATCGCAAAAAGATCTGGTTATTTTTAATGTCGGTAAATTCCTTCAGAAGGGCTGGCCAAGAGAAATTTCAAGCAAGGAAATTCTACATTTTATGAAATTAAAAAATTCCTTGAGTCAGGCAGGAGGCTGTTTACTGATGGGAAACAGAGTGGTAATCCCAGAATCTTTCAATAAAAGCCCTCGAACTTTTACATCTGGGACACTTTGGCATGCAAAGAATGAAGCAACAGGCACGATCAGCGATTTATTGGCCAAACATGGACAGAGACATCGAAAGATTGTGCAGAGAATGTTCATCATGTCAAGAACATCAGAACAATACTCCTAAAGCGCCCAACGAGCCTTGGCCTGTTCCGGATAGACCTTGGGGTAGATTACACATCGACCATGCCATAACCTTTATGGGAACAAATTGGCTCGTGATCGTGGATTCCTTTTTCTAAATATCTAGTATCCATCCAACAAAAAAAATTACGGCATCGTCAACTATTGACTTACTAGAACAGGAGTTTACACATTTTGGATACCCGCTCACAATGGTAACTGATAATGCTACAACTTTCACTTGTTTGGAATTTCAACTCTTTTTGAAAGAGAGGGAGATTCAGCACCTTACAGGTGCCCCATACCACCCGGTGACTAATGGTCAAAGAAATGATCTGTGAACGATTTTTCAACTGCATCTGTAAAAATTTGTTAAAAAATATTAATAACAGTGCAAATAATAAAAATAAATTTAATAAAAACAATAAATTAAAAAAAGTTGAAAAGTAAAAAAAATTATATAATAATATAATAATAATAACTCTAATACTAATATACTAATTATTTGTATTAAATTTTTTAATTAATTCGGAATGATTTATTTTTTGTATTGGTTAACTAACAAAAATTAAATCATAAAATGATTGATAATTTTGGCTTGTTAGGGAAAATTTTATGATATGTTAAGTGAAATATTTATTTCTTGAAGGAGCATTCCTTATTCAAAATATCTCGTTATTTTTAAATCACAGATGATAATAAATTTTTTTAAAATTTTTGTTTGTGAATGAGGCACTTGCATGATGAGCATTTTGTAATGTTTTCAGGAAAAGTTTAATAAGATGAGTTTGCAAAACATTTCAATAGTCCTAAGTCCCACAATGAAAATCAGTCACAGAGTTCTCAATGTTCTTTTTACTTATTCATCTGTTCTCTTCAAGGACACTGTCATCAAAAAGTAATTTTAACATTTCATATGTATATGTATATATATATATATATATGTGATTATATATATATATATATATATATATATGATTATATATATGATTATATATATGACACTGTCATCAAAAAGTAATTTTAACATTTCATATGTATATGTATATATATATATATATATATATATATATGTGATAAAATCTACCGAATTTTTAGCTTTTCAATATGTCTAACACAGTGTTGTCCAACCTTTTTGTTCAGAGGGCCAGATTGACAATTTAGCTAGAAGTCGCGGGCCGGATTAAAAATTTGATAGCCAATTTTGCATTATTAACAATAAATAAAAGTGTAACACATAATAATGGATATATATTTTTTTATTACAAAATAAAAGTATATATGTAAATACATTAATGTCTAATTTTAGTGAGAAATTTGACATTGTTTGCGTTTATATAAGTACTCTATATCTGCTCCAACATTTGAAGTCGCTATACGCAATGAGGCTGTAAAACGCCCATCTTTAAGTAAAGATCTTGACTTCGTCTTTGTTTTTTTCATTCTTGAAAACAGTTGTTCACAGCAATAAGTACTACCAAACAAAGCGATAAACTTCTTGACATCTTCTGTCAAATTAGGATAACTTTCTGACAATATGTAACACTTGTAGAAAGTTAGCAAATCATGTTCCACAAGAGATCTCTTCAAATCACTGTTATTCTGAAGATCAATTAGCTCCATTTGGTATTTGTCAGCAGCATCAGTGGGGTCAACATTAAATGGGTTACTTAGAAATTTCATAAAGTCATTGTGCTTTTTAAAATCCTGAAACCTTTGCTGGAAATCATCGATCAGTTTGAAAAGTAGTTCATTGTACTTTTCATGCTGCACTGTGTCCATAGAGGTCTTGTGGAAAGAATTGCACAATGTATTACTTTTTTCTGAACCATCTGTTTCTGAACTAACTTTAACTTTTCAATAAAAGTAACAATGTGTTCATACAATCTGTGCACAAGCTGGTACTTTCCTTGAAGTCTAACATTCAATTCAGCCATACATTTTGTCCTTTAAATCAAAAATGCCAAATCATTCAACCAGAAGTTGTCATCCAAAAACGCTATCTCCTTTTCTTTGTTAACTATGAATGTCTTTATTTCATGACGTAACCTCCAGAATCTGGATAGCGTGGTTGACTTGCTTAGCCACCGAACTTGGCAAAAGTATACAATATCATCATAATCTGAGCCCACTTCTTCAAGAAATGATTTGAATTCCCTGTGGTTAAGACCTCTAGATCTGATAAAGTTAACAGCTGACACAATCTTTTCCATTACATCCTTCATGTCAAGGGTCTGGCACACAAGTTTTCTTGGTGAATAATACAGTGGTATGTAATGATATCCTGAGGCACTGATTGTGCTAACAAGGTTACAAATCCACTCTTCTTTCCTATCATACTTGGCGCTCCATCTGTTGTTACACCAGCAAGTTTGTTTTTGAAAAGCTGGAATTTTTCCATTGCCAGAATAACTTGTTCAAAAATATCCTTTCCAGTTGTTGTGCTCTTCATTGGGCACATGTCCAACAGTTCCTCAACTATATCAAACGTTTTCCTAATTCCTCTAACAAATATTGCTAATTGAGCAGTGTCACTGATATCTGTGCTCTCATCAACTGCCAAACTATAATATTCACAATCGTTAAGTCGCCTGACCAAGGTATCTTCAATATTTTTCGCCATATCGTCAACTCTTCTACCAATAGTTTGATGGGAAAGACTCACGTTTTCCACCAAAGACTTTTGTTGGGCAAACAACATCTGTAAATATCTCAAAGCAGTTTTTCACCAGTTCTCCATCAGAAAATGGTTTTCCTCTCTTGGCTATAGCTTCTGCAATTAAATAGCTAACTTTTGTTGCTGCATCGGCACTCTGGTTGCCAATTTTAAACAATGACTGTTGAGCAACAATTTCCTGTTTCATTGAGTTGATGCGATCAGTTCGTGTTTGGCCCACCACACTATCAAATTTACTGCTATGTTTAGAGCAGTAATGTCGCTTGATGTTATATTCCTTGTGAACGGCAATTGTTTCTTGACAAATGAGGCACAAAATAACATCGGCTTGCTGCACAACAAAATAACTTTCTGTCCACGAACTTTTAAAAATACGATTTTCAGAATCAATTTTACGTTTTTTATCGACGGACGTCATAATATCGTCTGCTTGTTACGTTTTATTTACGTTGTCCTTTGCGTCGTCAAGGAAACTATTTTAAATGGATCGCGGTCGTAGCGCATTATTATTAATTAATGTTTTTATTAATACAAGAGTTTAAATTATTTTTAAAAAGTTTAAAATTTTCATCTAACCAACTCAATAAAAATACTTTAAATTTTATATTTTGAATATTTTTCTAAGAAGGCCGGCGGGCCGGATGAAAACCTTTGGAGGGCCGGATTCTGGCCCGCGGGCCGCTGGTTGGACAAGCCTGGCTAACATTAATTTTTTAATTATTATCCAATTTACTAAAATTAATTAGAAAATCGTTGGTGTTCATAGTGAAGCGTATATGGGCCATATTTTGATTTTACTCATCTTTAGCGCTTAAATATGAATATTTCAAGATTTCACAATTTTTTATGTGTACAAAATTTTTTTATTCTTTTTTGTCCTGTGCCAAGTGCTTTTATTCTGCCTTTTATTCTCTAAACATTAATAAATCGGTAGAATTTGTTACATATTTCAAAAATTCGGTCTTCTACCGGCATATATATATATATATATATATATATATATATATATGTGTGTGTGTGTGTGTGTGTGTGTGTGTGTGTGTGTGTTTGTGTGTGAAGTTTTTTGGCGCGCATGTGGAATGAATGGCGCAAGTGTGTATATGTTAGCGCGCATGTTGTATGAAATGGTCAGGTGGGCAGGTTGGTCGAATGTTGTATGAATTGGTTTTGTGTGCAGGTTGGTAGAATATGGTATTTAAATAGTGAGTATGTTTGAGAATGAATGTTTTCTCAGTTTTTTTAGAATTTTAGTATATAAGCGTTCTGGACAATTGTTAAAAAGAAAAAGGAAAGTTAGTGTTTTAAGTTAGTGTTTTGGATTAGTATTTTGAATTAGTTTTTGGGTTTATTGAGGTTGGTAATTGGTCGGTCGGTACCTGCATGTTTGGTTGCTCTGGCGTTTCTTGTTTTGGAATTTCATTCATTATTACGGCTAGTAAAAATATTTTTCGTTTATTAAGAATATTTAATTTAGTTCTGTCGTTGACTTTAAAAATATTTGATTTAAAGAATATTATAAGTCAATATTGTTTTGTTTGTTTTATTTTTGTTTATTAATAGAATTATTTCAGTTAGGTTTTGTTTGTCACTTTTAAAAACTAATACATGTTTGAAGGAGACTTGCTAGCGGTTAATAGGGCCGGATTAACCGACCAGCAAGCAGGGCGCGATAATTCTTCCGCCCGGCCCGTATTTTTCGACCCGGAAATAAAAAGTTGTGAAGAAGAGGCGAGTCCCGGTCAGAAGCGAGACTGCCTAGACTGGCGGCGGCTGTTGTTGATATTCGAGCGAAGGAAAAATTTGGCCAGCGGCAAAAGTTCACACACACACAACACACACACACACACACACACACACACATATATATATATATATATATATATATATATATATATATATATACACACACACACATGCAATATTTGATAAAATCTATCGAATTTTTAGCTTTTGAAAGTTTACGTTGGGCTTTTCAATATTTCTAACAGTAGTTTTATAATTATTTTCCAATTTATTAAAATTAAGAAAATCGTTGGTGTTCATGGTGAAGCGTATGGGCCATATTTCGATTGTACTCTTTATTGGCGCTTATATAGTATCCTCTGAGCTTTACCGCTCCTGTTGGTGTTCATGGTGAAGCGTATAGGCCATATTTCGATGTTATTCATCATCAGCGCTTATATAGGGATATTTCAAGGTTTTACAATTTTCTGTGTGTGTAAAGTGTTTGTATTCCGCTTTGTCCTGTTCGTTTATTATATTTTGGTCCTGTCCTTTTATTATACCTTTGTTCTGTTCATTCTCTTTGTTTTGTTCATTCTCTTAATGAAAGGCTTAACAAGCAAAGAGTAACGATTTTCTTATTAATTTTAATAACTTGGAAAATAATTTAAATGTTGATGTCACATGTCTGTTTAAATGTGAAAATTCAAAAATTGCTAAATAAAAATTATCATTGATTCTGAATATTCAACTGAAATAAAACCATTTTTTGTTTTAAATAGTTTTTCCCACTCAGCTTCTCATAAATATTTACAAACTGCCTTAACTATTCCATTGGGCGAATTTCAATCAATACCCATGCTCTTTTTTAAAGTTTATTTGAGTAAATGTAGTATACTGAGACGGTCAAACCTAAGTGTTCAGATATTGTTTAATATCTCAAGTCGTTAAGGAGCGTAACCCGCATGGGACAGCTAATTGTTTTATAAGACTCGTGAACCTAATATTGCAACATGCAACAGGCATGGAAGTCTCGATATACTAAGTGAAGTAGAATGAATTTCAATTCATTAAATAGATGCGTTAAAAACTTTTTTAAATAAATTTTGAGGCATATTTATCATGTATTTCCTGAGATGGTGACAGGCGATATTGACAGGTAAACTGATGACTTTTTTGCATAATTTGCATTGAACATGACTGCAGATACGTTCCTCCTCTGAAACCTGCCACTTCAAGATGGACTCTAGAACTACCTGAATGTTCATCGGCAATCGAAGAAGAACTGAAGAAGCAGGAATCACTACTGAATCACCTGCATGAAGACCTTATGAAGGTTTGTTACATTATAAGTTTACATGCCTGCATTATAATGCCGGTAAACTCAAGTGTCGAAGTCAGAGTCGGAATTTTCAGGAGTTAATGTCAGATAAGTTTCAACTAAGTCTGGCTCCGCAAAGTGTTGAGATTTTTAATTTTTATCTTAAGGATAATTTTTCAAACTTAATTACGGTTGCATTATTAATTACTTAATTACGGTTACATTGCTCAATCGAACCATAGTTACAAATTAGGCTTCGTAATTGACTAAAAATAAATATTGTTACAATTACAATAACCAATCAATCAATCTTCGTTTAGCGTCCAGAGACCCAGTTCCTCCGAGGAAGGACGTTGTTTTCTTTGCCATCAACTTTTTGCGCCAAATTAGACGATCAGTATCCATTTCATTTAAATTTAGAGCTTTCATGTCTTGTTCGATTGTTTGCGACCAAGACTTCTTGGACGGCCTTTGGGACGTGTGCCAGGAACTTCACCATCTGCAAGAAAAGTTATGGCACTGTTTCCACTTCGTTTGACATGCCCAAACCACCGCAGACGGTGTTGCCGGCATTCGTCCTTTATATCATCTAAACCAGCACGACGCAGGATTTCGGTAGATTTGATGTGGTCCTTCAGACTAATTCGTTGCATCTATCAGAGCATTTTCATATTGGTTCGGTGAAATTGCTGTTCCAGTTTGGTTGTCATTGGCCATGTTTCTGCACCATATAATAACACCGGACGTATCACAGATTTTTAAAGTCTTGATCGTAGTGGCCGCGCTGCATCCAACGACGCGATGACGGTTGTCGGATGACGCTGGGTCACAAACTGCGTGTTGATGGGTTGAAATGTATTCAACGTAGGATGATATTCATATCAATGCTCAAACGTATCATCAAATCCAATGTCTCCGTTCCCAAAGAAAGCTACCGACTGAAGTTCATAATTTATTACAACACCAACCGAACATCCAGCTTTATCGTTAAAAATAACAACACACGTCCCCCCAACAAACTAGAGAGAACCAATCTCGTATACCGATTTTCTTGTCCCGTGCCACACTGTGTTGTGGAGAGTTATATCGGCCATACGAAAACTACTCTCTCTAGAAGACTCACCATGCATACACAGAATGGTGCCATTAAGGACCATATGGAACGGGTACATCATCAACCGCTTACGAGGAACATATTGGATCCCAACACAACGATCCTTGATTATGAACCCGATCCAGTCGCCTAA
>NW_008703570.1:2547031-2554378 GCF_000326865.2 Helobdella robusta | reverse complement strand
ATCACACATATCAACCGCAATAGTTGTATCACAACGCATACACAGCAATATTATATATCTGGCGCACATGTCATTCGTAATTAGTTTTCACTAACGTTTCTCAACCATGTTAAAACTTTTATAAAATTTCTATATTTTAATTATTTTACTAAACATTTTATTTAAATTACATTATTTTATTTATATAATCTACATAAACTTTAGTTATTATGATATTTACAACAAGGTTAATTTATTTCACAATTTAATACATATTTTATTTTCTATATTTTCACATTTTACATTAGGCATTTACTTTAATTAAATTATATGTTTAAACAATATTTAGGCTCTGAAGATGGCATTACGCCGAAACAGCGCTGTTAGCTTTATTCCAGTTTTAGATAAATATGAACTCAAACACTTCCGCCTCGTTGAATGTCTTATAAAGAAGTTAATTAATGCAAAATGGGCAAACAATTTCAATGAAATTTGCATATATATATATATATATATATATATATATATATATAGATTTTATGTATAGACATTTATCATTAACAATCTGTGTCTTCATCCAACTGTATTTTATTTTACTTCATTTATTTATTTTATTATTTTTAAAATACAATGAAAGCTTTTCATTTGCTGGAGGCATAGGAACGTCAGTTCGCGTCTCTATTTTCTGTTTATGTTATATTATGTTATAGCTTCAGTTCTCGCTATATCCACAACACCGTGTTGTAGCTTCCAACGATAGTCAAGAGTTCGTTTATCCGTAGGTTCAAGATCTCCGATAGATGAACACAACAACTTTAAAACGCAAACTACGTTAAACGTTTATTTAATACCAGCAGTAATAGAAACAATAACTTAATCCTAATAACTACACAAAATCACATTAATCACATTTACGCCGTGTTATTATCGTTATTCTCTCGTCGCTCTTCGTTATTTCGTGCACTTCTTTCTCTATTCTTTCTCCATTCTCTCGTTCCTTTCCCTCCTTATTTTGTTGGTGATGCCGCGTCACGTGACTTTCCAATCGTTCACGCCTTTTTGCTAGTAAGTGCATCACATGACTTTTACAACTGTTTTCATTGGCTCCGCCTTTTCATTAAATTATCAAGCGCTTCACTTTAATTTCTAATTACCAATTCTTATCTTGCCTTCACGTCTGTAAGAGTATTAATTAAAATATTAAAATGTTTAAAAACATTTGGCAAGTTATTTTTGAGATTTTTTTTGTATTTATCAACTTTTTATAGTTTGGATTTAGTAAAGTTGATTTCATGGCACGCTGCTAATTCCAATATTTCAATTGTATCTCCGCAGACAATTATTATATCTGGCTTGAGCGAGTTGAATAGATGTGACACAGGTCGAATTGATTCATCTTCAGTATTAGCGAAAACAACTACATCGGATTTAATACATGATTTGATGTTATTAAAAATTATTGAGAGAATTTTGTTGTGGCGATTTAAATATCTTGCAAGCTCCGATGGCGAGCCACAGCACGACACTACATGTTTGTTTGTCTGTTTTTCTGTGCAAAGGGAACATGATGGATTAATCGTTTTTTCCACCTAAATAGATTTACGATTGTCGGCAACTGCTGGATGATATATTTCCTCGTAAATTTATATAGGACCTCTGGTAGGTGTTTTGTTGTGTTTGACCATCTTGAGATCTCTGAGTCCTGAATATGATTTTTATCTGATGATGATGATGATGATAATAATAATAATAATAATAATAGCAACAACAGCAACAATAATAATAAATTGAATTAACTTCCCGCCTCACAATTTTGACGCTGTCGCTGCCACCTTGACAACTATCGTTCAAATTTAAAAAAAATTTCAAGTTTTTCGTTGTTAAAGTTTTTCATTAGAATTTCATGTTCCTTTTTCGAATTTATTTGTATATATTTTTAATAATATTAACACTATAATTTTAAATCAATAAATGCACTGACGATAATGGTTTAACGTCGAAATAGATCTATTTGCAATAACAACAGAAAAAAATTTAATAAGCGAGTTGGAAGTGTTGTTGTGATTTGTTGTTGGATGTTGATGAAGGTTTTTCAGATTTGATGAAAATGGCTTCTGCGATTCTTAAATTGTATTGCTGTTGATTGTTGTATAAAATTTTTGTGTTGTTATTTAGAAGGTTCCTGGTTATTGGGGTGTTGTGGACAGTTTCTAGATGGTTTTTTATTGCTCCGTCTTTTTTTTGCATAGTGAGTATATGCGATAGTGTTGTAGTAGTCAATAGTATCCCTATATGTAAAAGGATCTTAATTTTGGGTTAGTTGGTTCAATATTTTTATGGATTATCATATTATTATGATTTACAAAAGCTACAAAACATCTAACCTTTTAATTTTGAATAATTGTCTACCTCACAACACTTCTCTTTTGAAACGTAGTCATCTCGTATATAAATTTTTTTGTCCTCTTGACGACCGTGAGCGTCTTCAAACTTCCTATATAGGGATGACTACCACAACACTATCGCGTAAACTCACTATGCACAAACGTGACGGTGCAATAAAAAACCATATATAAATTGTCCACAATACCCAAATAACTGGGAACCTTCTAGATAATAACAACACAAAAAATTTAAAATACAATCAACAGCACTACAACCTAAGGATCGCAGTATTCATTTTTATCGAATCTGAAAAACCTTCCATCAACATCCAACGACGAATCACAACACTTCCAATTCGAAGAATAAGCAGCAATAACGTTAATCGGATCAGATGACGTGGCTGAATCAGATAGCAAATTATCCACCATTTTGTATTCTACCGCAGTTTTACGCCAAAGACAACGTATTTCATTATTTGAGTTTGTCTTGAAATAGTTGCGGAGTTTTAATCTCATTCTCACGCTGTGTCCTTGAGTGAAACAATATTGTGACCACCAAACTTTAAAGGTAGACCCAGTATCTCAGACACACAGCCACTAATTGGTATTGATAGCCAACTTCTGGCAACTTCAACAACTAGATTGTCCAAATTGTTGGCAATCCACGTCAGTGAAAAACTATAACTTCGTAGTTTGAACTTCAATTGTGATGGAATGAATCTTTTTAATATTTGTTGTTTCATTTGAGAAGAAACATCGAGTTCGGTCGTAACTTTCAACAGACGCGTTACTTTGGAAACAACCTCATCTTTTGCTTTTGTGTCTTTCAATTTTGAATCATAAATTTTTTCCAGGTATTTTAATCCGCAGCCCATTTCCACTGTTGGAATAGGCATGTCATCTATTGTCAACCTGGGCAAAAATTGATCGTATAAGCCATCCTTTTACCTCATTCCAAACACACAACACTTATCGATTCTCATTTGCATACCAGACCATTTACACCAGGCTAGATTCAGATCAATTAACTTTTGTGCCCCATCCGAACTGTGTGAAATAATCTCATCAGAGGTTGGGCCCCAAAAGTAGCCGCATTTTTAAATTCCTAACTTTCTAAGATCTTCATTAGAGGGTTGAAACATAGGTTAAACTTAGGAGAAAGCGGAGAACTTGGGTCACCTTGAAGCACCCTTTTTCTTACCGGTAACAACGGTGCGAGTCTTCCGTTAATTGAAACTGATATTGTATAGTTGGAGTATATTGATAAAATTAGATCACAAAATAACTTAGGTACATGGTGGTAGAGCAGAATTGAGTTGATGAGATGATGACTCACTTCTCCAAACGCATTTCGGAGATCCAGTAGCGCGATGATTATTGTGCGTTGATGTCTCTTTGCATCTTTCATCAAGTGAGTCAACATCTGGGTGTGTTTCGCCAGACCATCGGTTGTTGGGTAGAATCCTTTTTGTATGTTTGTATTAATGAGTTTGTTTTTATTGAGGAAATCGTATAGTCTATTTTTTAATGACGTTGATAGAATTTTGTAAAGTACTGGCTGCAACGTTATGGGGCGAAAATTGGCCGGATCGTTTGCATCACCTTTTTTATAAATTAAAATTGTTAGACCATTTTGCCAACACTTCGGAATTTTTGTTTCTTTCCAGCATCTGATTATTAATTTATGAAGATACGTGCAAAGTGTTGGACACCTCTTCAGCGCAATTGTTGAAATTTGGTCTAACGGACAGGGCGTTGCTTTGGCCTTGCATTTATTAACAATTGACGCAACTTCATTGTAGGATGGTAGTCCAATGTCACCAGCGAATGACGTTGGCGGTAGAGGAGGAATCCACTCCGGCAATTCAAAAGAAGTTTTATTATCCGCTATCAATCTTTTGTGGAAGAAGTTGCTGCCGTCGACTATACTTAACTGTGGAGGTGTATTTGGAGATGAGGAAAATGATGATTTGCATGACTTCCAGAAATTGTTATTGAATTTTGATGTAGTTGAGCCGCTAACATTTTTGTTGGTTGATTTTGAAGTTTGTGTTTTTAATCTAATTCGAATTAATCTACTTAGATTTGATATTTGACTGTTGCAGAGATTGTTGCTGTTTTTTGCCCTTAATTGTTTTAGCTCCTTATTTAACTGTCTAATAGAGTATTCCGTTTTTAAATTATTTGTTGTTTGAATTTTTACAAAGCCGTAATTTTTAGCAAAATAGGAGTAGATAATTTGCTGAAAGCTAGTAGCAAAGTTGTTGATGTTCATGTTATTTAAGCATTCTAATTCAACTTGTAAGAATGCGTTTGCCTCTATCCATTCAGCAGGTGTTTTTTGAAGTTTGACTCCCTTCAATGGCTGTGGGGTAGTCGTATGGGTTGCCTTGGGTTCAAAACCCGACTGATTTGGGTCTCGTGAAGCGGATTGTTTTTCTTCTTTCGGATCTTTAGCCTTGAGAAATTTACATGTTTTGCATGCCCTCTGGTGTATTGTTATCCCTTTTTTGCCCTTACAGGGCTTCCCACAGCAATAGGTCAACATATTATTAAGATTATTTGCAAAATTATCGTCAATATTTATTAAATTTGGCGAAATTTTAATGGTTGCCGAGTTGTTAACATTAGAAGTTATTATATTAGTTGCCTTTGTACACCTCCAGGAATGTCTATTTAGAGATGTACAATTTTTTGAACAATGCGGACAAATTGTTGTATTTATTAAATTTATTGAATTTAAAACCACAATTAAACTAATTAAATTATATAAAATATAGTTTTTGTTCAAATTAAAAATTAAAACGACAGCCATATTTATTAAAATTTGCGGAATTGATAAAACCAATTTTAAATATGAAACTTCGATAAAAAAAACACTATTATTGCATACAAACAGTAAGCTGATAAAAATACAACTCTCTTGTTCAACGTCTTGTACAATAATAATAATATAAAATATTATATAATAATAATAATAATAACAATAATAATAATAATAATAAATTGACCCGCGACAACCGAGCCCAGATAATATGGTTACTGGGATCGAAACTGTTACTTCATTTCAGTATTTGGGAGATATGCTGGATTGTACTGGAACAGCTGATGCCGCCGTTCGTGGACGCATACGTGTGGCGTGGGGCAGATGGCACCTCCTTGTCTCAGTACTGATGCGGCGCAGCATTCCTCTACCACTACGCTCAAAGCTATACAACACAGCTATACATTCTGTTCTGATGTATGGTGCAGACGTGGTCGATGACAACAAAACTCGAACAGCAGCTTCACCGAACTGACATGAAGATGATTCGTTGGATGCAGCATGTTGACCTAAGGGACCATATCCTGAACCGATCGGGACTGTGCACGTTGAAGTATGCATGTCGTCGTCATCGCTTACGATGGGTTAAGAAGCGAAAGGAAAACGATACAATAATTTCCGTTACTGAGCACCAGGTGCCTTGCACCCGCCCAAGAGGTCGTCCAAAAAAGTTCTGGACGCAGACCATACGAGAGGACTTGAAGGCACTTGGTCTCAAGGAGAAAGACGCAATGGACAGATCGGCTTGGAGACATTAGCTGATGAATGGAATAAAAAAGTCCGACCCATAACTGATGGAGACTATAAACAAGGATTGAATGGTAATAATAAATTGAGTTAATTTCGCGCTTCACAATTAGCCGCTGTTTTTGCCGCCTTGACAACTATCGTTTAAAAAATTTTCGTTGTTAAAATTTTTCATTAGAATTTCATGTTTCTTTTTCGAATTTATTTGTACGTATTTTTAATAATATTGAAACTATAATAATAATAATTACTAAATAAGGCATTGACGATGACGGTTTAACGTCGAAATAGATCTATCTGCAATAATTTTAATATAATGTTTGTTAATAAAAATAAAGCTTCAATTTTAAACAGACTCAATTTTGTTGATAAAAATTTTCAAAGACAAATTGAAAAATTCGAATATAAGTTGATAAGCACTAATAAATTGGTGGAACTTATTACAGATATATTGGAATATTTATAATTTTTATCGTATTATGCACATTATTTAAAAAAATCTTAAACTTCAAAATGAACAAATTGCAAATTATAGAATGGTTTTAATTTGTCAAGATTATAACGTCGTGATACAGTTTTGTGCTTTAATTGTTACATTGTCTTCCACTATACTTAAATTTTTATTCAATAGTTTACGGTTTTTCAGATTATTAATTTTATTAAATTATTTTGTATTCTTTCATTTTTTTCTCATGTTCATCATGCGGATCCCAAGGATTATGTCAATTTAATTATATTTATGATATATGTATTGATTACGTTGTCATAATTGTTTACTCTTGAAAGGTGAAGAACATTAAAAAAGAGGAAGAGTTATGGGAAGTGCAAAGAGTGGTCACCCAACTCAAAAGAAAAGTAAAATATATTTAATTACAATAATTCAAATTACGAAGAAAATAAAAATTATTATTTTAGCGATAATAATGTAATAGCAATTTCAAAACTAATTTATTTGAATGAGAATGGCACATTAATTATTTGTTCTGATCATTTAATTTTTATTTCCAAAATGCCACACGAATGTTTCTCCCAACAGTCAAAAGTTTCTTCAGACTATCAAGACTATCTTACATTTGACGTTCACCTTTACTTTTTTCAGTTATTTACAGACTGTGTTGAATTAATTAGGCTCATATTTCAACTTGAAATATATGTTATGCACTTTAGCACGGAGTGTCTGATATTGAAACAGAGAAACTGTACTCTCGAAAATATTTACTTGATGGTAGCATGTTTGTAAAAAAAATGGAATGGGGTCGTCATTAAACGATCATTAAACGAACATTAATATTAGGATTATGACAATAATTTTCTTGTTATTTAGCTGAAACATCACCGACAAATGGAAGTTGCTGAAGAAAACTCAAAAAATCAGTTGATCAAAAAGACAAGTTTTATAACTCACAAACAAGA
>NW_008703570.1:2532897-2546981 GCF_000326865.2 Helobdella robusta | reverse complement strand
ATAATGTTGACCAACTCTCATGCAAGTTAGGCTTATCAGCAAATCAGTCGATTGTTTCATTAGGGTCTGTTGGCGCAGATGTAGGTAAGCAATATCGTGTCTAAACTATTGATGATTTATTTTATTTTCAATTGATATTGAATTTTATAATCTTTTTTTAATATTTACTTAAGTTTTTTAATGTTTACTAAAGTTTATGTATACTTTTCTTCCATTTTCTACAAAAATTAAAAAGGTGTTCTAGTAGTAGTAGTAGTAGTATGAGTAGTAGTAGTAGCAGTAGTAGTAGTAGTAGTAGTAGTAAGGTACGCTGTGGACTGGCAAAGGAGCCAGTAAGTGTGTTGTCAGGCACACTATGAGAGCCGATTACATTGATTATTGTTTTTCCAGTAATCATAGCCTGCTTTATAACTGTTTACTGTAAGTGCTTCCACTAGTTTACTTGGCAATGAAGTACTGGAAACCATACCGATACAGCAAACTCAAGTAAAGGCCGAACAAAGATTAAGTACAAATTTCTCGTTAAGTTGCAGTTAAAATGGGCAAATGATTTTTTGATGTGACCTAGCATTTGATTCGCTTTATTTGCTGCCGTAATGACTTGAGTTTTTCATTTCAAATTTGTAATGAAGATCACACCATTATCTTTTCCCCTTCCTGAAACAGCTAAGATTTGACCATCTATTTGTTCGTTTTGTTATTACATCCATAATGCTTGATTAATGTTGAAATTTAACAGCCTGTCTTGTTTCCATTTGAAAGCTCTGTCTAAGTCGGATTGGAGTTTCTGAACGCAATCATCAGAAACTATTTCAGATAAAGTTTCGGTACCATCAGCATACAGTTTCGACATGTTTGTGAAGCAGTACGGCAGGTCGTTTATGTACAAAATGAACATTAGTGGACCGTGAACATTAGTGAACCGATAACTGACCCTTGAGTTACACCACTAAATATAGTTATTCAGTTTTATGTGTTTTCTCCTTGAACTCTTTGTCTTCCATTTTTTAAGAACGATTCTGTACACTTTAAAACTAGACCATTTATACCATAAGCTTTAAGTTTTAAAAGAAGTCTTTTATGAGGAACCGTGGCATAGGCTTTAGCAAAATCCAGGATGACAACATCAACCGGTCTTCCACAATTTAAATGAAACGACATAATATCAAGAGTGTCCAACAAATTAGTAGTACAAGACTTGTTTTCAAAACTATTTTGCTGTTTAGTTATCAGATTGTTTTGATATAAATAATATTTTATTTTTTCACGAATAATTCCTTCCATGATCTTACACAAAACTGAGGAAGAGGGATTGGTCGATAATTTTCAACCAACGTCTTTACGCCTTATTTGAACAGAGGGGTCACATTTGCTGATTTGAATTGAATTGGTAATTGACTGGTTGCTAATGATGCTTTGAAAATTAATGTCACTGGTAGAGCAAAACACTCAACACAATTTTGTAGAAGTATTGGATGAAGATTATCTGCATCACGTGATTTTCAAAACATGAAGTTGTTGAGTTTATTTTTTACATTTCGACAGTAGGAATAAACTGATTGCAAGCTTTACCGGTGTAAAACATCATCTCATCATACATTTCTTGATTTGTTAGATTCACACAGTCAACATTTGACAAAAAATGTGAGGTTTGAAAAAGTTGGCTTTATTGTAGTTCAACTTTTGAGGAATGTTTGTTGTTCCATTCCATATTTTTCAGAATAAATTCAAAAAGATGATGAGGTGCCCTTTTTTAATTTCGTCTATTACAAATTTAGTATCTACGGCGAATAACTATCAGTTTCTGTTGTGAATATTAAGTCCAGTTGGTTGTATAGATCTTTGAAACCTTTCTTATCAACATATTTTCTAACATTTTTGAAAACAAAATCCATATCATTCATATCAACAGTCATTTGGTCTGTAAATCCAACTAACATATTATTTTTCAGGTGCAAAATAGACAACAGTCCAAACTTTATTTAGATAACTTTACTTAGATTTAAATCAGTGTCATTCAACTCATTTGAGTCAATTGAGTTATGTCATTTATGCAGACACCTCCACCTCTTCTATCATCACTTCTATCTTTTCTGCAAATTTTGTATCTAGGTATATTTACAATGCCACATCTTTAAACCAAATTTCGCTCACGGCAACAAGTTGAGAATCATACGTGCTGATAACTATTCAAAACTCATCAAACCAAAGGTGTCTCAATTAGATACATGCATTTCAAAAAAGCTATGTCATGAGATGATTAAGGACTATGACATGACCCGTGGGTTTTTCTTGAACCTTTCTACTTGTTTTCAACGGATGCCATATCTAAAGCAAGAATCAGCTTCTAAACTTGAATTCAATGTATTTCTCTCTCTATTTTACTAACTTATTTTTTTCTATCTGCTTTAATTAAATTAGAACTAATATGTGTTGTTTTATGATTGTTACTGTGTCTCAATTTTTTTGCTGCAAGTGACAGTGGATGTCTTAGTGCTGCTTCAGCTCAACAAGGATTGGATCAGGTTTAGTTGCATCTTTAGATCTGAGTCTTCTTAAATGTACAGGTTTCACTTCATTTTTACCAATAATTCCAAAAATATTTTTAGTCTGTTGCTCATCTTCTACTTTCTTTTCTGATAAAATTTTTTTAGTCGATTTTGATTTAGTTACATTTTTTTTACGTTTTTCTCTCATTCAACTCATTGACTGCCGCATTAGTGAAAACTTACTGTTCAGGTGTTTTCTTTGTGTTTTTAATGCCTTTAGTCACAAATTCTACCCGTTCATTACTTATGTTTGACGATTTCGCAGTTGTGTTCGCAGTAGCAGTTTCTAATTCACCTTTCAGTTTAGACATCTCATTCAAACTTTTAGTTTCATTACTTTTAAGCTGTTCCGAAATTGAGTTAACGATCGTGAAATTTTGCCACACCACTCTTGCAGCTTCTTGGATGCTTCCGAGTGATTTCCTTGTCCGAGACTTGACTAGTTTTCTTCAAGTAAAAACTTCATCGGAACAAGTTATCCAAATCAAATTCAGCAAAAATTAAACTGAAATTTGCAAATTAATAACGCTTTTAGACTGAAAATATAAAAATTTTTATAAAAACATGCACGATCTATTATCGCCAATATAGAATTCAAAAAATCCTATTGCAATATTATTATAGGTGAATTAAAATCATCATATTTTGTATGTTTGTTAAACAATTTTTTTGGACATTGTAGCCTTTTTATTTTTCTGATTTACTTTTACTTCTATCTTTAAGTGAAGTTGCGTTATAAAGATCATTCGAAGAAGCATTTGACACCTGACTTGCACAATCGGAAGAAACACTCAACTGAACTGAACAAACGACATTCATCGAGTGCGTCTGCCGACAAAAGTTTAAAGAAAATTGATAGGAAAGAAAGCATTGCATCGACCTCATCGCGAAAACTGCAATCAACGAGCAAGCAGTCCAGTCTCACATCCATCATACTGGCTGACGCCGAGAAACTAGTCTTAGAATCAGTTGCTGAGCTTAAGAAAAATAATGTGAAAAAGGAACATGGCGAAGAGGTATTTTTAGTACCAGAGAGTCACATGAACATGGCTACTGTTTATGGACAAAAAAACGAAGTGAGGTGTATCTGCGGTGACAACTACGATGAACGTAAGCTCAATGACGTTAGGAAAAGACAACAAGAGGTGATAGGTGGGACTCATGGTACTGAAGATCTCAATGCTGATAACGATGAAGAGCTTGCTGCAATTGAACAAAACGTGACAAAGGAATTGGAAGGACATGCATTGTCAGAAACTGTACAATCTATAGATCAGGAGCTGCATGATCGGGAAGTAACCGTCATTTCAATTTATAGTGATAAATTGCCAACTGAATCAAAACCCGATAAAAAAATTGATGAAGATGATGATGACGATGATGATAGTGATGTGAAATCTGAAGCTGGTCCTAGCAATGATTACGTAAAGTTGCGCGATGAATCCCCTATTGGATGGTTTGCTGAGAGAGAGGCTGGTGACGTGTCTCATGGTCAGTGGTATTTTGTTGGTTGTGATGATGGTGACGGCGGCGGTGGTGATGTTGGTATTGTTGTTGATAATGTTTTAATTTGTGATGATGTTGCTAATGTTTTAATTTGTGATGATGTTGCTAATGTTGTTGCTAATGATGTTTTTATTGGCTGTGATGATGTGTTGTTGATGTTGGTGGTGAAGTTGTTACCGATGATGTTTTATTTCGTAGTGATGATGATCTTAATGCTGCGGGTGATGATGTTTTAATTGGTGATAATATTATTGCTGATGATAATGCTGTTGCTAATGATGTTTTAGTTAGTAGTGTTAATGTGTTGTTCTTGGTGGTAAAGTTGTTGCAGATGTTGTTTTAATTGGTGATGATGGTAATGTCGTTGGTGGTGATGGTAATGTTGTTGGTGATGTTTTAATTGGTGTTGATGTTTCCATCTGTTAGTGCTAAGGTTGTTGTTAATGACGTTTTAATTTGTGGTCTTGTTGGTGGTAATGTTTAGATGATAATGTTTTCACTGGTAATGTTGTTACTGATGATTTTTTAATTGGTGATATTGCTGGTAAAAGGTAATGTTGTTGCTGATAATGTTTTATTATTGGTGATGTCATTTTTGTGGTGGGGGTGACAAAATTGTTGTTAATGATGTTTTAATTGGAGGTAATGTTTTTGATGATGTTTTAATTGGCGCTGCTGTTGGCTGTTGTGATGATATTGTTGGTGGTTATTTTATCTTGTTGCTTGTGACGTTGTTGTAATGGTTGTTGGTGGCAAGAATAAAATATGTACCCATAATTTAGAAGTATAGTTTATTATGCTTGGACAACCTGATGCAGGGGGCACGGACTCGTCTTACACGGACATCTCAACAGGAAGTGATGATGTGAGTCAATCTGATGCTGACAACAGCTGGGACTTCGATAGACTGCTTGATGAATACAACTACTTAATCATGGAGGAGGAAGAACTCCTGGCTATTGGTCAGTTGATGAGAGGTGGAGAGATTGGTTGAAAATGTATAGATTTATGGAATGCGAATCTACGCATGAATTGAATTTATGTATTAATTGAAATGAATTGATGAATGGATGTGTTATAATTGAATAAAATAGATGGTTTTGTAAGTTGATGATGAATGAACGTATGATGATTTGATGAATTTATTACTTAGAAATGAAAAATGAGTTGATGAAAGAATTATTTTAAATTGAATGGATGAAAAATGACTGATGGATGAATTAACCGACTATGAGTGAACGCGAAGTGACCTGATGAATTTTGGAGTTTAAAATGAGTGAATGAATGAAGGAATGAATGAATGAATGAATAGATGGATGAATAGATGGATAAATAAATGTTGAATGAACCAATAGTATTTAATGCAAAACAAAAGAAACAAAACAACAAATATAAAACGTATTAAATCCAACAAAACAAAATACCATCAATAATGTCCAATTTCAACTAACCATAATCTAACGCGTTTTTAATTTATTAAATAATTTGTCTAAACCAAAGCTGCACTGAAAATGATTTGTAAAAAATTGAAATAGGGCCTATCTGCATGATGAACTTGAATGATAACAGTTCTATTTTTAATACATTTCAATGATGAGTTTGGATAATAATTTTTTCTATAAAATGAGCAATTTCAAGTTAATTTATATATTACATGATTACGCTTCAAAGTAGAATCGTCAATAGGAGTGCAGTTGTTGTTAGGACAAATTGTGATGCCTTACAATCATTGTAATATACAACTGAGTTGGTCCTAAAGAACAACTGTGCACTCCTAAAGACGATTCAATTTTGAAACATAATCATGTAACAAATGAATTTAAATGCCCTATTGACGACTGTGCGCGTCAACAACATTCGTATTGTTGTAACCTTTGACGCTCATTACTACCAAATCAATGTTATAACTTCAAAGAGCTCTATAATTCCAACATCAGTATTGTAGCTTCCAACAATCGTCAAGTTATCGACACATACCTTGTCATCCGATCATCTAACACAACCATCATCCAATCAGAACTCGACTCATTAACTATATGGTCAAAGCAATGCAATCTGTCACTTAATCTCAATGAATCGTTCGAACTCATCATTCACAATAGTCGTAAAAAAATAACATTATCTCCAGAGCATCCATCAATCACTCGCACGAATCTATTAAAAATAATAAGCATCACATTTATCTACACACTTAATGTAACACTGTATATTAATCACATCATCACAGAAGGCTTTCAAACATTTCACTCAAAGCACTTCGCTCAAATAGTCTTAGAGGCATCAAATTATTCGACATCACTGAATCACCCATCATCTCACACATCAAATATGCTGCTCCCTTTTTCTTCAAAATTCAATCTCTCATCAAAAAACTTATTCGCCTCAACTATTTACCTGTATCATATCATATTGTCAGTCAAATATGCAACACACTCGATTCAAGACTGTTCAAGAAAGTGGAAAATACCAAGTACCACGCCATCCATTTTCTACTACTACCAATCAAAACTACTACAAACAACCTTCGTCAACGCAGGCATAACTATCAAGTCGCAACTCAGTCAACATATCAAGTTAAGACCTTCATCACAAGACACCTTAAATATATTAGAACTCAATAAAACTTTATCATTTACTCAATTTAGTTTTCTTTTCTCTTATCGATCACTTAACTAACTTACTAAATCATTAACTAGTCTATTAATGAATTATTTTATTTATTTGTCTTTTTACACCATTACATTATTTTATTTTCCATACTTTACATGCTTAAACATTTTTTCTCCGATATTTATTGTTCGTTATCACTTTATACTATTGCCTTGCATGCTGTAACGGTTACTGTATTTGTCAGATTTTGATTTTTTAAAGAATAATAAAACAAGTTATCGTTATTCCGTAGGTTCAAGATTTCCGTTAGATGAACACAATTGCTTCAAACGCAAACTTTTATTTGACCGCCAACAGTAATAGAAACACTAAACTAATTAAAGGAACTACTTCGCTGGAAACCTCTCTATCCACAAATCTTTATGTAGCCTCTACTGTAGATTTTTAGCATAGATTCGATATCTCTTTACAAACCTCTATGGTTTACAATCTAAACATTATAAATATAGCAAAGATAACAATAATTAGGATAAAAAATAATATAGCGCAATTTGATCATTCCGGCGGTTATAACAGCTTATTGGTGTTACGACCACTTCACTATCAAGGCGTTTCACAATGCATACACAAAGAGGAGTCATCAAATCTCACTTACAATCAACACATGCAACTCAAATAGCCCGCCAAATTGTTGACAACAACACAAAAGTAATTTACCAAAACACCAACACAACACATCTAAGAACTGCAGAAGCTGTCCTAATAGATATCAATAAATTCCAAATAAACATCCAGCAAAGAATGATTACATTATTACCAACTCGACGCTTTAATACTAACTTCAATAACAATGAAGAACGAAGAAATTACAACAACAAAGAAGATGATTACGAAACGAACTAAGTAACTTACTTTGCCAAAGAACTTTGCTTTGTTTAAAAAAAATTATATAAACTAAACCTGCATTAAGATGATTTGTGAAAAATCGAAATTTGGCTTATCTGCATGATAAATTTGGATAACATTTCTATTTTCAATAAATTGAACCATTTCCAGAAAATTCTAGTAAGGAAAATTGAAAAAACAAACTTTAAATTGATTAATGCCAACAATTCGGTAAAATTTTTACAATACTTTATAAAATATGGTCTTCCGACACACACAGACCTATAGTGAGATCATCGTGAGAAAGATAGAAGATCTACCTGGAATATCTATTGGAGGCGTGAATATAAACAATGTATGATATGCCGATGGAACAGCTCTTAAAGCAAATTTAATGGAAAAACTGCAAACAATTGTTTCCAAACTGGTTTTTGAAAGTGAAAGGAAAGGCTTTGCGAATTAACATCAACAAAACAGAGTGCAAGGTTATTAGTAATAGCAAAACTGCTCCATAATCATTAATGGTAAACAGGTGAAACAAGTCAACAGCTTCAATTATCTCGGAAGTCTGATTACCTCATGTTGTAAATGGTCTATGGATATCAAAAGAAGGATAGCTATGACAAAAGATGCACATTCTAAAATGAAAAACATCCTTACCAACAGTAAAATCAGAATATCAACAAAATTAAAACTGTTAGGATGTTACATTTTTCCTGTTTTAACTTACGGCTCTGAGTCCTGGACAATTTCTAAAGAAATGGAAAAAGATTAGCGCTGTTGAAATGTGGTTTTGAGAAGAATTATAAAAATTAGTTCTCACTCTGAACGAGGATGTATTAAAACTGTTCGGTTACGAAATGAGGAAATTACTACAGATAATCCGACGGGGTCAGTTAAAGTTTTTGGTCACATCATGCGGAAGAAAAGAATGGAAAATCTAACAACTACTGGAAAGATTGCAGGGAAAAAAGATCGCGGTCAACAACGAATAACATTCGTTGTTGACCGCGAATAACAATCCTTGTGTTACTTGCTGAATATCACCACATTTCAACTACTACAAAGCGTCAAAGATCGGGTTTTGCGGAGGTCGATGGTCGCCAATGTCCTGAAAGGATATGGCACGAGAAAAAGGAGAAGATAAACGCATGAAAATACGGAAAGCGTCCAAGAGCCAAGGATCCTATTTAAAAAAAAACCAAGAACACTAAGCAACGTAGAAATTAAAAAAAAGTGGTGAAAATGTTAGAATTTCTTAAAAAAAAAAAAAAAAAAAAAAAAAAAAAACTCCAGGAACAGCCGATCTGCATTCTAAATTTCTGAATGAAGTGAGAAATAAAAAAAGAGCTACTTTAAATGAAAATTTCATCGAATCCATCAAGGCAGGAGACAAGAGACTAGAGAGAGGCCATTGTCACGCCATTAGTAATTGGAGGCCAGTAAGTTTAACATGCATATTATGTAAAGTTTTATAGAAAATTGTCAAAATTAACATGGTTAAACATCTGGCTGAAACTTCAATAATTAAAAACAACCAGCATGGACTCATAATCTTCTCTGTTCAACCTTTTGGGTTTCTTTCAAGACGTGTACGACAATATAGCCACTGATAGCTCTGTAGATATAATCTATTTGGGTTTCACAAAAGCGTTTTATAAAGTGCTACATAGACGACTTATTAAGAAATTACGTGTATGTAGAATACTGGTAGTCTGTTTCAAAAGATCACCAACTGGCTTGTGAACAGAAGACTACAAGTGCAAATTAAAGGCAAGAATTCATCACGGATTAACGTTACAAGTGGGGTTCCTCAAGGTTCTGTGTTGGGACCTCTACTATTTGTAATTTATACCAACGACATTGACTTTTGCATAATATCAAAAATATCAGTTTGCTGATAATACGAATAGATCAACATTGTGGAAGATGCGAAAGTGTTAAGACAAGATTTGGCAAGATTGTACAAGTGTTTTGAAGATTGGTAAATGTTTTTGTAAAGTTATGCACATGGGTAGAAAGAACAAGGGCTTTCAATATCAATTGGGCAATCAGGAGCTACGATCAATGGAGGAAGAAAAGGACCTTGGAGTCATCATTCACGCAAGTACAAAAACATCAAGACAGTGGGCAATTGCATCGGCCAAAGCACATTAAATATTAATACTTGGATTTACTGGAAGATCAGTGGTCAAAATGGAGAAGTCGATAATTATAAGTTTGTATAAAACATACTGTATTCGGGTGTGGAGTCCAAATTTGCAAAAAGATTCTGGAGAAGATACAACAGAGAGCAACAAATATGATCAAAGAAATTACCAAGAAATTACGACAGTCTAAACTTCTGGAAAGCAAAAAAATATATGTCTGTAAACAAAATTTACAGTGTTTTGTAATACCATATTAATTTAATAAAAAGATATATACAGATCATGTGCTACAGTTCTTTACACATGTGATAGTTGTGATGCTTTTCCTGTGTGCCTCACAGACAAATTGCTGGCATTTACTACAGACTTTGTTCACTTTTCTATCACTACTTCTAGGACAATTATAACATCTTCCTCTCTTGCGGCTTTTCTGAAGTCCTGATGTTGATGGTATGCTTTGGTTTGCGTTGAAACGTGCAACAGTTACTGCCTCAATTACTAGAATAATTGTAACATGAATGCCAATTGGATTGCTTGCTTTTCGTAAAATGTTGGGCTTTGTTAGTTCTTTGCCCAACTCCATAAGGAACAAACACATAGAATTTTTTTTAGAGTTTTTCCAGCCTTTGTTTTTTGAAATCCAAATTATAAAGCTCCAATATCAAGTATGTTCATGAAAATTCTCAGAGGCCATCTTGAGGTACGTCTAGCACAGGAATACTCCCGTATCAATTTGTCTGCATTGTCCAACCTGCCTTTGGTACGATTGTATTCCAGTATCATGTTTGGCTATTTATGATTTTCATTGGATACCGAATCATCCAAAAATTACGATTATTGAATTTTATAACATACAATACCAAGCGGGGTATTTTCTCTACCCCAAGCACTTTTTCAATTCTTGAATTTTGTTTAAAACAGAGCTTTGTAATTATAATTATACATTAATTAATCTAAAATAGTATGGAACACATACAAAGATTAAGAGAAAATTAGCTATTACAGTTAAAACTTGATCATCAAAAATTACCATCTAGGGTCTTAGTGGGACCCCGCTTGGTATGACCTGGAATGAGCTGAATGACAAGACGGTTTCCGCTGAATCAACCAACAGTTTTAAGGTCAAGCATGGATATTATGACAATTATATTAGCAGTGATTCTTTTTAGAGGTGAGCGGGAATTGAAATTTGTTCCAATCTTTTTTTGGCATTCCCGATTTCCTCCCGAATTCTCATTTATGACAATGTTCTTAATCATCATCTGCTGTCTGCCAGCTCAGAGCGGCAATAGCTAGTCACAAAGAGCCTCCATCTTCTATTTTTTGTCATTTTCCGGCTTCTGCGATGTTTATGTTTATGTTTTTTATTTTGAAATCCTCTTTGATGTTGTCGGTCCAAGTCTTTTTGGGACGACCTCTTCTTTTCTTACCCTCTACATGATTGAATAAGGCCATATATGGCATTTTCTCTTAGTTCATCCTATTTACATGTCCAAACCAAGTTAATCTTCTTTTCCGGATTCTTTCTATTATGTTGCTCTCTTCACCAAGTTTTTTTCTGATGTTGTCGTTCTTTATTTTTTGGATTCTACTTACTTTTATGATCTGTCTCAGACAATTCATTTTAGCTGCTATAAGTCTGTTTTCATCTGTCTTTTTAATTATCCACATTTCTGATCCATATATCATCTGTGAAACAATGACGGTTTCATATATCTTTTTTTGGTTGATAAAATTATATCTTTGCTTTCCATTGTTTGTAGATCTATACTTATTTTTTATGTCTTCCTGGTAGCTTCCGGGGCTTGTTATTTTTCCAACCACAGATAAAGCTTTCCAATACCTCCAGTATGACAACGTTACGAAAACTATGTATATAAAGTTTTATGACAACGTTCCCGCAAACTCCCATCCCATATTTTTTTAACTCATTCCGCGTTTTTTCTCTAGTTCCCTCCCGTTCTCCTTTTTCCCATTTCACTAATTTTCGAACACTAAAAACAAAATAAAAAAAAAAAGCAAATATTAGAACGTGTATTTAGTACCAAATAAAATAAAAATCCAAAACCTTAGTATAAAACATATAATAACTTTAGTATTAAAACAACAATAATAAATTACAATTATAACAATTAAAGCAATTCCATACATTTTTATGAATATACATACTATGTGAATATACGAGCCCATGGTTAAAAACAACAGTCATAAAAACCATCATTTTGCCCCAACTCGCTTGTTAATGTTAGTTTATGGGTCTTGTGCAAAGGGGTATTTGGCGATATTTTCTAAAATACAGAAAGCATTATATTTTTGTAACAATAGAGAAACATTTTGTTTTATATAAATCCTATTATTTGGATCTCCAGATAAAAAATTGAGTTTCTTTATCAATCGGTCCAAACGTTTTAAAAAGAGTTGTGTTGTCATTTAAATCTTTATATTTATTATTTTTAAATCTGCAGCTTTTATTGCAGCCGAACCATACTCAACAGATTTGTTGGTTATATACTTTTCGGCTAGCGTGTGGGGAAACGTCACATCCCACGCCAAACAACAACCACAAGACCACGGAACTAAAATGTAACCATCTGGTCTGTTATTACTTTGAGAGACTAGGCTTGCAGGTTCCTTTACGGCTGGTTAAAGCCTACATAGGTAATCTGAAAAAGCCTACATAGGTAATCTTTCATAGCCGTATGTCGTTCCTTTCTGCCAAAACCCAATCTGCACGACAGACCATTTTGGCCCAAAGAGGAAACGTCGGTACCACATAAACACCTGTATCCGGAAACCACCGGCAATCCAAGTCTAAGACAAAGACTTATTCTGATGGATGCATTGTCCAGTTTTGTACCACACGCGGTATTAGGAATTGCTCTTCTCCATTTTCGATTTCGCTCTTTACAGCCATCAATTTGGCTTTATCTTGAGACGAAACATTCTGCTCAAATTAATTAATTGTAATTAATTGGTTCAATATTTTTTTTTATGTTTTTAATTCATTTTTTCCAAGAGTAATACATTAATTACGTACCATAGTTGAAATTTAATATAAATCGAATGAAATGTAACGCTGAAACTTTGATACGTTTCTCTGATGAAACTTTACAGGGGATGAGTTGAGACAAAAGATATCAACTGAACGCAATGAAATTGAACGCTTACAGCAAGATATTTCAGAGTTGCACATGATGAGAACTGATGATGATGATGATGCTTTTGATTCATCTTCAACATCATCTTCTTCATCATCTGCTTCAGATATAAGTCTCGATGATGATGTTTCAGATGAAAGACTTATCGACGTCCTAGAAAAATTGGAAGCTGAAAACAAAAAACTAGAGGTTGTGTAACCTAGGTACTATTTTTATGTTTTATTGTTGCTTTGGAACATTTTATACCGGTAATAATAATAATGAATGGATGGATGGTGTTTGAAACATTTTTTGTTGGTGTGTTTGCATGTTGCTTATTGTTGCATGTTTGTTATTATGCATTGGTTGTTGTTATAGATTATATAGATATTGGTATTGGTGATTTAACATCTGATTGAAAATGTAACGCTGATTGTTGTTCATGTGAAAGATGGGGTCGCGAGTGGCGACACTGGTTGAATAAGTTGTAGTGCTCTTTGTGTTGGTGGAATGGTTGGCATAGCAGTGTTAATAGTTTATGCGCATTGTTGTGATGTTAGCATGTTCGGTTGAGTTGTGTTCGTGTTTTCTGCATTGTGTCGTGATTGCATTCGTGGGATTGCCATAGATGTTTGTTGATCGTGATTGGTGCTGGTGAAAGCAATGGTATGTCTGGTATTGAAGGTAATGGCGATGAACAATGTGAAACGTTTATTTGCTGTTGACGCTGAGGTGGGTATAATGATATGTTTTGTGGTGCACATGGTTATAAAGCAGGTAGACTAGGTTTTAGGGTTGCACCGAAGCTTAGCTCCGGCTCCGGCTGAATATCCGGCCATTTTTCACTATCCAGATATCACTGCCGAATAGGAAAATATGCAGTAGACAATTAGACATGCGTCAATTAATGTTTGTTTTGTTACATTTGGCCTGGATAGTTCATATATATATATATATATATATATATATATATATATATATATATATATATATATATATATATATATATATATATATCTTCGTTTTTCGTCCAGAGACCCGGTTTCCCGAGGTGGGACGTATATATATATATATATATATATATATATATATATATATATATATATATATAATATGGAAGTGATAACTATATATAAGAAGAATTTGGAATATATATGTGTGTGTGTGTGTGTGTGTGTGTGTGTGTGTGTGTGTGTGTGTGTGTGTGTGTGTGTGTGTGTGTGTGTGTGTGTGTGTGGGTGGGGACG
>NW_008703570.1:2523884-2532847 GCF_000326865.2 Helobdella robusta | reverse complement strand
CATATTTCATTAAATTTGTATGCCCATTCACACCAGTTTTTTTGAATTCGTATTTATTCAAAACATCCATGAAATTTGTCAGCTGACAGCGCAGTTTCGGCTTTTTAGCCATCATCGGAGCTGAATATTGTTGTGAATAATATTAAAATATTAAAATCCTTGAAATGAGATAAATTAGGAAGATATAAAATAATATTAAGATGAAAATAAATATATTGAATGTTGATAATAATAGTTTTATAATGTAGCGTACCTTTGAAATATGGTTAAACATAAAATTGAACATAAAATTAAACATATTTATAGTTAAATTTTAAATATCAACAATTTGTTTTGTGGTGCACATGTTTGTAAAGCAGGTAGATTAGGTTATAGTTTAATAATGTAACATACCTTTAAAATATGGCTAAACATAAAATTGAACATACATATATATATATATATATATATATATATATATATATATATATATATATGTTCAATTATATGTATGGATATATTTATGGTAACGTGAAAACACACAAGTTGAATAACCCTTTGCGTCCTATCATTTCACAGTGCCCCACGCCTACATATCACTTGGCAAAAACAATCAATAAACTGTTACAACCGTATATTCCACGCACATTTTCTGTTAATTCTAGTTGTGAGTTTATTGATATCATAAATGGCAATAAACAGTGTGATGGACATATGGCTTCTCTCGACGTTGAGAGCCTATTCACAAATGTTCCAATCGAACATACTATCGACATCATATGTTCACACGTTTACAACCATCCCACACTACCTCAGCTTGATATACATCCAGATTTACTCAAAGATATTTTGCGATTGTGCACTGTTCAGAGTCCGTTCACTGCTCCCGATGGTTTACTTTATCTGCAGGTGGATGGTGTGGCGATGGGATCTCCTCTTGGCCCACTTTTTGCTGAGTTTTATATGTCGGATCTTGAAACTCGCATATTTAAAGACCCAGATAACAAGCCGTTGATATATGCACGATATGTTGATATATTCGTCATTTGCAAAACGGTTTCTGATGTGTACTGTTTGCGGAATGTCTTCCAAAATAATTCCCATCTAAAATTTACTATTGAGTTCAGCAAAGAAAATGAAATTGCGTTTTTGGATTGTCTTATCATGCAACACGAGAAACAATTAATTTCAAAGGTCTATGTTAAGCCAACCAACTCAGGTCAGGTGCTTAATTACAACTCAGATTGCCTTAAAAAATATAAATATAACGTAGTTTATAATTTTGTGCACAGGGCATATAAAATTTCATCCAATAATACTATTTTTCATAGTGAATTAGTTAGAATCAAACAATTCTTAATAAACAATAATTACCCGAACAAGTTAATAGATACCATTATTCGCAAATACTTGAATAAAATCAGTGACTCAACATCTGTTCCTTTGCTACCATCGGCTTCAACAAAAACAATAATACCGATCTTTTACCTTAATCAAATGCATGACAACTACAAAATAGATGAATTTCAACTTAAAAATATTATAAAATCTAATATCTCCATGTGTAATGGTGAACATAAACTTAAACTCATCATATATTATAAAACTAACCGGACTTCTAACTTAATAATAAAAAATAGTAATAGACATTCTACAAGTATTTTGGAACAGAGTAGCGTGGTGTACAGCTTCAATTGTCCTATGCCACACAGTGTTGTGGAAAATTATGTTGGGCATACGCGTACTACTCTGGCCAGAAGGCTTACGATGCACGTACAGAACGGTGCCATTAAAGATCATACGCTCAAATCTCACGGTTTGCCACTAACCAGAGCATTACTTGATGTTAACACGAAAATACTTGAACGTGAATCGCACCCAGTTCGCCTCAAAATTAAAGAAGCTTTATACATCTACAAGAATAAACCCGCTATGAATAAACAATTTAACACATTTGATCATAGCCTACATCTTTACTCCCAGTATAGACATGATAGTCCACAACGTGCCGTTCATACCATACTGGTACAAAACTGACGTTTTGTACCAGTTTTCCCACAAACTGTAGTTGCAGCGTTCATCAAAACGGTTTTGTATGTACTCCAATATGTCCTGGCTTGCGATTGGTGGTCTAACTTGTCTAAAAATCTGTTAAAATTTTTCTTGATGAATATTGCTTTTCAACTTCAACTTGAAGATTACGTTTACAAGATACATTACATATTTTATATATGTTATTTTAAAATTAATAATGATATTTTTAAATTAATATCAATAAAATAAACATTATAAAACATTTTGTTAATTTAGTTAATAAATTAAATAATAAATTACAATATATTATTAGAAAAATAAAAAAATTTAAATCAATAAATAATACTATAGGGAAAATTATTAAAAATTGTATAAACTGGCACTATAGCAAAACAAGCATAGCGTACGAAAAAAGACATAGTTGGTGCCTTATGTATCAAAAACGACAAAAATGAGATGGTTCTTGAACAAGATGAGATCAAGCTACAGTGGAGAGAATACTTCAACCGTCTGTTAAATGAAACAAATCCCATCAATGTCAACTTTGACGCTCCACCTATCGAAGGCTCGGTTACGTCTGAGCAGAATGCAATGGATACAACTGATGCCGTTCGAGCACGCATATATGCAGCCTGGAATAAATGGTATCTTCTTGCTTCTATATTGATGCGGCGTGACATTCCACTACCACTACGGTCAAGACTTTATAAATCTGTGATACGTCCGGTGTTGTTATATGGTGCATAAACATGGCCAATGACAACCAAACTGGAACAACAACTTCAACGAACCGACATGAGAATGCTCCGATGGATGCAACGAATTAGTCTGAAGGACCACATCAAATCTACCGAAATCTTGCGTCGTGCTGGTTTAGATGATATAAAGGACGAATGCCGGCAAAACCGTCTGCGGTAGTTTGGTCATGTCAAACGAAATGGACACAGTGCCATAACTTCTCTTGCAGATGTTGAAGTACCTGGCACACGTCCCAAAGGCCGTCCAAAGAAGTCCTGGTCGCAAACAATTGAGCAAGACATGAAAGCTCTAAATTNAAATGAAATGGATACAACTGATCGCCTAATTTGGCGCAAAATATTGATGGCAAAGAAAACAACGTCCTAAACTGGGTCTCTGGACGCTAAACGAAGACTGATAAAGTATTGTATAAATTCGACCGAATTGTTGGTAATAATCAATTTAAAGTGTGTCGTTTTTGGAAAATTGGAAAGATGAACTTTAAATTGATTAATGAAAACAATTCGGTAGAATTTATGCAATACTATATATATATATATATATATATATATATATATATATATATATATAATTTGGTACGAGGTTTTTAGAAAGACATGTTCGATTAAAAATAATACCCCAATTTGTAGTTATTTGCTTATTATTTAATTTAAATATTGTATTGAATTATATGAAATGTTAAATCAATAAAATCAATTAAAAGTTACTGATAAATGTGGCCTAAAATAAATGTCAGCATGTGTGATAACCTTTGTAAAATCAACATTTATAAATCAACATTTATAGATCAACATTTATATATATTTATATATATTTATTTATATATATTGCTTCCGGCATGTCGGACGCACGTAAAATTATAATTAGCGAATTATTATGGTATTTAACTAAAAATGTTGAAAAGTTGAAAAACGGCAAGTTTAGAAATATTGTAGCTGATTTTTATACCTCCGCTGAACTTCAGAATGGCCTCAAAGTTTTACAGGGAAAATTGGAAAGTTTGAAAAAGGAAAAAATTAAAATTACAACACGTGGAAGTACTAAACTGGGATGTTTGTTATCAGCATTCACCATTCTTAACATCGAGAGAATTCCCAATGAAACACTTACAAACATTTCCCCGAATTTAAATAATAAAATTGACAGAATTGAAAATTTGGTCAATGAAAATATTGTGTGAAATAAACAGTGTTTGATACTCTGAATACATTCAACACCAGAGAAAATATTGTTAAACTTAACGCTGCACAATCATCTACGAAATACGCTGCACAAACTAACACGAAAACTCTTAACAATTCTTGGTCTGGCGGGAAACTTTTAGATCTCAACAAAGCTCCTTGTTCAACAAATATACAAACTGACGAAAGTGGTAATGAAAATAAACCTTTTCAACTTAAAATTTCACGTCGCAAATTGATTTATCTTAACACCGCTTCAACACCTAAAAGAGAAATAATCAGGAAAAATACAGGAAAAATACAGGAAAATTAAAAGCTGAACTTGGCTTCAAAGCTGTTGCACCACCAGTTAAAAAATCTTTCATTTACTTGGGAAACCTCAACATTACCAAAACAGAACACTTAAACAAAGCTGGAATAAAATTTATATCCATCTTTCCAATAGCAAAACGAGGTTCAAATGTTGAAGGCGATGATAACAAATCTAGTGCAGCATTTCGCATCTGTGTCGCAAACAATGAAGATTTTAAAATGTTCGAAGATGACTTATGGCCCGAACATGCAATTATACGCGATTGGATATTTAATGTCAAACCAAGTGACACCATCGAAAACAACAACAACAACAAACATGGCTAGAAATAACACAAGTTCTGTTGACTTTATTTTGAATTCGAGTAATTTATTTCACAGCAGTGAGTATTTTTCTGTTCCTGATTTTTCCTCTTTATTTAACGAAGACAACACAACTATCAAAAACTGTTTTTCTATTTTCTATGTAAACACAAGAAGCATATTCAACAAAATAAGCGATTTTCAGTTACTTTTGTCTAATTTGAATTATTTACTTTCTGTTCTTGTTATCACAAAAACTTGGCTAACTGCTGATTTGTCTAAATCAATTGATTTAGATAACTATGATTTCATAGATCTTTCACGTAAAAAAAATTGGGTGGGGGAGTTGGATTTTTTGTTAAAAAAAACGTTGAATATTCAAAAAAATATGAATTTTTCGATGAAAACATTTGCGAATTTTTCAACTGAACATCGATGTTGTCAATATTACTTTAATTTACATACCCCTTAAATCCAACTTAAATTTATTCTTTGACTTTTTATCAAACTTTTACAAAAACAATGTATCAAATTTTTCATATATTATTGGCGATTTTAATATAAACTTGAACTCCTCGAATCATACTAAAAACAGTTTCGAAAACATTCTTTATTCTCAGAATTATCACTTGCTAATTGATCAACAGACTCGCGTGTCCAAAACAACTTCAACATTAATAGACAATATATTTACCAATATTTACTCAGATCACCTAAATGGCATTTTAATGGTGGATCTATCAGATCACTATCCCATTTTTTCATTTAATTTAAAACAAACATCACTTCCTAAGAAAGATGACATCTTAGTAGCAAGGAAATTTTCATCTAATACAATAAAAGCTATTAAAGAAACTGGGACTCTGTTTTTAATAGGGATGCACCGAAGTTCGGCCCCGGCTCCGGCCAAAATCCGGCTTTTTTATCGGATTTAAGCGTCTATCGACATTTAAAAATGTTATAAATAGAAAAAAAAATTTCATTGAATTCAATTAATTTTATGTCAATAAGTTAAAAGCTAGGCATACATGACACATAATAACAACATCACTAATTATGAGATGAGCTGGACAATTTTTTTTATGCTATAACATGGGTTATGCAAAAATTATAAGCTGATCTTTGTGTACAGAATTTGGCGTATCACACAGCTTATTCATATATTTGAATTAATTAACTATTTGCTTGGCGTTATTTTTTGATGTTCAACGTGTAGATAACCGTAAATGTGAGTATTTTTTCTAACGTATGTAAAATGGTAACTAAAATCCGGCCCCGGCCGGCTTTTGAATTTGAAATCCGGCCAAGTCCGGCCACGGCCTGATTTGAAAAACCTGAATCCGGTGCATCCCTAGTTTTTAACGAATCTGATATTGACATAAGCTATAATAACTTCAATTCAACATTTTTAAATATTCTAAATCATCATGCTCCTCCAACAGCAATTAAAAATAAGAAATTTAAAGAAAGTTGGATTACTAAAGATATATTAAATTTATCTAAACACGTTTATAAATTATTTAAAAAGTATAAAACAAATCTAAGCGACAATAATTTAATAAAATATAAAAATTTTAGAAATTTTTTAAAATCTACTAATAGATCAGCTCAAAAATATTTTTATGAAAATCACTTTTATTTGGCTAAAAATAATTCTAAATATAAATGGAAAATAATTAAAGACATTTTAAAAACAAATAAGTCGAAAAATTTAATTGATAAAATTAAAATTGCTGACGAATTTATTACTGACAAATTTGAAATATCTAATGCCTTCAATGATAATTTTATTAATTTGGTTAGTTCTTGTCGAAACACTTTCTCTGTTGACTCCTTGAATTAACTAAAAAAAATTTACAGATCTTTTTTTCTTGAACCTACCAATCGGTCAGAAGTTATTCAAATAATAAATTCGCTTAAGCCCAAAATGTTAACTTTTGATGAACTTAACTCATTCATAGTTAAAACTTTCAAAAACGAAATTTTATCTCCACTTACTCATATTTTCAACATTTCTCTCGAACAAGGTATTTTTCCATCAAGCTTTAAACTCAAAAATTGTTCCTATCATGAAAAAAATTGACCCCTATAACTTAAATAATTACAGACCAATTTCTTTATTATCACCTTTATCCAAAGTATTAGAAAAACTTCTTTACAAACGTTACAAACGCTTTTCTTTTCTTATGAAAAACAATGTTCTCACTGAAAAACAGTACGGATTCAGAGCCCACCATTCATGTGAACTAGCCATTCTAGAATTGGTTCAAAAAATATTGACCAACATGAGTTCACGTAAACTTACTCTTAGAATATTCTTCGATTTTACAAAGGCATTTGATCTGATTGATCACGATATTTTGTTACATAAACTTAACCATAATGAGATTCGTGGTATTACAAATCAATGGTTTGAGAGTTATATCTAGAAAGCAATATGATTTTGTGAATGATGTTAAATCTGGGACGCGTGAAGCTTCGTGTGGAGTCCCGCAAGGGTTTGTATTAGGCCCTTTGCTTTTTTTAATTTATATAAATGACATTCCCTATTTATCAAAAAAGATGAATTGTATTCTTTACGCTGATGATTCAAACATTTTTTATTCTTCTGATGACATTAAACGAGATTTAGATGTCATAAATAATGAACTCAAATTATTCGAGGATTGGTTCTCCATGAACAAACTCAAATCGGCCTATGTTATTTTTGGACCAAAGATTTTAACCAATAGTTTCTCGGACTTGGACCTTGTGTTTAGTAATGTGAAATTAAACAGAACCAATCAAGTTGTTTTTTGGGGTTTAGTTTGCAAGATAATTTGTCTTACAGTTATCTCATAGAAAATCTTAAATCAATAAATTCATAGGTATACTTTATAAAATCAAAAATAAGATTAATTCCACAATATTAAAAGATTTGTATTGGAGCTTTATATACCCTTATATTCATTATTGCGTGATCATATGGAGAAATAGTCCTGCTTATCTGCTAGATTCACTGTTAAAATGTCAAAAACGTTTTATAAGAATTTTATTCGATTTGAAATTTAATGACCACACCTCTAATTATTTTCAGATTGCAAAACTACTTCAATAAAACAAATTTATTACACATGCATCTCAATATTTATATATAAACTTATTAACAACTTAATTCCAAAAAATTTTAATAATTTATTTATAGTAACGCAATCCAGTTAAAACACACAAGACATACCTCAACATTTTATATTGAAAAAACAGATTGAAACTTATCAATAGTAGCATAAGAGTCGTCGGACCTAAGACGTGGAACAAATTACCTGAATATCTGAAGGAAGCAAAATCCGCTGTAAAATTTAAAAAAGACATTAAATCATTCTATTAACATTTGAACCCCCTTAACTTTTTGTGTGGGTTTATGTACGAGTGTGTGTGTGCGTGTATATATGTGTGTGTGTGGATAAGTATGTTTTGCGTGAGTCTATATATATATATATATATATATATATATATATATATATATATATATATATTTGTGTTTTAATAATTACAAACGATATTCTGATAAAAATGTAAAAGAGTTGATTACATAATAATTTTTATTCCGTTTTTAGTTTTTTTAGGATTTGTAATATGAATGTAAGTTCACATGTACTAAAATATTTAAAATATGCTCTCATTTTTACAATTGTCACTGGTAATCAATACCAAAAAACCATATTTTCTTTTCGATTTCCAAATCATTTCTTTTCATTGATATCATTCTTTGTTTTGATTTGATGAAATAAAAATGTCAAATATATATATATATTATTTATATATATGTGTGTGTGTGTGTGTGTGTGTGTGTGTGTGTGTGTGTGTGTAACATCCAAAATTTCCATTCATATGTTTCACTAGAGACATCCTTTACAACAACTACTTCATACTGTATATTTATATACAGTATGAAGTAGTTTGTTATTAAATTACTTTGGCACATATATAATAAATACATTTTATATGAGACTTTATTTTTCTTACTTCTAATCATTGTCATTGGTTTTCCATTAACCAGGAAGATAAGCAAGAACTGTGTGAGAAGATTTACCAGGAAAGATTGGCTTGCTTGGAGGTCAAAGTTCAAAACCGTATGATCCAGCAAAAGCTGCTCACCATCAACTCGTCATCCAACATTGTTCCTCATGATCAACAAACTCTACTTGGGTTCAATGGTAGAATTGATAAAAAAAACTTGATTAATTGCTGACTGACAGACTGACCGACTGACTGTACTGACTGACTGACTGACTGACTGACTGACTGACTGACTGACTGACTGACTGACTGACTGACTGACTGACTGACTGACTGACTGACTGACTGACTGACTGACTGACTGACTGAGACGTCACCATGTTAATGACGTCAAAA
>NW_008703570.1:2451611-2523834 GCF_000326865.2 Helobdella robusta | reverse complement strand
TGACTGACTGACTGACTGACTGACTGACTGACTGACTGACTGACTGACTGACTGACTGACTGACTGACTGACTGACTGACTGACTGACTGACTGACTGACTGACTGACTGACTGACTGACTGACTGACTGACTGACTGACTGACTGACTGACTGACTGACTGACTGACTGACTGACTGACTGACTGACTGACTGACTGACTGACTGGACTCACTCACTCACTCACTCACTCACTGACCGACCGACCGATTGATTAGTTGATTGGCCAGGATAGACTTTTTTTGTCTATGTGTTTGTTTCTCTATGATATTTTTGGCCGCAATTTAATTTAGCTTTTACAACATATATGAAAATCAACAGATTCGCTATATTGATAAATAGGAATACACTGTAATCTGATTGGTTAACAATGTGGTATCTCATCGTCGGTTGATTTGTCGTTACGCATTCAAAAATTTTTCCTTAATGTCTAATCATCTTGCTTAATGACGTTCAACTATTTTGTTTTTTATTTCATAGTTATCAACTTTATATTTAAATTTATTTTATTTTCTATTGTGTCATTATTCACACGGGATAGATACTTTTAATTTAATTTTTCAGTACTTTTTTTGTCTATAAACATTTAGAACCTATCTTGTAATTGATCATCGATGTTTGGATACCAATTAACTTTTTTGTTGAACGCATTTATAAATAGACACACACACACATGTATTAATCCTTTGAATCTTATCTCTACCGCAAACGATTTCTTCTAATGATTATTGGAGCAGTAAGTGTGTAGTGCACGGGCAGACATCGTATTATGCGCACAAGGCGTAAGATAGTCTTTGAGTTTCGGACCGGTATTCGAACCAGGCAATCGTAAAACATGGTACTTATATCGTTTGAGCTAACTCGCCGACCGAGCATTTATTTATAATTTTGAGTGTGAATGTTTAATGTTTGTTTATATGCTTTTATTATTTTATAAATTTTCCGTGTGAATCTAAGAACAGTCATATTTTTGACTTTGCTGGGCGTGGGTGCCTTCAAGACTTGATGGACACAACCTAAAATCTTTAAAAGATACTACCGAAACGATGAGACTAATGCTCAGGAGATCGAGTACTATTTTAACCTTATATGAAACTACCAGCATAATCTGCTATATCGACGTCACAATCAAAACGGATTTGAATCGCAATGCGTGTTCAGAGGTACATAATAATTCGGTCGATTCAAATTGGTACAGCTATGAAATGTCGAGGTGTTCATTGACAAATTTGCATTTTCGAACTCAGGATACTAAGTACTACATAAATCTGATAAAACTCTACCAGCCTAATTTTTTATATAGCAACGCCACACTGCAAACGAATTTTAACTATGGTGCCCGTTCAGTTATGAATTATCGCGGTCTCCATTATTCAATTATACATTCACGAGCAAGAAACTACCAGCTTGATCTACTGTATAGCAACGTCCGGCAACGCCACATTAAAACGAACTTGAACTATAGTGCGCGTTGAGTACCTACTTTTAAAGGTAATAATTCGGTCAACTCAAGTTACTAGTTATGAAATGTCCGGGTTTTCATTGTCGAATTGTACACTTTCGAACTCAGGAGATCGAATGCTACTTATATCTTACAAGAAACTACCAGCTTAATGTAGCTACTTACATTAATGTTAACTAATCTAGCCTTATAACTGCAAAAATCCGTCATAGCTTTGTTTAACTCGACGTGCATGGCCCTCGGCTTTAAATTTGTTAGAATTTTTTTCGTACATAATATACAACACATTTTAACGATAGATATTTATTTATTCGTCACAAAGTAAACAATTAACAACGTGTCCATCAGCTAAGATAATACATAGGGACTATAAACTGGTCTCTTTTTAACTTTGTTATTTTCCTACCCATACTTTTGGTAACACTATTGATTTTATTATAGCTTCATCTTTTTCTAGGCCTATTAATATCTCTGCTAGCTCTGTTCCTTAATCTGATCACCTCCTTATTGAATCTGTATTTTCTTTAGATTTTCTTCTTTCTAATTTATCTATGTCTATTTCTAAAAGATGCTGGTCTTCTCTTATTTTTTAGATATTTTTCTTCAATCTCTTACTGAAACTATTTTTGATGCTACCTTATTTTCTGATGTTGATGATTCCATGGAGGACAGCGAACTCGAATTAGATAGCTACACTATGTTCCGGAAGGACAGAGATAATTATGGAGGAAGAGGACAGGGTGGTGGAGTACTACTATAAATAAAACACGAATTAACAGCTGTGGAAAGAATTGACTTGAAAAACGACAGATTCCAAGAAAACGTATGGTATGAAATAAGAAACAAAAACGAGATCCTGGTTGTTGAAATTTGCTATCGAACTCCTGATTCTGGTAAAGAAAATGATAAGGGACTCCACGAATTAATCAGAAGAGCTACGAAAGGATCATGCATTATGTTAGGAGATTTCAACTATCATATAAATTGGGAAAAAAAAAAGTAAAACACTTTCAGATGCTTTATTTATGGAATGCATAAATGAAAACTTTTTCACACAACTTGTCCTAGAGCCAACAAGGAAAAATAACGTCCTTGACTTAGTCATCTCTACAGAGGAAGACATGATTGAAGATATACAAGTCGGAGAAAAATTTGGCTCCAGTGATCACAAGATAAAAAGGTTTGAAGCACGATACAACTAATACAAATCAAATCACTTTTATTTAATCAAACAAACAAAAAAGTATGAATGATTAGGAGACTAAAAAAAGAAAATTAATTCTTTTGGGCTCGGCCACCGTGCAACTTAAAATAGCTTGTCAATGATAACTCAACGAGAATAAATTAGAATAAGGATGAAACAAAATTGTCAATAGGAGAAAAATTTATCAATGTTAATGAAATACACACACGCGCGCGCACATACACACACACACACACATATATATATATATATATATATATATATATATATATATACAGTTTTCAAGAAAATCAACCGCGTTAATACAATTATTATGTTTATACATTAATTTTTCAAGTTTTCTAATTAAAATTTTATTATAATTATTTAATTTATTAAGTAAAAAACTAAAATTATTATTGTTCATGTTTATTAATATAAATAATTGCAAAAAGCTTTTTCGATATAAAATATATCATCGTCAGTGTAAAATATTTTTAAATAATAACGAAAATTACCGTTTATAAACAAATGACGTCATACAGTATAACTTAATTTTAAACGCGAAACATTTTTGAAAATATTATTATTGATTATTATATACTATATATTTAACATATTGATAAAATTAACTTTAAATTATTTACATAGATATATATTAGAATTAAACAAAATAAATTAAAATTTTTTTTAATTTTAAAAATTGCTGAAAAAACGACCATAAAGTAAATCAACAAAATAAAAAGTAAAAATCATACCACAATATTCATGTTTCCAAGTTTATATTATTATCATTATTATTATTATTACTATTGTTGTTGTTGTTGTTGCTGCTGCTGCTGTTGTTATTGTTGTTGTTGCTGTTGTTATTGTTGTTGTTGTTATTATTGACAATGATGATGTTGTTGTTGTTAACATTAGTATTGGTGTTGTTGCTGCAATTATTAACATGTTGTTGTCATGGTCGTTGGCATCTCTAACATGGTTAAGTTGTTGGTAGTAATATGGTTGTTGGTGGTGGTGGTGGTAACGTGGTTGTTATTGTTGTTATTGGTGGTGAGAGAATTATTAATTAGTTTAGATAACTGTTTGTGAGTCGGAAGTACTGTTACACTATGTAGCTGAACATTTAATTTTGGATTTTTTATTTCTATTAATATGGCTTCGGCTATCTTTAAGGTGAAAGAATCGGAGTTTTTGTAAAGAACATTTGTGTTATTGTCGAGAATTGAACGTGTTAATGTTGTATTATGTGTTGTCTCTGTATGAGATTTGATCGCACCCTCTCTTTTGTGCATAGTAAGTCGACGAGAAAGTTGAGTGGTGGTCATTCCTATATATGAAGAAGTTTAGTGCACACAGTTACCAATGGGACAGGAAAATTCTTATATAAGATGACTATTTTTCATGATGGAATTGTTGTTGGGTTGACAGTTATTTTAACTTTGCAATTGGGATTGACGGGTTTGATATTGTTGTAAATTAGTTTTCTTAAAATGTTTTCATCTGTTTTATATGAAGTGGACATGATGTTGCGGTAATATAGAATAATATCTTTATCATTATTATTATTGTGGATGCTGTTGGTAGTATTGTTATTGTTATTATTATTGGCGTTATTGTAGTAGGTGTTGTTTTGGTTACTAAAGTTGTTGACTATGATGTTGTGATTAGTATCTGGATTATTGTTGTTATAATTAATTTCATCGTTGTTGTTGTTGACAATGCTTTCGTTATAATTCTTAGCATTATAAATAATATTCTTATAGTGATTATTGTTGTTGTTATCGTTATCAATATTGAGATTACTGTTATTGTTGTTGTTATTAATGATGTTATGGCAATGGAGTTATCATTATCAATAGAAAAATTATTGTTGTTGGTGATAATATTGCTACTGGTAACTCTGTTGTAGTTATTATTATTGTTGTTACTGATATTTCTTAATTTAAATTTAATTACATTGTTAATATCTGATATTTGATAACCATTATTAAAAAGCAATTTTTTAATGCGATTCAATTTTGTATTGATGTCATTTTGAGTAGTTGAGTGTGTTATTGCTCGGTTGACGAAGGCTTTGATAGTGTTCAGTTTATATTTTTTCGTACATTCACTTTGTCCATTAAGACAAATTCCTTTGTTGGTTTCTTTCACATAAACTGAGATGTTGAAATTACGTTCATCATGTTTAACGAGCACATCCAGAAACGGTAATGCTTTTTCTTTCTCTAATTCAATTGTGAATTTAACTTTTGAATGATTAAACGTGGTAACGAGTTCATTGATCATGTCTTGTTCATCATATGCGACAAAAATATCATCAACATATCGAGTGTAAATGTGTGGTTTTAAATGTGGATGTTGTTCAAACGTCTTGTTTTCTAAATGTCCTAAATAAAAATTAGCGAAAAGTACTCCTAGTGGCAAACCCATAGCTATATCATCAATTTGTTTATACATTTTTTCTGTTGGACTTATGAAAATGAAGGGTGCCTCGGTTGTACAAATTTCCAAAAGCGATTTGAGATGAGATTTGGAAATTTTGATGGGGGACATATTTGAATTGTAAACCGTATTGATAATGATGTCAATTGTGTCTTTCATCGGTACGTTTGTAAATAAGGATTCCACATCAAGTGATGCAATATATTTGGCTGATGAATTAGTATTTAAAATTTCGATGAATTCGCGTGAAGATTTCAAGTTGTAATCGTTGGGAACATAAGGAGTCAAGGGTTTACATAGTAATTTGGCTATTGGATATGTTACGGTAGGAATCTGGCTAATGATAGGTCTTAATGGATTGTCAGTTTTATGAGTTTTCACATTACCATAAATGTAACCAGGTTGAAATTCGTCAAAAAGAGGAGGAATTTTATCATTAGGACAATGTCTGTTGATTTGGTGGATGATTTAGTTGAGTTTGACTTTTAGTGATGGTGTAGGATACTGATCCTTATACTGATACTGATTTTATCATTTTAAATATAGTGGTGTCGTTTAATATTGTGTTCAATTTTCCAAAATAATCATCTTTATTTAGAATGACATACATTGACGCTTTATCAGCACGACGTATAACAATATTTTGGTTTTGTTTCAACTGTTTGGCGGCATTTCTTATTTCCTCTGTAATTAATTTGCTATTAAAATTGCCTCTTTGTTTCTTGGATTCAGCTTGTAACTGAATACCAATCGAAGGATTGACGGTAATTAAATTTTTCTTTTCATATTCAATAAAATCGTTCATTAATTTTTCTATTTCGATAATCTTATCTATTTTAATAGGTTTTTTATAAAAATGACAGTTGATGCCTAGATTTAAAAATTCTTTTTCTTTTTCCGTTAAAACGTGATTACTGAGATTTATGAAACGATCAAAATTAGCAATTTTACATACTTCTCCATTATTCATAAGGACATGTTTTTTAATGATATATATATATATATATATATATATATATATATATATATATAAGTTATCTTTTAAAGACAGAATTTTTTGTAATTAAAAAATTTTTCAGTTTATATTTAAAAAGATGCAGAGAGTTACAATCATTAATTTCTTGTGGAATCGTCTCCCATAATCCTAGCCAAGATCTTGCAAAATTTTTACCTACCGCCATATTACTTTATATTACTTTAGTTGTTTTAGATAAATATGTATCCAATTATTTATTTCAACATTAAACTAAAACTTATTTCACTAATTATTCAGTTTCATTTGCATTACAAGTTAACATTTTGCTTTTAATGTAACTCTTCAAATTGTTTATTCATATATTGCTAGGTTTCATTTGGCCTGTTTTAAATCACAACACGTAGCATTTTAGGTACTATTGTATTTTATTTTATATGGTTTACATTTCCATTTATTGCAATATTTGTATCTCACACAAGGCTCTGAAGATGGTGTTTACACCAAAACAACGTTGTTAGCCAGCCAAATTATGTCACTAGTTCTCAACAAATACGATTTACAACAATTCCATATCGTTGAGTGTATTTGCAAATTTTTTTTTATTATTATTCTTTAAAAATCAGGATCTGACAGACGCAGAAACTGTTACAGCATGCAAGGTTGTATTTAGGGGGAGGTTTACGGGTTCAAACCCCCCCCCGAAATTACGAAAATTATAAAAATGAAGTAAAAATTACGTGTGTAATTTAAAAATATTTATATTTAATGAAGTTTTTGTATGTGCTTATGATTTCCATTTTTTATATAAAATCAATCACATGCGTTTTATACAGTTCAAATCCATTTCCAATGACACAAATAAACAAATCACACGATCATTACGAATGTTTGTGCACTTAATCCGTCAACATATGTAGGTTGCCCGAAATATGAATCGAACTCACGACTTTCACAGGACGAGGCGATGTTTTATACCAAAGATATTCTATAAAGAAGTTATTAAATATAATTTTTTATACTTTGTTTAAAAAAAAGCGCGGTTTCCTTCCATTGTAATACTAGGTAAGGTACTCAAACAAATTAAAGCTATAAAATATTTTTAATTAATTTAAAGAAAAAGAATGTTAAAGCAAAGTAATTTGATGAAATTTTTTAAGAACAATAATAAAAATATTGACGATAATATTAGTTTTTGTGGCAATGAAAAGGAAGAAAATCGTAAAAGAAAACAATTAGGTTAGTTAGTTCAGTTATGAAGTAGTAAATCTTTTTCTTTCATTGTCTAATTAGTTTCGCTAATAAATTTAATACAAATACAAGTATTTAGTTTTAAAATGAACAACTTTTACGCTATATTAAACATTTTTTAACAATTAATTTAATATATTTTTTCATAAATGAACATTTTAGATATTAAAACGTAATTAAAACTGAAAACAGGTGCAAATGTAGATGAAGCAGTCTTGGATGATCCCCAGCCTTCAGGTTCAGTTCAAACTGCAACCAATCTCCATGATATAGGTAATTATGTAGGAAATTCAATGACGGATCAAGAAAAAGAAATTGTGTTAAAGTCATTGGGACGCCTCCTAAAACCTACCAATTCCCTGTTGAGCCTAAACGGCGTCTTAAATTTCAAATGCGTTGGCTTGAACGATTTTCTTGGCTTTCATATTCTGACAAAAAAGAGGGAGCGTTTTGTAAATTTTGTGTTATATTTGGTAGGGAACATGTGGGAAAAGGTGCTAACCAAAAAGTTGGGTTTTTGGTAACAGTATCTTTTAATAGGTGGAAAGATGCCATTGAACAGTTTGAAGCACATGCAAACATTGAATACCACAAAACGTCAGTGATAATGGCTGAAAACTTTCTTTCTGTGGTTGAAGGGAGACAAAAATTCTCTTAATCTAGCTCTTTCAAAATCTTGTAATGTCCCTACAATAAGAAATAATTTGGGAACAATAAAAGAAGTGGTTGTATTTTTAAACTCATCACCAAAGCGTACACAGATTTTGGAGAACAAAATTTTCGAAGTTTTTAATCAAACAAAAGAAATTAATAACTGTGTGAAACACGATGGGTAGAAAGACATGAGTCTGTGATGACTTCAAACAACTATATGTAGCCAAAGTTCACGCTTTGGAAGAGTTGGAATTATCGTCTACTCGTGAAACATCAACAACAGCACATCAGTTATTATGTACCGTTACGAAAGGTTCGTTTGTGCTAGCAATGAATGTTGCAAATGAGATATTTTCCTATACTATATCTCTTTCTAAAACGTTGCAAAAAGTGGATTGTGATTTAGCTGAATGCTGTACCGCTGTAAAGTTAGTACTTGACAAATTTCATGAAATGCGTTTGAATGCAGAAGAAAATTTCAAGAGTTTGTTCTTGGTTTCCCAAGAAATGCTTCACTCTGTAAATGGCGAAGTCATTACTTTACCAAGAGTAACATCAATACAAACTACTCTTGACAATACTCCAGCAAAAACCACTGAAAAATATTATAAACGAGTGATGTTCTTATCAGTTCTTATCTGATCTTTTTTAGATCATATCTGCACACAACTAGAAGAAAGATTTATCACCCATGCTGATCTGATATCTTCTTTACAAGTGTTTTTGCCTAATAAATGTTTAAATTCAAAATAACAGTGTGCTACGGATGAAATTCCAATCATGAAATATGTCAAAAAAATGTGGAAACTTTTATAGCTCAATACTGCCTGATGCAGATGTCTTAGTATTTGAATTTTTATTATGGCAAAAAAAAATGTTAGAAAATAACATAACCTCCAGAACACCCATCAATCACTCGCACAAGTCAATTAAAAATATTAGGCATCACATTCACATACACACTCAATATACACACAACCTGGATCTTCGAAACTGTCGCGGACAATCTTACGACAACGCTTCAAGCATGGCTGGCAAGTATTCAGGACTTCAGGCGCGAATCAAGGAAATCAATCATCAAGTTTCATTTATACCATGCTCAGCTCACTCACTTAACCTTGTTGGCACAAATGCAGCTGAATCCTGTGCAGAAGCTTGCAATTTTTTTTGGTTGATCCAACATGTTTACAACTTTTTCAGTGCTTCTACTGCCAGGTGGGAAGTTCTCCAAAACCACACACAGCAGAAATCTAGTTCACTTAATTTGAAAAGTCTCTCCACTACCCGGTGGTCTGCTCGCGACGACGCAGTTAGAGCATTGAAATATGGATGGAATCAGGTTATTGAATCACTACAATTTTAAGAAAAGGATTCAAACCAGAAACTCGTGCTGAGGCTAGAGGAATAATTTCTAATTTGAGTTTTCTTGAAACCGGAATTATGGTAGAATTATGGGGTTTTGTTTTAGAATGTCTGAACAAGTCTAACGTCAAACTTCAAAAAGTAGACATTGATCTATCGACTGTAATCGAAATTTACGACTCACTTTTAACGTTGTTCGAATCACTAAGAGAAAGATTTGAGGATTATGAAAAAAAAAGAAAAAGTCCTGTCTTTAGTTGATGACTTAAGAAAACGGCCATTAAGAAAACGGAAGCGGCATTACGACGAATCAGTTGACAATGAAACCGAATTTACCACTCGAGAACATTTTCGTGTAAACATATTTTTGGTAATTGTGGATAACTTAAATTCTGAAATAAATAAGAGACGAAACGCTTATGTAGAAATTAATGAAAATTTCAAAGCAGTTGTACAGTTCAAAACATTGTCAATGGGTGAGTTAGAGATTGCAGCGGATGGATTAAGATCTTTATTTCCAAACGATCTAGACGACACCTTAAATACTGAACTGTTGCATTTAAAGTCTCATTTGGCTACCTTAGACCAAAATGCAGTTCCACACACTCCAACTGATTTGTGTAAATGGATAAGATTAAATGACTTGCAGTGTGTATATCCAAATGTAGTCATTGCACTTCGGATGTACACTTGTACTCCTGCTACAAACTGTTCGGCCGAGCCATCTTTTTCTTGTTTAAAGCGCGTTAAAACTATTTGCTTTCTACAATGTCCGAAGAAAGGTTAAATTATCTTGCAATTCAATGCATCAAAAAAACAATTTTGCAAGATTTAGACATTAATTTCGTTATTGATGAATTTGCGCGCAGGAAATAACAGGTCGTAAAGTTTTGAAATAACTTTTATAAACTGCAATGAAAGAAAATTTATTTTTTAAAATTGATAATATAACATTACATGAATATTATTAAAGAAAGTACTTAATAAAAATGTTTTACAAATATTGCGTTTATATGAATTTAATTTCTAAATTTATTATAAAATTTAAAATTGGGGCGGCAAACCACGAGTGCCTCTAGGCTGCAAAAAGGTTAATCCGCCACTGCTTTTACGGGTTGGTGAAATTACTACTGGTATTGCTGAGGATGAATTAGTGCTAAGTAGATGGGTCGGGGGTGTTGATGTTGAAGTTGTTGTAGAGTGCTGTAGCGATTGAGGAAAATCGGAGAGGTGTTGATGTTGGTGATGATCTGGGTTCCAAATTTTATTGAGGAAAAGTTTTTCTTAGCGGTCTTTTGATAGCGAATTTTTTGGGTAGAAAATTTAGCAATTGTTGAAGTGTAGTGGATCATTCGATTGAGGATGTGAGCAATAATTAGTAACGAGTGGATAAAAGTAAAAACGGATGAAAAAAATTTATAAATTAGAAAACTAGAAACTTAATTGAAAAAATTGAAATTAGCTGAAAATAAAGTGAAATTGTTATTTAAATTAAATTAAAAAACCGTTGAAATTTGAAATTAAAATCGGTTACTATGACGACTATGATAAAAAAATTTTATCAAATTTTTATTAAAAATTTGTTGAATTCATAATAAAATGTAAAACGAACTGTAATACAGCAACGAAATCTTTCGCAAATTTTAAAAACGTTGTCAGAAAAAATTAATCATTGTTTTATAAACGAAAATGCGCAAAAACTTTAGTTTATAACGGAAAATTTAGTTATTGAAAACCGACAACATGATGTCGAGTAAACCATAGACATCGCAAAACGGCAAAAGGGATCCATTAACATAAACGATAAAATTATTGCAGATAGATCTATTTTGACGTTAAACCGTCATCGTCAGTGCATTATTTATTAATTTATTAATTAGTATTATTATAGTTTTAATATTATTAAAAATATATAAAAATAAATTAAAAAAAGAAATATATAAAAAAATATATATAAAATAAAGAAGATAAAGATAAATATATATATATATATATATATATATATATATATATATATATATATATATATATATATATATATATATATGTTGGTAATAGACCATAATTTTTACAATATTCTATAAATTCTACCGAATGTTTGGCGTTAATATGTTTGTAGTTCGTTTAATAATTTATAATTTATAAATAATTATAAATAATTTATAAATAATTTATAGTTTAATATATACATAAGATAAAATATATATGATTCTTGCATTATAAAAACCATCTCCGGAGGTTGTAGGGGGTAATTAGCATATTGCGGCGTTAATATGTTTGTAGTTCGTTTAATAATTTATAATTTATAAATAATTATAAATAATTTATAAATAATTTATAGTTTAATATATACATAAGATAAAATATATATGATTCTTGCATTATAAAAACCATCTCCGGAGGTTGTAGGGGGTAATTAGCATATTGCGGCTTAAGCTGAATAAGCACATCTTTGTTTAAGGGTGATTAACATCTTTCTGTTAAGGGGTTATTAGCCTATGTGCTGCTAAGGGTTAATTAGCATATAATGTATATGCTTCATTACACGGAATCAATCATTGATACACTGCCTTCTAGTTTGCTTGCCTATCCAAAGATATAAATAATTTACCATAGATAAACATTTACCGCGTGTTTATCAGCGTTGTCTTGGTTATCCGCGAGTTGATTGGTCTCTAATTTCTTGTGAGTTGTTTAGGTTTCAACTGTTTTTATTCGTCGAAATGTTACTGGAAGTTGATTTAATTTTAATCAAAATGATAATTTAAGATATAACATTTTAAAAAAATTTTTTCATGTTGTTGTAGTGCTTTAGCTATTAAAAACGTACAGTTACACAGTAGTACACACACTACAGCTGACTGACAAATTTTCTAAGGAAGACTAACAAATTGGATAAAGAAATGAATCGTATGATTATTTTTAGTTAAAAAAGCAGTAAAATCATTTTTTAATGGCTTTTAATGTTTAAACAGCATATGTAAGATTCTTATAATACGACAAAACAACTATCAACGGATCCGCCAACTGGATATTATTTGTAGAATTGGATTTATAAATTTCATATTTAAGATTTTAGATCATTCCATTTGTTTAGGTAGTCGTTGGGTCCTTGTCGAATTGTACCAGCGATAAAGGTGTCGATTCAGTGGGTCACAAAGTTCGTTTTTTCTTAATCGTCGTCTCCTATTAAAAATACGTTTGGGAACGCCGCCAACAATGCTTCCGCTTCTTTGGGATCTTCTACGTGTAGAGCTGATTGTTTCGCCAAGTCATTTATAGTTCTACGGGAAACACACGTAACCGCTGGTCTTTTTTTCATCCTGATCTATCTTAAAAAATCGACACCCATTATGCATTCATTCATTATATCCGCTATGAGGAATGACGCTTCGAATGCCAAGTCTTCCACAAAAATTATCCGGTTAACTTCCCCATAAATAGATATTGTTCCTCCAGTGGCTGTCCGTGGACTTTTTAAGTTGTGAATGTGGAAATAGGTCGCTTCTTAGGATAGATCTTGTGGCTCCTGTGTCTAAGGATACTTTTTGACACAAACACTCCTTGTGTAAAGGCGTACTTTTATATCAATTTTGACGCTTGTTTTGCAGCTTTAAACGTAAGGCCATACGCGATGGCATCTTAGAGGGTGTGCTTATAAACTAGCAAAAAATTTAGGCAAAGCTCTGGATCCCGGAGGAAATTAATATACGTTTTCAGCGCAGTTTTGTTTTTATGCTCCTGGTCTGACGATGGATACGTTAATCATCAGTTGTTTTATATCTTGGCTAGCTGTTGAATTCCTTCTCCCGGCCGTTCTGTTTCTGAGCTGAGTCTTATATACCAGCTTCATGTGCTCTTTCCCATACCGCAATTTTAACGTTGTGAAGTTGAATTGTTTCTTCGCAAAAATTGTTTGCAGTACTTTCGCTACGGGACCTCGCAGGATTAGTACCAGCGCTAATGCCCAGTCTTTCTCGTTCCACTTATTGCTGATTGTTGCTGCCTCAAATTGAGTTTTGTAAATGTTCGATGATGTTTCTTCGTCAACTACATGTGCATTTAACATTCTTGCAGCAAAGTGGTTTACGGTGGCTATTTTCATGTCTTGCACTTGTTGTTTCATTTTTTTAATTTTATAACCTACTTTCGGTTTTAAATCGTCAATCATTTGATCATTTATTATCGATTGTCGTTCTATTTCCGGTGATTTTCTATACATCCGCTTTTTTAAATCTCTTGTTTAGTCCAACTGTTTTTCTATTTTTGTCTCAATGTTTTTTCAAATCGATTGCTTGTAGTTTCATTTTGGTTGCCCGTTAATCAATTTTTTCCATGAAATCCGGAAAATCAAAATTATCTGGATTGTTACTTTCAATTATCACAGCGTCATTTAGGGTTTATCAAAACTGTCTTCACTCCTTTAGAGTCGAGGTTTTGTTTCAGCAGCTCTTTCCTCAAATTTATCGAGTTCTTTTTGTGCCGGCATTCTTTATTACATAAAGTTTTAATTTATCCAAAATCCACTTCTGAAACAAGTGTTTTAACTTGGACTATTGTCAGATTATTCAATCTACCGTAGGTTCACTGATTTTTTAGATACGTCGACCAGTACGAGTACATAACGTACACCATCACTCACCACGACCAATGTCGCATTATTGTGAACACCCGACTTGTTTTAAACGAAACTCGTTTCGTTCCTTATGGGAGTCATCAGCAGCCCAAGTTAAAGCAACAGCTTTCTTATCATATTTTATAGGCTATTGTATAAATTGTAGTTTGTCTTTTTAAATTTCCTTACTAGAATTTTCTAAAAATTGTCCAATTCATCATGCAGATAGGCTTTATTTTGCTTTTCACATCTTCAGTGTAGGTTTGGTTTATATAATTTCTTTAAACAAAGTAATTTATTGTTATTATTATTATTATTATTATAAGAAGAAGAAAGGCTTGGACAAAGCCCCTCGCCCAAAACTGAAATAACATAACAAAAATAAATCAGAACGAATTCCAATAAAAATTAAAGAGTCAATGTTTAAGACAATTATCATTGTTTGAAAAAAATGCAAATTCCGAACATTGATTATTACAGGTACGTGGTACGTACATTTGCAAATAATTTATAATAAACATCAGGCACAAGACAAACTAAAATTAAAATATAGAATATTTTGCGTCACCATAAAATAAGTCTAGTTTAGTTTTAAAAATAGCCAATGACGGAGCATTAACAATATACTCTGGCAATGCATTCCATGGGCTAACAACTCGATTCGAGAAAAAATATTTCCTGCAATCTTTTCTGGCCAGTTGAGTACACTTTCTGAGTTGATGATTCCAGGTGTTGACATCGCATATTGGCGTTAGTGCAATTGGTCTGTAATTGGTTGCCAAATTTTTATTACCTTTTTTATGTAATGGTACCACCAGAGCTGTCTTCCAATTCCTTGGAATATCACCCGTATTTAATGACCAATTAAACAGCTGAACAAGTAACTTGGATAACATATCTCTTGATTCAAACAAAATCTTGGGATGAACCCCGTCAGGACCAGTGACTTGTTTCGATTGATTTTTTTAAGTTTATCATTTACCATCATCTCATTAATAATCAACTCCTGCATACCACCTTCAGGAAGCAAAGGGCCATTAAAAGTACCATCATCTGTAAATTGCAAATCTTTTACAAAAACAATCTGCTAAAATTTCAGCTCTTTCTTTGTCATCCGAAACCAGCATGCCATCATGCAGCAAAGAACAAATCCCATCCTTGATAATCGTAACATTTCTCACTTGTTTCCAAAACAATTTGGGGTTTGATTTGAAACCCTTTGCAATTTCGTTCAAGCGTTGTTTATGTAAATCTTTTGTTATCTTTCTTATCCTGTTTCTCAACGACCTGAACAAATCCCAACAATTGCAGCCAAATCTGTAAATTTGTTTCCATGAGACATGTTTTAGATTTATTAACAAACGTAGTTCCGGAGTCATTTTAAACGTACGCTTTTTACAGATTTTTCTTAATGGGACGTACTTTGCAGTTAAACCAAGAATTGAATTCCTAAACGAGGTCCAAAGCGCTTCAACCGACGATCCAGGATGCAAATCAAGTAATGCGGGCAGAGCATTATTAAAGTCGACATTTAAATTATAATAATCTCCACTATTGTAACAGAATTTTTTAATATCCAAATGTTTTACCGCATTGAAGCCACATACCTTCATAGAAAGAACAGAGTGGTCACCCGCTCCCACTGATGCCAAACAGGATATGTTTTTGATGATAACTACATCAGTGATTACCAAGTCCAAAATGTGGGGCTGCTGTGTACCACGAGCTCTGGTGGGTTGATCAATATGCTGTCTCAAAAAATTATCATTGATGAAATTTAAAAACATATTATCTATTCCTGCAGGTGAGCCTGTTGAACCTTGAAAACCCCAATTGATATCCGGTAAATTAAAATCACCAAGTATAAAATGAAAACCAGGCAACTTTAAAAATTCATCAAGCAACTGTAATAATAAAATATTGTTTAAGTCAGAGCTTCCAGGACTACGATACAGAGACAGAACATTTAATTTTATTAGTTTTGAAGACAGCTGAACACAGATATATTTGTGAAATGATGATGATAAAATTAATTCAGTGATGGGAAGATCATTACAGAAATAAACCAGCAAACCCCGACTATCCTTGACAGCAAAACCTTTTGAAATTACCTAGTATCCATTTAATTGAAACTCAGATAGACTTGGTGGGATCTTGTAATATTTAGGATTAACTTCATTTCAAAAAATTAACTTGGGAGCACTTCTGCAAGAATCTAATAAAAACTTTAATTCCACAAATTTGTTTTTCAAAGTATCCACATTTGCATACAAAATCATAAAATCATTGATTACTGTTGAGTTACTACTTGACGCGTTCCTAACTGAAAATTTTTCTTTCTACGAGCCACAGCATAAAAATCACCTGGATGGCCCTTTATAAAAAAACAAATTTGTTGATGTCTTCTGTTGAAGATATACTATTCTTTTTTTCAGATATTAATTTCTTGCATTTTTCTCTATCCTCTCTAATCAGGTCATGGGAAATTATAACTTTTTTGAAAGATGTATTATCTTTTAACTTGAAGCAACTTTCCAATATTTGGTTCTTAATAGAATAGCCGCTCAACTTAATTAAGAGTGGCCTAGGTTTTTGTTTTTCTCCAGTTAATTTACCCTCTATCTCCTATCTCCTTACTAATATCAGTTTCAGGTAGCAAAGCCTTAAAAAGGCCAGACATTATCTCCTTATCTTTTGCTTTCGAGAAATGATTGTTTTTCACAAGATTGAAGACAATGATGTTATTTTTTCTTGCATTCCTTTCATTACAAATGTTAATTTTTGAATCAGTGGAAGCAACTGAACTGGCAACTGACTTAATGTCATTTGCCATTAAATCAACTTTTTTTGCAAAAAGATCAGACCATTTTTTAACATGCTCCACCTTAGCAAATTCACTTGAAGAAGATTTTTTAATAGTTCCAACCTCATTACTCAAACGTTTTAAATCCTCAAGCTGAACATTTATCTGGGCTTCTTTCATCTGAATCTCCTCCATCATGTCCCTCAACCAACACATTCAGCTTGCTATTAACCTCAGCAAATTCATTCCGAAATTTTTGAGAATCTTTCATACTATCGCCGAGGTTGACGAAAAAGGAACTATTTTCTGTGCGACATTTTTCACAGAATTTTAACCCAAAATCGTCTGACTCTGAAGCTCTATCTGTCACCTTCCTTGTCCGTGTGGTCACGTTAGGTTAGGGTTAGCGTTAGCCATTCTCTATCTTCCGTTGGCGAAACACAACAAAACTTGAAAATTATTAATTATGTTAAAATTAGCTAAGTATAAATTACAATGATAAAAAATATATGAATAATCATCAAGGCTCGTTATCCTAAAATAAGTACCATGATGATAGCTTGTATAAAAATAAAAAACAGTATGTTCACGCATTGCTTCTATCGCAATAAAAAGCAAATGATGACGATATTACACTATTGATTAAGTTATATATAAAGTGAACTTGTAAAGACAACTTAAAAGGATTATAAAAACCTAATGGCGATATTTTAAAATTTTAATTAAAATATTAAAATGTTTAAAATCATCGACAATGTTATTTTTTAAACTATTTAAGTATTTATTCATGTTATATTGTTTTGATTTTCAAATATTTTTTATATTATATTATTTATTAATTTTATGTTGTTTTGATTTTTGATTTATTGATTGATTATATTGTTTTGATTTCATTAACTTTGTTTCATGGCAAATGGTCAGCGCGAGTATTACAATAGTATCTTTGTTACAGACGGCGATGTCAGGTCGGAGTGATTTGAGCAGATCCGTTACTGGACGCACCAAATCTTTTCATACGTCTGCAAATAGTTCAATACCCGGCCTTGCATTTGCTTGTATGTTATCAATAAATATTGCAGAAATTTTGTTGTGGCGGTTAAAATATCTACTCAGTGCAGAGGCTGAGCCACAATTTTTAGGACATGTTTGTTTGTTTGTACTGCATTACAAAGCAAACATGATGCATTTATAGATTAACCCCATCTGAAGAGGTTAGCATTAGTAGGTAGCTGTTGAATGAGGTATCTGTTTGACCAAGTCGACTATTTTTACCTATATTTTTTACTCAATTTTTTTTATTGTTCTTTTATTCTGCAAGTAACCGTACGTCTCTAGCGACTAAAATGTGTTGTGTGAATTACCTAAAAACACCTTAATTTGCAATATTTACTACTGAAATAATAAATTCATTAAGTTGACGCGTATAGCATGAAACGAGGTAGACGTCCACAATAATGCACCTTTTGTCATGGTGAGGGACGGTGAACCATTATGCACTCGTACTGGCCGACCGTATATATGGATGTACAAATAAATAAATAAATATGAATATTATGCATGTGGTGTGTGTGTGTGTGGAAGGAAATGGTGTGTGTGTGTGTGGAAGGAAATGGTGTGTGTGTGTGAGTGTATGTGTGTGGAGGAAAATGATATTGAAGATATTAAAAATTAAACTGAATCAATAAACCAATATGAAGATGCGACGTGTTTCACATTTTTAACAGATTTGAAATTCAGATTTTAAAAATTTGAGTCAAACGTGTACTTTACTTTTTGAAAAATACCGATATGATGACGTCACTTAACAAAGATGAAACAGGTTGTTTTTTTATTGCAATAGATTCATTTCTTAGCTCAGACAAATGTGTAGCTTAATATCCAACGTTATATGAAGAATTTTAGGAGTTGTTGGTATAAGATTATAAATTTTGCTTTGTGGAATCGGCGTCAGATTTGTTAATGAATTGATATATTTTTGGGTAATGTTAGTGAGATGATAAGATATTGTTAAGAATTGCAACTTTATTGCAATAAATTATGTTTGGTTATTGTCAAACAAATTGAAGTTTAATTCTGATAAATCAGAACTTAGTTCGGATCTTGTTATACCGTGGTATCCGTAGGTTCTATATTAATATCAGTGATGGGTAACGAATTTGTATCGGCTCATTCGGTAAGAAATCTTGGAGCCATCTTTGATCAGGATTTAACATTTATGCCCCACGTGTTTGCAGCAAATAAAGGCGCTTTAATCAAATGAGAAGATTGAAACAGGTAAAGAAATGTGTTTTGCACGATAGTAGTTGCGTTCATTATGTCAAAATTGGATTATTGTAATGGTTTGTTGCTTGGTGCTGGGCACAGGTTCCAGTTGATTCGAAATTTTGGTATGAGGTTGGTGACTGGTATTGGTAGATATTGTTTCTCGTTGTCATAGTTTGCATTGGTTGCCAATTGAACAACGGGCGTTTAACTTTCAACACAATATGGTGGCTAATGTTGTAACTCTTGGTGTTTTTATAAACAGCAAAAATAATAGAGTGGTCAAATTGCAAAACAATGATGTGGATGGGCGATCGTCGTTTGGATATTTTGATGCATTTAACCCAACTTGTTAATAGCGATAAAACTCATATATCAGAGAGTAAAGAGTTTAGTTTTAAATAAAAACCTCAATTATTTGCACAGCCTGATATTAATCAAAAAAAAGGTTTATTATCATTATTGAAATTTTCATTATTAGCGCCTAATTAATTCAGTGTGTGAATTTCACTAAAATTTTAAATTATTGCTGCTACGTTATTGTTTAATTCTTTTTAATCTACATTAAACTAAAATTAATGGCTGTCCATAAAGGATGTCACTCTTTTTTAACGTTTTTTTTGACCCCCCCCCTCCCTCGTGTCACAAGCTGTCAAAACCCTCCAAAATAAGCATGTCACAAAACTGTACCCCCCCCCCTCTTTGTGAAAAGTCATTGAACAAAGTAATTGTTCTATGCATTTTTTTTATTGATCTCAAAATAACGAATGACATGTTTGAACTATCAAACGATAGTTTGATAGCTAAATGCTTTATCGTAATTTAAATATAACGAATTTATATGAACAATCATGAATCGCTTTAGTCCCAATGGCTGGCCAGGTGCTGTGAAACTGAAACTAACGGAATACATGGGCTTTCTTCTTTTCTATATTTGGTAACTCTATATTGGTCATCTTCATTCAACCATTCAACATCTTCGTTTTCTTCAAATGCAATTACTGCCATAAGTTCCCTCTGACGTCTAGTAGCAACTCTGACTGGTCTAACTTTATTATGCTGAAATAATGATGTTTCGTGAATAACATGATGCCTTTTTGCCATCACAATTAAAGCATTATATAACCCACATGTTTCGCAGATGCGGTTTTTAAAAGAAACTTGAACAAAAGGGCAAAAGGCATCACATGGGAGCTGTGAAAACTTGGATAATTTGTTTGGAAGGGCTATATCCATATATATAGAATATACATATATAAGAAATCAGCCATTTGTAACATTGATCAGCCGATAATACCATGCACACAGGGGGCCGTAATAATTCAGAACTATAATTGTGAATTGCATAGATTAACAAGCGTTTAAACTTAAACTATTTTTATGTTGTACTAAATGATAAACTGTGGTGTTTTTTACAACAAATTAATATAACATATTTATAGAATATTAATTCTGAAATTATATTAACGTTAATTAGAATGTCTGAAAACACAAAAAGAATTTTATAATACATTATAATAAAAAATAATAGCGTATTCTTCAAACAAATTTTTAAAGACCTAGCGATTGGATAAAATCTACATTGTCATATATCACAAAATTATAACGGTCTTCTTTTACATGGTATATGTAAGGATAATAAGAAATTTTCTATATATGTTATTCGACATATATGGCTATACTATTTTTTAACATAAGACTAACAAATAGATTTGGAAAATTGCTAGTAGTTTCATCAATTTGCTGCATTTGTAGGCCTTCACTATTTTGACTAATTGGAACTGGAGGTGGCAGAAAAACAACGGTAAACTTTAACGATGGCATTTAAATTTGACTTTTCCTTTAATTAATATTCATGAGCTATTTGCTCGCTTGAAAACTGTAATATTCATATATGTGAATGAAAATTTATTTATTTTTTTGTTTATTTAAAAAAAAGGGACCTAACAGTTGCGTTTTATTGCACACATATTGTCACAAATATTTGAGCCTCCTCCTCTCCTTGAAGCGTGACATCCTTTATGGACGGCCCCTTATTTATAACGTTTTTAAATTGGTTTTTAATAGTTTACGCCCTATACAATAATTGTTGTACAAAAGTCAACATTGGTTTAAGGATGAACACAATTTAATAAATAAATAATAATGTTTAGCGCCTAATTAATTATGGTACTGCGCAAGCAGTTTCACTCGTGGACAGTTATGAAGAACATTGGAAAATTTTTAAATGCATCAAAAAACATTTATTTTAAATGATCTAAAACGGCCTCATGTCTAGCAAAATTATCATAATTAGTCAACAGTTTTAATCATGACTGCGATGATAAATACTGATGTGCTTAAAAGGGAAACAAAAACTTTATATTCTATAAACAAGTTTTAAAAAATTCAAATTAGAATGGAATAACTGATTTGAAATTTATCGAGAAAATTACGACTTTAATGGAAAGTACGTTAGGCAAAAAGTAAAACGGAACAGCGACATGAAGCAAGTCATGAAACCATCTTTTGCCTACATAGCTCGTAATATTAATACATAGCATATTTTAGTACTTGTTATTTACAAAATTGTCAAATATTCATATTGAAAATTTTTCAGAGAGTGATTCAGAAATCTGTGAAGATTTTTTTTCTGAAAATGTATCAAAATTTACACTTTTTCCTAGTGGTTATTTGGGACCGTGCAAAAGAGGATTTTTAATTTTTGATGCCAGTTTTGAAAGTGGTATGATAATATTTAAAATTTAAAAATAGCAACAGTGTAATTTTAAAGCTTAACTGATCCTTAATTCTTATTCTCTGGAGTAGTTCATTGGCAATAAAACGTTCCACAAAATAAATGTGCCATTAATATCGAAAATGTTTTGGCATTTTATAGTGTTTACAATTTATTAATTTGTATCTTGCGGGATATATTTGAAAATGCATTTTCACATAATTTGGAAGAGCTCTGCTTTTAGTAATTAAACCAAAATGCATAAATTTTTTGTTAAAGTTGAAGATCAATATTTACATCAATAGTATTTACGTAGTTTTTGATACTTCAAAGATAGCATAAAAATTAAAAAATCTTTCATACTTTTCATCTAAATGCTCTGGTTTTTAAGAAAGTTTAAAATAATTATGCTGTGCTCACCTGGTAGAAAAATCTTGCGACAAAACGGGAACCGCCAAAATGAGCTTAGTGCCATTTAAAAAAGTTTATTGTATCTAGTTGAACTTTTTCATGCTCTTTTTTCATTCCGTGGATCATAATGAAGAAGCTGTCACAAGCTTCCAATAAATCAGCATTCTTGAATGTTTTATTTTCAAGTCTATTTGGTGCGTCTCACGCCTGAAAGGGGAGCCTAGTACACACTAGTAAGCATGTTGCGCGATTGATTCATTATCCGTCCAGTTTATCATGTGACATCATTTTTTGCCCCGTCTAGCGTTCACGCCACATTCTAAGTGTTTCATAAATATTTACTCTATTGAATTTATAAAAATAAGCTACAATTTAACATGAAATAAAAAAACTAAAAATGAAATGGAAATTTTTTAATGTAGTGCCTTTATTTTAATCGTTTTTTTTTCATGTTTAATTGTCGTGATGTTCAATTATTGTATGGCAGGTGTTTCAGTATTTTCTCTTCATAATTCTATTACGTTATAAAACAAGTTACAATTTGATTTTACCAATAGCGTCGCTAGGGTTGGTGTCACTCAGTGCGGTAAAGTTGCAGTCACCCTTTATTCACCATGTAATAAGTAAAAGTATCAAAATGACTAGACATCACGAATTGCCATGACTTCTAAGACCTTTGCAATTCGTCTTGAAAGCTCTATGTACAAGTTTAAGTTGCTTGTAATTGTTGATTCAAGATATGTAAAATGATTTATCACATTAATAGTATGATCACGTTAATCCGTTTTTGCCTTGAGCAAGTATTTTGGTTTTGGCAAGACTTATGGTAAGCCCAAATCTTCAACATGCAATTGTCAAAGCATCAATGAGGTTTTGCAATCCCTCCGACGAGTGAGATACCAGAGCAGCAGCATCTGCGAACAACAGCTCTTTAACGAGAATGCGTCTTTTATTTGTTTTTTTACATCGAGCCAGAGTAAATAATTTACTATCAAATCTACTGTAGATGTATACGTCATCTTCCATGACATCGAAAGAAGTGGTAAGGACAGCAGAAAAGATACTAAAGAGTGTTGGCGCCAAAAGACATCCTTATTTCACTCCACTGCTTATGGAAAACGATCCAGAAACAGATCTATGAAAATGCACAACGCCCTGCGTGTGCCTATAAAAAGCAGTTATCATTCCCAGCAGTTTAGAAAGGCAATCAATTTTTTCTAATACAGCAAATAAACCACCTACTAACTAAGTCAAAAGCTTTAATCAGATCAACGAAAGCAACAAAAATTTGCTGCCTTTGTTTTCTGCGTTTTTCCTGCAGCTGTCGCAAAAAAAACATCAGCTGTAGATCTTTCCACTCTAAAGCCATTTCGAGTATACTCGATTTGCTAGAATTTGTAATTTATTAAGAAGAAATCAAGCAGAGGTTTTTTTACGGCACTTAGCAGGGAGATGCTTTAGTATTCATTTGTTACAGTCTGAACGGTCTCTTTTGTTTTTGTAGATTGGAACTATATTTGCATGTTTCAAATTTTGTGGGATAGCACCCCGTTCCCAGTAAAAGCATATCAACATGTGAAGTGACTTCAGAAAGGCATGTTTCTCAGTTTTAATAGTTTCTACAAAAATGCCGTCTCCACCCCTTTGCAGTACCAGAATTAGCAAAAGTTTGAATATTTTTACGGAGATCTAGCCAATATCTATTCGCACAATGTCTAGCAAGTTTTGTGTTTTATTTCTTGCATCTCTAAATGCCTGTAAGTTGTTTTGTGTGGGTTCTTCTTTTAAGCTATCAAAGCTTCTCTTTTTTTTTTGCAATTTCAATTTCTGACAAGTTTGCTTTGCACCAATTCTCATTTTTCATAGCTTTTTCCCCCAGAACCGACAATGATACTTGATAGATAAGATCACGCATAAATTGCCAACTTTCCTTAACATCAGTAAAACTGTGGCTTTTGAGAGCCTCATTTAATTTGTGTTCGAGAGCCATGCGCAGTACATGATTATACATACGTGGGGTATTCAAACGCAGTTTTTTTTCTGGAGGCATAAAATTTTTGAGGTCTCAGCTCTATTTTACAAGCAATCTTTTGTCAATCTTGTTTCCTGTAAAGCAGCAATATCAATATTAAACCTTTTTAGCTCATGATTTATTACTGCTGTTTTACTTGAGTCATCAATCAGTCGAAGATTACCCGCAAACCCAGAGCATATTGTTCTGACATTCCATGTAGTTAATCGCATGACAGTGCAGGGATCAAACATTTATTTATTAACTATCTTATATATTAATCATTATTAAAGATTATTGCAATTTTCAATGTTACCTAATCTATGTTAATTTTTATTTCTTTGCTTCTTTCTCGATCTTTTTTTTTTCTGAGAGCTTATAAACGAGACGGTTCGAGATTCACGTTAGAACAAAGTTAACTTTTTTTACGCCTGAATTATGTTTGTTTTGTTTATTTTACTTCACAACAAGGTGTCTTGTTAGTAGCATAACGCTCGTATTAACAAATTGGTGACCCCGACGTGATTCTTCTGACGTGAATCAAAGACTTCTCCGTAATAAATTTTCAATTTTTAACATGGCGGAATCAACATCGCAGCTCATTTATTTCTGGAGTTTTATTCTCTTCGAGACTGCCTAGTATTTCGACAACCATCTCTTCTGTTATGTAAACACTTGTAAGCATCCTTTTTTAGCTTTCCCCAAACAATTTTTTGGCTCCGTTATGTTATTTGTATTTTCTTTTGCCAGCACCGATCCAAAGTAGTTATTGAGCATCTCAGCATTCTTCTTCCGTTACAATCTTGCCTTGGTCAGTCTTCAGAGGCCCCACTTTATCTTTCCTTTTTTGTTTGCTTCCCATGTAACTGAAAAAGATTTTACTGTCTTTTTTTATGTTCTCACTTAGTTTTTCTTCATATTCTTTTATTGCTTTCCTGTTTGTTGCCTTTGCTAGATTTCTCTTTCTAATATATTTTTCCTTGCTGCTTCTAAATATCTTTTTTTGAAATATCTTTAGCATTTCTGAGATATCTCTGTCTTAACTCCTGCATCTTCTTCCATGCTTTAAATTTTGATTTTCTGTACATTTTTATTTATCTACGGTAGTTTTTTGCTGCTTCTCCGGATAGTCGGTATAGTCTCTTCAACAATTTTATTCATACAGGACACAAAGGTTTTCCATTTATTTTGCACTCCCAAATCTTTCAATCGCTCTGCCAATTCATCTCTATGATTTTATTTCTGACCTTGTCGTAGTTTGCTTTGAAATAATTGTAGCGCTTTGAATATGCCTCGACTTCTTTTTACTGCTCTAAAACTGTTGAATCTAAGTATCCTATGATCGCTCGTTCCATATTCTTCTCCTACCCTAACTTCTTTTATTATGTTCTCGTCTGTTGATATTATTAAATCTAATATATTTTCTCCCCTTGTTGGCTTCATCACATGCTGAGTAAGGAAGTTTTCGTTTATGCAATCCATCCAGAAACAGTTCGTCCGCCAGCTTTTTGCTTTCTCTATGATTCCAGTCAATATGGGGGTTAAAATCTCCCATTATTACGCAAGGCACTTTTGTGGCATTTCTGATCAGTTCACGTAATCCGCTGTCATTCTCTTTTGTTGAATCTGGTACTCTGTAGCATACTCCTACACACAGTGTTTCAGTTTCGTTCTTTATATCACACCAAACAGTTTCTTTAAATTTGTCGTTTTTCAGGTCTTTTCTTTCTAGTGCAGTCAGTTTTTCGTTTATGTACAATAACACACCGCCGCCCTATCTCTTATCTTTACTGTGTTCTCTGTCTTTTCTAAACATTACGTATCCGTTCAGTTTTATCTCACTATCTTGAATCGATTCTTTTGCCCATGATTCAGTTATACCTATGACATCGGGTTGTTCATTCTCTATATATAACTCCAGTTCTGTTCTTTTATCAATATTTACAATACTTTTTGTATTTACACAGAAACATTTCAATATTTCAGGTTTGTTTGTTTTTCTTTTTTATTGTTGCTTTCTCTGCGTTGTTACCCGTTGTATTTAATATTTCTTCAGCTTTATAATTCTCATATCCTATCATCGCTACCGGTAGATTTGGTTGCAAAATTACCACAACACTTGTTTTATGATAGAAATTATGACGACCTCAAAACAGCGGTGATATCGATTTACGAAAAAACAAAACCAGAATTGTTTGCTCGCTTGTGCTAAATTGACCGGCAGACAATCACACTAGTTACAAGAATTATTAACGACAGCTAATAAAATTGGAGTGGGAGGCGAACTCGTACGTCATATGTTTATAAAAGTTCTTCCAACAACAATTTCTCCAGTCATCGCAGCTCAAAAAGATTTCGATCTACAGCGACTGGGAAATTTAGCAGATGAATTAACCCCATTTGCTAAAATCGAAATTTACACTATGAACAGAGAAACCACGAACAACAACAAAACACTTTTCAACAGAACGAGTTCAACAAACAGCATCCCTGATACGAACATCCCAAACAACGTTCGCCCATTTTATAAAGACCAACGCACTCAAATCTGCCGATGTCACTATTTGGCGATAAATCGAAAACGTGCGAACCATGGTGCATATGGCCAAACAACAAAACTGCGAGTGGTCAAAACATTACCTGTCATAGAGAACCATTGTTGAAATCCACATCCTACCATTGCACAGAACATACAAATGGAATGTTGTAATTGCAGATATTGTCAAACCTTTGTTAAGCAAAGATTTTTTAAGTCATTATGAAATCCTTGTCGATTGCACCAACAACAAACTGATTGACACAATAACAAAAAAAACGATTACAACAAACGTATTGCAGAGTTCCGTTCAACAAATTCACATCAATAAAATTTGGTTCCAAAAGGACAATGGAGAGCTTGCGGAGATTATCGTTATGTAAATGCCATTACGAAACCAGACAGATATCCAATTCCAAAAGTTCACAGCATCTCAACTAAACTACATAGCATAAAGATATTTTCAAAATTGGACTTATTAACAGCCTATCACCAGATACCAGTACATGAAAACGATATTGAAAAAATAGCCGTAATAACACCTTTTGGACTATTTGAGTACATGTTTATGCCTTTTGGTTTGCGAAATGCAGAATGTATATTCCAAAGATTCATGGATAATATCTTCCTAGGTATCGACTGTGTTTTTGTTTCTAGACAAGAAGACGATGCAAATATGAGAAGACGACATTCTCATATTTTCAGAAAGCACTGAACAATATGAAAAAGATTTAGAAACGGTATTTCAAATCCTTTGCGAAAATAATTTGAGAATCTCCATAGACAAGTGCCAATTTTTCAAAGAAAATCTAAATTATTAATACCTAGGATTCAACATCAACGATGAAGGACTATTTTCTACAAAAGAAAAAATAAGCAAAATTGAAGAATTTCCAGTTCTAAATGATACTAAATCTTTATGTAGATTTTTAAGAATGATTGGATTCTACCGCAAACTCATTCCACAATTCGCAGATATTGTATTTCCGTTAACAGAACTAATATAGTTACATCCAAACTCAAAAACAATAGTGTTTAATAACGAATTGAAAACTTTAAAAACCATCAAATTTAAACTTGCCAACGTAACAACACATCCATATCCTGATTCAAAATGTACAAAATACCACTTAGTTACTGACAGTTCTGCTTACGCTATAGGTGCAGCACTGCATCAAGTAGTTGATTCAATTCCTTTACCAATCGGCTTGTAATCATGTATTTGTAATATAACAAGGAATTTACTGTGTATGTATTCTGTATATATGGCTAACGCTTAGTTTAGTCTGCACATCATCGAAGCTTTGACGTCATATAATGCGTCAAACCAAAAGACGAAACATTTTTCGCAAGAAGCTCTCGGTCTGCGAAAAAGCTTCCAAGTCAGTTAATCTATTCTACTTCATTTATTATCGCGTTTGACCAGCTTTGAGTTTCATTAAAATGAGTTCAAAAGCTTTGCAGACTGAATAGATTATAATGACGCCCTAAGTCCCTTACTCCGAGCTCCTTTTCCTTATCTATCGGTTATCCGCTTATGAAATACGATTGGACCAAGCGGCGTCTGCTCTGTCTTTTTTCATTTAGCAAGGCCCTCTGAGATTGTCAGCTCTTGCAACCGCCTTGCGACGCTACTGGATTCCACATTTTTCACTGGTTTCAAATCTGCTTTGGACAGCTCTCATTATGAATTTCATAAATTCAGTTTTCTAACAGATCTCTAACATATGTCAAAATTTGTCGCTATTTCAGCATCTTTCCCCTTTATGCGTCATAAAATTTTATTCAAACCCAATGCCATAAAATTATATAAAAAAATTATTAAAGAAAATTATTTAACAAAATTTCTTAAAAATATTTCATTAATTTAAATATTTTTTAAATTTTCAACAACTTTATATTAACAAATAATTTACTAGTAAAATGTTTAATACTAGTTTGGATTAAAAAATATTTCTAATTTTATTAATCAATCTTCGTTTAGCGTCCAGAGACCCAGTTTCCCGAAGTAGGACGTTATTTTCTTTGCCATCAACTTTTTGCGCCAAATTAGACGATTAGTTGTATCCATTTCATTTAAATTCAGAGCTTTCATGTCTTGCCTGATTGTTTGCGACCAGGACTTCTTTGGACAGCCTTTGGGACGTGTGCCAGGTACTTCAACATCTCCAAGAGAAGTTATGGCACTTTTTCCACTTCGTTTGACATGATCAAAGCACTTCAGACGGTGTTGCCGGCATTCGTCCTTTATATCATCTAAACCAGCACGACGCAGGATTTTGGTAAATTTGATGTGGTCTTTCAGACTAATTCGTTGCATCCATCGGAGCATTTTCATATCGGTTCGGTGAAGTTTGGTTGTCATTGGCCATGTTTCTGCACCATATAACAACACCGGACGTATCACTGATTTATAAAGTCTTGATCGTAGTGGTAGTGGGATGTCACGCCGCATCAATAAGGAGATGCTATTTATTCCATGCTGCGCGTATGCGTGCTCGAACGGCAGCTTCAGTTGTTCCAGTACAATCCAGAACATCCCCTAGATATTGAAACGATGTGACTTTCTCTACCTTAATGGCTTCAAAAACAGTGCTATTTCGAATTTGTTGTTGTGGATTGATGCAAGCAGGACAAACAAGATTGGACACTTTAGATAAATTACCAATTATTTTTTAAAAACGTTTGTGATGCAAATTGATGCAAGCAGGACAAACAAGATTGGACACTTTAGATAAATTACCAATTATTTTTTAAAAACGTTTGTGACACCACTGGTTACACTGCTGATACTTGATTGAATTGTTACCTACATCAGTTTTACAAACTGAATAGGGCCATCGTCCAGTAGCTGTGGATTGGATGGGTTGCTTTGGTTTTGCTGGTGTTGACTTTTAATCCATGATCGGCAAGTCTGATGTTCCAATCTTCAAACATCTGTGCTGCATTCTGCTCAGACGTGACTGTTAAAACGATATCATCAACATATATTAGATTCCAAATGTCACCAGTGCGTATTGGTTTTGTGATTTCTTCCATTACAGTTATAAATAACAGTGGACTGAGAATCGAGCCTAGGTGAACTCCAACGCCGATGTCAAATGCATCTGTGTTTCAAACCGTTGTGCAACCGTGTTTCCATCACAAGTCGAACAAGATATTCTGGAATGAGTTGTCAACGTAGACTCCACCTGATTGCTTTACGGGGCACCCGATCAAATGCTTTTTCAAGGTCTACAAAAACGTGTGATAGTAGTTGATGCTTTGCGAAGTACTTCTCTTGCAGTTGCCAAAGGATGTAAATTGCATCAATTGTTGATTTCCCCGCTCGGAAACCAAATTGATAATTTCCGATTGTGATGCACGACGTTAATCTTCTCTCAATGATTTTTTCGACAATTTTCAGGGAGTGTTCTAACAGACGTATACCCCGATATGATGAACAGTTCAATGAATCACCTTTGACTTTGTATAGCGTGACCGTCATTCTATAGTTCTATTCAGTCGGCATTGAGCAGTTTCTCCAGATTTCACAAGATATTCTGGAATGAGTTGTCGACGTAGACTCCACCTGATTGCTTTACGGGGCACTCGATCAAATGCTTTTTCAAGGTCTACAAAAACGTGTGATAGTAGTTGATGCTTTGCGAAGTACTTCTCTTGCAGTTGCCAAAGGATGTAAATTGCATCAATTGTTGATTTCCCCGCTCGGAAACCAAATTGATAATTTCCGATTGTGATGCACGACGTTAATCTTCTCTCAATGATTTTTTCGACAATTTTCAGGGAGTGTTCTAACAGACGTATACCCCGATATGATGAACAGTTCAATGGATCACCTTTGACTTTGTATAGCGTGACCGTCATTCTATAGTTCTATTCAGTCGGCATTGAGCAATTTCTCCAGATTTCACGGCAAAGTTGTAACGTTTGGATACTTGCACTACCAGATGCTTTGATAATGTCATTTGTGAGTCCAGAAGGCCCTGTTGCCTTTCCATTCTTCATAGCTTTCAGATCTTCTGTAAGCTCCTTTACAGTGATGTCTTGAATCGGACCTTCAATGGATGGAGCGTCAAAGTTGACAATGATGGGGTTTGTTTCATTTAACAGACGGTTGAAGTATTCTCTCCACTGTAGCTTGATCTCATCTTGTTCAAGAACCATTTCATTTTTGTCGTTTTTTATATAAGGACACCAACTATGTCTGTTTTCGTACGCTTTGCTTGTTTTGCTATACAATACAGAGATTTCATTTGTTCACCTTTGCTTTTAGTTAACCACTCTCTGCACTGATCTGTCCAAGCCAGTGCAACTTGACGTCTTCTCACGGAAAATTTTATGGTCATCAACAGACTTTGATTTTTGCCATTGCTTGTATGCAGCTTTCTTTTTAGCTATTGCATTTTGTACACTGTCATTCCACCACCAAGTGTCTCGTTCATGCTGACGTTTTGTACCAGTTTTCCCACAAACTGTAGTTGCAGCGTTTATCAAAACGGTTTTGTATGTACTCCAATCTATACTGGCTTGCAATTGGTGGTCTAACCGTGTGGCGACAATCTGTTGAAATTTTTCTCGATGAATATTGCTTTTCAGCTTTCACTTTTTGATTCTCCGAGGCATTTGTTTAGACTTTTGTTTTGATAGTTCGACAACCAGGTCTACCACAAGGAGTCTATGTTGGGCGACACTTGATTCGCCAGGTATAACTTTGACATTTTTGTATAGCCTTCAGTGTTGTTGCTTGACAGCCAAGAAATCAATTTGCGTTGCTGATGATCCACTTTTGTATGTTATGAGATGTTCCAACCTCTTTCTAAAATATGTGTTCAGGAAACAAAACGCGTGACTTTCAGCAAACTCAAGAATGCGGTTGCCATCTTTATTCCGTTCTCCATAGCCAAAACCGCTATGTACGTTGTCAAAACCATCCGTTTTCTCTCCAACGTGGAGATCGCCTCTAATCAGGATTGTTTCAGATTTTAGTATTGTTGAGATGGTGTCAGAGAATGCAGCCCAAAAGTCATTTTTAATTTTTTCTGATTCGCGTATGCAGAAAAAATAATCATTATTTGCTTTTCTATGCGAAGCTTGATCCACATGAGACGTGAATTAATCATTTTAATATCCAGTACTTTTTGGGCTAGCGGTTCTCTGATAAAAATTCCTACACCATTTTTGCCGTCTTTAGACACTTCCAGAATAGTTTTCATTTTTCTTTGTCTGAGTTGACATGACAGACACCATTCAATTTCCATCGGTTTTCCTGAAGGCTGCAGATGTCAATCCTTCTACGCTCGAGCATTTCTGCGATTTCTATGCTGCGGCCAGTCAGTGGTCCAACATTTAGCGTTCCAAGTCTAAGTACCATAGAGGGGCCAATCTTATTTTTTCGGCAACATCCCTCCGCTATTGCATACTTCCCAGGGATTCTTGGCATCCCTTGACCACTTAAGGTTTGCTGGGGACTAGGAGCCGTTGTTTTTCTTTGTGATGGGAAAAAGTTTTTACATCCGGACACCCATCCTGACGACAACCACCACTTATAAGCGGTGAGCTTAGCTTTTTGCTCAAAAGCACGCAAGGCAGCGTGGATGCAGTTTTATGTCATGCCCAGGACCATAGGACAACAGTATATATATATATATATCGATTTCAAATCATATCATATTAATATCAAATCATTAATATAAATCAAATAATATTAATAATTAAAACAATAGATCAAAAGTCGGCAAACATTTTATACAGCCCGCAAACGTTATGTTTCAATTTTAGGTAAAAATAAATTATGTTAAACATTTGATTTCAAACCAAAATTTAGAAATAATTTGTGCAAATGGAAATGGTATTGTATTATGGCCATTTTATAACTAATTTTTTGGTTGGGTGCATTTACAAATTTGCTGCAAAACCTCTAAAAATACTTACAAACATTTGTGAACAAATCGTTAGACTTTTCCTTTTTATGTTTCTTGAACGTAGGGTAACACGAAATAACACCAACGTTTACCGACTTAAGGTGATAGAAGACATCAGCCGCAAAACATTTTAACACATTTTCAAGATACATTTACAAGATACATTTACAACACATTTACATAGATATATTTTATATATGTTATTTTAAAATTAATAATAATATTTTTGAATTAATATCAATAAAATAAACATTATAAAACATTTTGTTAATTTAGTTAATAAATTAAATAATAAATTACAATATATTATTAGAAAAATAAAAAAATTTAAATCAATAAATAATACTATAGCGATATAATTTATTAAAAATTGTATAAACATACACTATTGTTATAAATTTCACCGAATGGTTGGCATTATGTCAACAATTCATAGAATTAATAACAATAATGTATAAAAAACGGTCTCCTTCCAATATATATATTTATATATATATATATATATATATATATATATATTGTATATATTCTATAAACACACAAGCATTATATATATATATATATATATATATATATATATATATATATATATATATATGTTGGTAATAGACCATAATTTTTACAATATTCTATAAATTTTTACAATATTCTATAAATTCTACCGAATGTTTGGCGTTAATATGTTTGTAGTTCGTTTTTTCGATTTTTCTCACTAAAGTTCACCAAAAAGAGCTGAGTTTTCAGAAGATTGATCAGAACTTTTCATTGTACCATTAGGATCAACAGTAATATTAGAAGAATTATCACAAAGTTTCTTTGAATTCTCAGAAACTTTTGCGGATATATTAGAAATTTTCTTTGAACCAGTAGGATTGACAGTAATAAAGTCTATGTTAAAGTTAGATAGATGTTCTTCAACATCATCTTTGGAGCAAGGAGCAATCTTTTCCAGATAAAGCACACAGCGCTTCTCAATACCTTTTAATTTGGAACTGAAAATCTCAGAGTCAGCCAAGGTTCCAACCACTCTGGAGATATTAGTTTTTTTTATGTTTAATTTTATTAGCCTGAGGTAAACTATTAACTTGAGGTCGTTTAGTACCTCTACGTCTGATTGTGACATTTTGAAACCCAGCATCACTATCCTCAGCACCAGAGTTCATATTATCATTGGAATCATGAATTAAACTAGGAAATTCAATTTTATCAACATGAGAAACAGAATCTAGATTTGAGTTACTTTCAATTTTAACATCTTTATCTGAATTAGATAACTGAGAAATAGGAATGCCCACCCAGGGTTTAGAAACAGATGTTTTTTGTAAACTGATCTCAGATTCACTAGGAGTTGAACATTTTCTTCATTTTAGAAGGAGCCAACACAGAATTATTAAAAGGTAATTTGTTTATTTTTTCATTCAGTGTAGATATTTCAATGCTGTGAACATCAAGTCTTTGCAACATTTTATTCTGTTGTGTAGAAATCATGTCCTTTATCTCTTCCCTCAAAGTATTGAAATTTAATTTAATAACGTTTTCAAAATGAGGAATTTTAGTCAAATTTACACTTGCATACATGGGACATTTATCCAGACAATTCTCAACTTTTAAATGATTAAGAACTGTAATACAAGCAATTAATTTATCACGCCTATGCAGACAGCGTGAAAAAAATTTATCATCAAATTTATAAATTTTTAAATTATCCAATTCAATTTTCAGTAGTCTTAAAGCAATAGCAAAATCGTCATTATACTTATATGCATAGATGCATACTTATGTGTTTATATATGTAGCAAAACGAAGATCCATATATCTATTACTTTTAGTACATCAGTTTAAGTATTCAAACGTGATTTTTTTAAATTGCATATCGTTTCACGGTGGTCTATACAAGTTTTGATTTTCTTATGGGATCTCCGTAAATCCTCACAATCTCGAATCTTTTATTTTCATTTTGTGTTTCGGATTTAAATAAATGAATTTTTGATTTTTGAAAGATTTAGAATCTCTTCGCGATGACGTACAGTCCATTTTCAACGCTATGGCTAGATTGGTAACATATTCGAAATTTGTTTAAATTTTGGCTTGCATCAGACATGAACTACGCTAGTTTTGTATTCCAAAAAAAAGTATAATTAAAATTAGCTCTCTTTGTAGTGTGGTCAAAGAAAGGTATAATTTAAATTAGCTCTCTTTGTAGTGTGGTTATAGAATTAATAACAATAATGTATAAAAAATAGTCTCCTTCCAACATATATATATATATATATATATATATATATATATATATTATTTTTATTATATGACCATTTATATAGCGCCTATTAAAATCCTTCTCATAGGCGCTTTACAACTATGGCAATTTTCTACAAGGAAAAAAGATATGTCTTCAATTGACTTTTGAACTGGGGAATTGTCAGACCAGACCGGCGCAAAAAATATGGAAGTTCATTCCAATGCCTTGGTCCATAAACTGCAAAACTATGTGATGCAATCTTTAATTTAGTAACCGGGACTACTAACAAATTTCCACGATCTGATCGTAGGCCAGTTTTTAAAGAAATCGATGATCTGTCAATCAACATTTCGGACAGATATTGCGGAGACAATCCGTTTAAGCATCTATAAACCAAAACACAGACTTTAAAAACAATTCTTTTGTTGACCGGCAACCATTGCAATTCCGACATAAGTGGGCTAATATGTTCAAAACGACTAGCACCAACTACAATTCTTGCAGCTCTATTCTGAACCATCTGCAACTTAGCAATCTCATGTTTCGAAACACCATAAAACAAACTATTACAATAGTCCAATCTAGTATGTATAAACGAATGAATCAGAGTAACCATGGTTGATCTGTTCAAACTCTTTTTAATTCGATTCAATTGCCGCAATTGAAATGAACAAGATTTTACCAAAATCTTATATATGTAATAGACCATAATTTTTACAATATTCTATAAATTCTACCGAATGTTTGGCGTTAATATGTTTGTAGTTCGTTTTTTCGATTTTTCTCACTAAAGTTTTTTGGAGAACGTTTAGTTTATTAAAATTCAAAATAAACTTATTTTCCGAATTCATGCTGCAAATAAGGCCATATTTCGATTCCGAGTGAATCATCATCAGTGCAAGTTGGATTGCAGAAGCAGTCCTAATTGACATCAATAAACCAAAAATAAATATACAACAAAAAATGACAACCTCACTCCCAACCCGGCGCTTAATCAACAATGAAAACAAAGAAGTAATAAAAACTAGCATTGTAAATAATGGCAAAGAAGAATATGATGCTATCGATGATGAAAAGAATACCAACGAAAATGGACCAAATCTGACACCTAATTTCCATCTAAGTTCATTTTTACAAAGTGAATATTTTCCTATGTAAATCAACTTTCAACTAAATGTTCTCCAAAAAACTTTAGTGAGAAAAATCAAAAAAACGAACTACAAACATATCAACGCCAAACATTCGGTAGTTTTTATAGAATATTGTAATATATATATATTGAATTTTGAATATATATATATATATATATATATATATATATATATATATATATATATATATATACAGTTGTCTCAGTGCTATATTTTTCGTATAGTCATAATCATCATCGATATCATAATTAAATTAAATTAAATTGATAGTTGACGTTTTTCTTTGATGTTTGATTAGAATCATAATCATTACCGAAATCGCAATTAAACTAAGAAGTTTTTCTTTGATGTGTGTTGTTAGTAACATAACCATCACTGATATCGCACTGAGGTTAAAAAATTTTATTATTGATGTAATTGTGTTGTTAAAAACATTAAAAAAATGAGGTTAATGGATTTTTTAAATTTGTTATTATATTGCTATTTCATTATTTAACTATTCGTATTGGGTATTCGGACACCAAAGCGGGACGCGGGACATGGAGGGCAAAATTCGAAACTGTCCCGCCTAATTATGGACGGTTGGCAACTATGCCCACAGGCAAGCTATACAAGCAAATTGACGGTGTAGCAATGGGCTCACCACTCGGTGTCATGTCACGAACAAAGATTTACCACTGCCGTATACGTCAAAGGAACAAATAAGGTTTTTGTTTAATTGGGTTAAGCGAATGCAGGGAAAAATTCAAAATAAGTACATTAAAATCATTTGTGAACTGCATTCATCCTTAACTGAGGATCGCAATACGAAACGGAAAAGAATTACTAATCTACTAGTAAGCAATGGTTACAAAACGTCATCCACTTAAAGCACCTTTCAACAAATACTACAGCAAGATAGAAATATATATATATTATAGTAATCATATGTCAATGGCACATAAAATAGACGAAATTGTCCGTAAACAAATCATAAAAAGAAATTTTACACCAGTCAATGATACTAATAAAATAAAATTCAGGATATACTACAATTATTGTAAGACATCACAATTGGTCTTTTAATGAGCAACTGCACTCCTAAAGACGATACTACTTTGAAGCGTAATCATGTAATATATGAATCTAAATGCCCTATTGACGACTGTGCGCGTCAACAAATTTCGTATATTGGTGTTACGACCATTTCACTATCAAGACGTCTCACAATGCATACACAAAGAGGTGCCATCAAATCTCACTTGCAATCAACAACAACCCGTCAAATTCTTGACAACAACACAAAAATAATTTATCAAAACACTAATACAATATATCTAAAAATTGCAGAAGCTGTCCTAATAGATATCAATAAACCCCTAATAAAATTCCAAAAAAGAATGATTCCCTACTCAATAGCAATGAAGAACAAAGAAATGACAATAATAAAGATGAAGAATACGACACCAACTAATAACTTTGCTAAAGAACTTTGCATTGTTTAAAAAACTTATATAAACCAAATCTGCACTGAAGATGATTTATGAAAAATTGAAATAAGGCCTTATCTGCATGATGAATTTGGATAACAACAGTTTTATTAAATTTTTATGATGAACTTAATTTTTCAACAAGTTTAACAATTTCCAGAAAATTCTTGTAAGGAAAATTGAAAAGAAAACCTTTAAAGTTTGAATTGATTAATGCCAACAATTCGGTAGAATTCATACAATACTGTATAAAATATGGTCTATAACATCTATAAATATTTATATATTTCTTTATACTTAATTCTTTATAATTAATGAATAGTGTAAAGTACAGTATTGTATCGTTTTAAAGGTTTTTTATTTGTAAAATATTCGTATTTAATTTTGAATTCTGCATGTTTAATTTTTTTAAATTACAATTTAATTAATTACAATTCATTTATTTTAACTTATTTTATTCTGTTTAATATTAGAATCTTTAATTCTTAAATATTAGATATTATGAAGTTATTAAAGTCATTGTACCAACAAGCATGTTCTGTCCAACTGCAACTCGATGGTGGCACTGAATAGATACACTACACGCCACGACAACATTTTGAATATAATTGTAGAAAAACTAAAGTCGTGTGCGGGGCCAGAAGTTTCAATATTTGCTGACACGAACTGCAAAAATATCCGCTCTCTGTCGTTTTTCTTCAAGACATTACGTCCTGACATCGCATTGCTGCGGAGCAACACAATCGAAATATTGGAACTAAGGTCTGCCACGAATCGAACTTCCTTAACTCCAAACAATATAAAATATCTAAATATTCTAGTTTGCACAATACTTGACGATTTTAAACATTGAAAAATATTAATCCTCTTTGCACTTTTAATGACAAATTTGAGACTATATCCAACGGCAGGGAAATTATTACGTGATAGAATCTTGTGGTTTTACACATCACGTTTTGCAATTGAAATTGCATTTGGGATTTCTCGAACCAATCTGTTGACGCTGTTCTCTTGAAAATAGGTAATATGGCGATCGAGTCATCATTTGGTTGGAACATTTTGTTTTCGTTTTGATCTAACCACGTGGATCTTCGTATTTCTTTTTTACGTCGGATTTTCGTTCAAAATCACGTGGGATTTTCGTTCAGATCACGTTGGCTTTTCGTACATCACGTCGGGGTCACCAATTTGTTGGTACGAACTTCTCTACTAACAAGACACCTTGTTGTGAGTTAAAATAAATAAAACAAACACAATTTAGGCGTAATGAAATATTATATTAATATTAATCTTGAACCGTTTCGTTTACAAGCTCACAGGAAAAAAGGCAAGAAGTCGAGAGAGATTCAAAGACATAAAAATTAACATAGATTAGGTAACATTGAAAATTGCAATAATGTTTTAAAAATAATTAGCATATGAAATAATTAATAAATGAATGTTTGATCCCTACAATTTTGATCCCTACAGTCTCATGTAGGTATTCTGCAATATCGTCATCGTAGGCCATTTGTTGTGACAGAAATACTAATTGAATGCATCATTTAGAACTAATCTTTTCTTGTTGTACGCATTCTTCTTTAGGATGTCGAGTTTCGTAGAATATTTTAATTTTTAATTTTAAAACAATTTTACTTTTATTAAATTTTAATTCATTGACAATTCTTTTTAACGTGTGATTTATGATGAAAATAAAATGATTTTATGTATTTTCATTTTTATATTAAATTTTATGTATATTGCATTAAATTAGTTTTTAATTATTAATTTTCTAATATTTCATTATTGTTATTTGCTTAAATATCCATGTATGTTCAATTCTGTTCATTTTATAATTTTTTTAAATTGATTTATTTTCTTATATAATTACTATTTATGATTTTCATGTACTATTATTTTTGGGTTATCTTTAATTTTAATTATTAAACATTAACTTCAAATACTTTATAGTACTTTATATTGATTTATCTATTTTTTATTTATTAGTTCAATTTATTTATCTTATATAATTTTATTTGTAATGACTCATATCATATAGAAGAAGAAAAAGTTGACAGCAAGTAATGGCAACTTACTGTCCACAACTTTTGCCAAGACAATCATCGACAATCTTAAACCAAATCATGATATTTTTCTTCTTCTTCTTAGACTGGGATTTTTGGTAACGTAAAACAAGAAATGAAAGAAATAAATCTCAACATTCTAAGTTTGAGTGAAACTCGATAGATGAAATCAGGTGTCATTACCTTTGAAGAAAACAAATTTATCTACTCTGGGGGTGATTTAGACGATTGAGAAGTGTACTTTTGAACAAAGAAATGTCTAAACATTTAAAAATTTCCTAGGCGGTGTCAGATAGAGTTTTGTTGGCCAAAATACACGCAAAACCTTTCAACTTAGCCGTTATTCAAGTTTATGCACCAAAATCTGAAAGCAGTGAAGAAGACCTTCCTGCTTTTTACAGTGAACTTGATGATGTTTTAAAAACATTTAAATCTCAAGATGTTGTTATTATGATTGGTGACCTGAATGCAAAAGTTGGCTCAGAAAAAATACACGACGTGGTTGGTCCTCATGGGATAGGTGAAAGAAATAAAAAAAAAATTGATTGAATGGTGTGTCACAAATGATCAAATTATTACCAACACCTGGTTTAACAATCTCCCAAGGAAAAGGACAAGAGACAAGGTAAGAAATGTGATTGATTACATTACAATAAATAGACGATTTCGAAATGTTGTTTTACAATGCAAAAGTTACCCTGGAGCTGATTGTGGCAGTGATCATAACCCAGTTGTTTGTTAAATTAGGATAAAGTTTAATGAAAATCAATAGTGAAGTGGCCCCAAAATGTTTTAATTTTGTCAGTCTGTCACAAAATGATGGGATCAAGGTCATGTATAACGTTGAAGTACGGAATCGTTTTCAGTTATTGACGGAAGACGTAAATAAATCTAAATATGAAAGATTTAAAGTTGCCCTCACAGAATCAGCAAGGGAAGTTATAGCTGTAAAGAAGCAAAAAAGAGGTCAGAAATGGATAACATCATATCTCTGAGGAATGAAAGAAAAAAAATAAAAGACCGCAATCCTGATAAATACAATCCTGAACAAAACAATCAAAAAAATGTGCTTAGAGGCAAAAGAGACAATTAAATGACAAGTGCAAAAATATTCAAAAGATCAAAAACAATAATATAAATTTAATTTAAATTTAATAAAAAACATCAAAGAAATCACTGGAAAATGGCTTGTACCGTTTATGGGTGCATAAAAGATAAATCCGTTAAAATAATCTTAAAGAAGGAAAAAGATGGACTGAATAAAATAACGATCTTTTCAATGATATCCGTAGTTAAAAGCTCCAGTTAAAAAAACATAGAAGGACCAAAAATATTTAAATCGAAAGTTCGTGTCGTTCTTTCCAAAATGAAACCAATTAAATCGCCAGGCCCAGATGAGATAGTTGTTGAAGATATTAAATGCCTTGATGAATTTGGCATTGAAAAAGTGACAGAAATTTTGAATGAGATATATAACGGTGGCGGAATTCCTAAAGATTTAAGTCAATAATTATAGCTTTGCCTAAAAAACCTAATGCAACCGAATGTGAACTACATCAAACAATTAGCTTGAACAATCAACCTTACAAAACTTTTTTTGAGAATTCTAAGTCTAAGCTTCAAAGTCTGATTACCTCAGGTTGTAAACGTTGGATAGCTATGACAAAAGATGCGTATTCTAAAATAAAAAAAAACATCCTTACCTAAAGTAAAATCAGAATATCAACAAAATTAAAACTGTTAAAGTGTTACATTTTTCTTGTGCTCATTTTCGGCTGGACATTTATAAAAAAATGGATTAATGCCGCCGAGATGTGGTTTTTAGGAAAAATTATGAAAATTAGTAGGACATCGCATACTTCCACTGAGGATGAACAGTCCGGTTATGAAAACAGTTAAAATTTTTTGGTCACATCTTGCGAAAAGGAATGGAAAATCTAACAACTACTGGAAGATCGCGGTCAACAACGAATAACATTCATGAAGTCCTTGTGTCACTTGTTGAAATCACCACATTTTAACTACTACAAAGTAGAATATAATCTACCCACTCTGTTGATGCAGATATGTGTGAAGATGTTATTAGCGTTCGTTTGCTTGCAACCGCCTTAAAAAGTTAGAAGCTTTTTATTATACTTATTAAATCCCTAAGATAGCCAATTGAACCTTCGTTTCATTCATAAATTAGCCCAAGTAGCAGAATTAATAAGAATACTACGGATTTGTCAAATTTCTTTAATTAATTGGTATTAATATAATATTGAAAGACATTAAAAGAAGAAAATAAACTTAGAAACGTTTTTGACCCGTTTATTACCAACCGGAACAACAAAAAGTGAACTTACACACAAAGCAAAGAACATTTAGTCAAAAAATAGAAGTATATCTTAATGTTTTAAAATAAAACATAAAACTTAACACCTTTTCATTTTATTTAAAAACATTAGATGACCTTAACATAAATGTTCTGAAGACCCATCACACACATCAGATTCTTAAGTCTTGGTCCTACCATTGGTTTTTGTCAGAGCATCCGCAACCTGAAGTTCTGTCGCAACTCGTTCAACTGAAATTTCTTCTTCTGCAGCCTTTTCTCTGACAAAAAAAAATTTCTAATGTGGATATGCTTTGTTCTTCTGTGAAGTTCTGGATTATGTGCTAAACGAATCGCTGCGTCATTGTCGACAAAAATTTTGGCTTTTTCTTTAGATCTACAATGTCGTTCAACAATCGTTTGAGCCATATCACTTCACAAGCGGCTTCACTTGCGGCAATGATTTCTGCTTCGGCAGTTGAAATCGCAACTGAGGGTTGACGTTGGCTAAACCAACTGATCACGCTTCTTCCAAACATACAGATTACACCTGATGTCGATTTTCTACTAGATTTATCTCCTCCATGATCTGCATCACTGTAGGTTATTAGTGTATTGTTTTGACCAAACTTGTAAGCAATACCGACACCAGCTGTGCCTTGCAAATATCTGAAAATTTGTAACACAATTACATTGGACTTGCTGGGTTTTTCAAAACTTTTGGATGCTACTCCATCTGCATATGCAATATCTGGTCTTGTTCCCGTCATCAAGTATATCAATGCACCAACTGCTGATCTGTAAGGAAATTTCACTTCCTCGTGTTCATTTCTGTCTTCATCTAGATTTTGTAATCGGAGTTGTACAAGGTTTACACTGGCTCATCCCAAACTTTTCAAGAATCATTCTTGTATACGATGACTGATTGACTTTAATATTTCCCTTCTCATCTTGATTAATTTCTAATCCAAGAAAATATGTTGCAGGTTTAGATGACTTTAATTTTGACTTAAACTCTTTTTCAAAAATTTTTAGTTCTTCTTTATCGGTTCCTGCAACTAGTCCATCATCAACGTTCAGTGCAAATATGAGTTGATTTCCTTTCTGTATTCTAATGAACAAAGAAGTATCTGCATCGCTTTGTTTGGAAAGTCTCTTTTTTCAAGAATTTAGCAAAGCGTTTGTTCCAACATCTTGGAGCTTGTTTAAATCCATAGAGACTTTGCTTGAGTTTACAGACTCTTCCTGAATTATCTTTAAAACCTTCAGGTTGCCCCATGTAGATATCTTCATCTAGTTTGCGGTATAAAAATGCTGTAGACACATCCAACTGCGTGAGTGACATCTTTTTAATTGCAGCAACACTTAATATGTTCTTATAGTTGAACTTCTGACCACAGGGCTATAGGTTTCTTCGTAGTCAATTCCCTTTTTCTGCGAAAAACCTTTTACCACTAGCCTGGCTTTAAAACGTTCAACAGAACCATCTGGGTTGTGTTTTACTTTGTAGACCCGTTTGCATGGTATTGCCTTTTGATTTTTTGGAAGATCTACCAAATCCCACGTTTGATTTTCCTCTAATGACTGCATTTCACTGTTCATGGCTTTAAATAATTCATCTTTTTCATCACTTTGAATGGCATCTTTGTAGCTCTCTAGTTCAAGTACTTCACAAAATGCAGACATAACTAAAGGAATTTAACGAGATAGCTTTTTGATATTATTCCTGTCACGTAAAACCATACCTTTGGTCTTTTGATTAAAACAATCAGATTGATCTTTTTCATCAGATGAAACTGAACTACGGTTGTGAACACCTTCATCAGTTGAAATACTTTCTTTAATCAAAGTTTCTTTATTATCATCTTTGATTTCATCATCAATCGAAACTGTATCATCTGAACAACTTTTTTCTTACAAAATCACTGAATTTGGTTTGACAACCTTCTTATCAAAAATAACATCTCTTGATCGAAGCATTTTATTTCCTGGTTGATTAAAAATTCTTTAGCCATTCTTTAGCCATTCATATCCAACAAGTATACCCTTTACAGCTTTAGTATCCATTTTTCGTCGTTTCTGCATAAGAATATGAACATAGGCTGTGCTACCAATGATTCGTAGATAAGTTTTCTTAGGTTTCTTGTTAAACAAAAATTCATATGGTGATTTTCCTTCTACAAAAGATGGTCCAGTTCGGTTGAGTATGTAAGCCGCAGTATTAACTAATTCAGCCCAAAGGGCCTGAGGCAGTTCTTCATGAGCCAGTCTCATGGCTCTTGCTGCTTCAACTAGCGTTTGATTATTACGCTCACTGCAACCATTCTGCTGAGGTGTATAAGGCATAATTATGCGTTGTCTAACTTCTTCGTCTTGCAAAATTTATCTGACTTCTTTGTTGTCAAAGTCGCCTCCATTATCAGTTAATACTTTTGAGACTTTATGACCAGCTGATCTTGACTCTGCAAGCATTTGACTGAGTCTTCCTGGTACATCTGATTTTGTAGCCTGTGAAATCATCTTTGAAATTTTGAAATGAGAAGCAAAAAGGACCACATACATCAGTGCGAATTAATTCTCCTGGTCTTGATGCTCTTACTCGAGTTCCAAATTTCAATCGATGTAACTTTCCATAGACACATCCTTCACATAAGTCACTATCTACAGGTATATCGATGTTTAGTTCACGTTTCATGACCATTTTAACATGTTTCTTATTCTGATGTCCTGCAACTGCATTGCATCTTGATCATTGAGAAAGTTAATTTCAACTTCAGAATTCAACGGTCTAACAGTTTTTGCTACAAGTTTGAACAAATCTCTGTTATTGTTTTTTATTCCAACAACATTTATCACATTGTCAATAAGAAGATGACAACTTCTTGTGTTGATACAAAAGAGCTATTTCTGTTCTTATCTTGAGTTGCAAGTACTGAGAACAAGTTTCTTTTTACTTTTGGCAACACCAGACATTTGTGAGTTTAACCGTTTGTCATTTATTATTCACTTTCACTTGAAGATGAACAATTTCTTTTCCAAAAGCTTCTACAGTCTTTTCGGGAAGTTAGATGACACGTTGCACCATTGTCAAAAAACCATTCATCAGTGTACGCTGACTCATCAATTTCAAAAACACTTGATTCCATAACAACTAGTGATTTCTTATTGTGATCGCGTTGATTGTTATTTCTTGGTTTTGCTGGTTTATTATCGAAATGTCGATTTTTACTATTTCTTACAATGTGACCTGGCAATTTGCAGTAATGACATAGCCGCTCTGATTTGCTGTCAAATTTATCTTGTTTCTGACCTTTCATGTTTTGAGATGACTTTTCATTTGTTGCTTTGACAAATAATACTTTATTACTTTCAGTTTTGCCTTCCAAGGATCTTTCATAGTTACACAATTGATCTGTGAATGTTCCAACTATTCTTTCACTCTTGTTTAACAACCTCCAACTAGCAGCAAATGAGAAATATTTTTCTGGCAAAATTTCAATTATTTGACACTTCAGCAATAAGTAACTGTTTTCATCTTTTCCTAACTCGACCTTCAAATCTTTTCAAAGATTCTTGAGTTTTGTAACATCAATCAATCAACCAATCAATCATCAATCAATCAATCAATCAATTAGATTACAAATCGCTATTTCCGCGATGTTCAACAGCGCTCCTCAATGAGTTTTGAAAACAGATGGGTCTTGAGATTCGCTCTGAACTTCGTAAGTGATGGAGAAGTAGTCAGAGAAGTAGGTAGAGAGTTCCAGAGAAAAGGACCAAAAAAAGCAAAAGCAGATTTGGCAAAAGAGTGTTTAACACGAGTTAAGAAAAAGCGAGAAGAAGAAGACGATCGTAAACATGAGAGACAACATCATCACTTCCATCTATTTTATAACTGCAGAACTTCATGCATAAATTGTATGCTTTATCTTCATTAACTTCATCATACAATCTATGAAGTTCTAGCCAAACATCTCTGGCATTATAAATGAACAAACTTTTTCATACGTTTCATCGGTCGTATTGGTTGACAGAATTATCATAGCATTACATTCTGCTTTATTGAATTTGTTCAAAGCAGTTTGGTATTTTGCTATCTCATCTTCATTTGAGTCATCGTTTTTAATTCATCTGGATCTTTTAATTTGCTATTTACTACGCCCATTGCATTAAGAAGAAGACTACATGATGCAGCTGAATGTTGTGCTGAATTTAAAATATTTTTTAGTATAGTGGAAGAAGTGTATACATTTTTTGGGTATAGTGCCTCAAATTGGGCTTTGCTTCAAGCTTTTGGATCTGTCACCAAAGTGTACACTTTTAAACATTTGAGTTCAATTTGGTTGGCACAAATCAGTATCAGCACTTATTCAGCAACATCCAATTGTCATAAAAACATTGGCGCATCTGAAACTATCTTCAAAAAATGCAAATAGACGGAACAATACCAAGCGTTTAATGGAACATATAACAAAATTGGAATTTTTTGTACTACTTTTGTTATGGGAAAAGTTTGACGTACCGTTTATGCTGTTTTCAAGCAACTGCAAACAAAATCTACGAATTTAAGTGTATCAGTGGTTTTCTTAGGTGATTGAAGGGTGTTCAAAATGCATCTTTTGATCGCCGCGTATCATGTAACGGTTATTGATGATAGTGAGAAACTTGAGCTTGAAATTTCGAGTAAAATATTTTCAACCATAACTCACAAAAATAATTTAATTTTCAAACAGAAACTTATTGAACAGTATCTGTCAGTTATCTGTCAGTTCTCCCAAAGTTAAAACTTCAAATTAAAATTTGCAAAATACAACATAAAACAACGACAACAATTCAAACAAATGGGAGGCCTATTTACCAATAAACAAAACTTTCTTATGGGTTGAAGCAGGGATATGCAAAAACCTGAATTTTTTCAACTTTTAACTATTTTTGGTAACGTCAATTTTATTTTTTTAAATTTATACCAAATAAAAGTAATTAATTACCACATTAAATAACAATTAAAAAAACTAAAATGTTAACATTATAAATAAAAGCAATATTCCGAAATTAGTAAATATACGATCGTAACTTTTGACTCGAACGATAAAAAAATCACCCTCCAAATCCCCTCCGGAAGAAAGCTCCTTGTTCGACCATTAAAAGTGAAGGAAGGCCGTTATATTTATTCTAGTTATGTGGTTCAAACGCACCCATAATGCGGTTCCAAAATCTTAGTGGCTTTTAATAGAAAAAGTTTGCCCACTTTTGCGTTATCCTATTACATGGTTCAAAAATTCATTATTCATTTTTAAACAATTTTCAATAAGGGAATTTAGGTAAAATTGATTACGTATCCGAATTTGAATACGATCTCTACATTCGTCCTGATACATTTAATTCAAGGTTTCGCGTTTGGTTCAATTTTACAGTCGATAATGTGGTTTATGGACAAGTTGTAATAAATTTTTTTTAATATTTGAATCTTTAATAATTAATGGCAAATTTTTTGATCAGAGAGTTATATTTAACATAGTCAATTTTAGTAAGACCAAGTCGTTATACAGAAATGGAATGTCGCCGGTTGTAAAAACTACATCACGTCCAAATTGGTGAGGGAAAATAAATCATTTTTTTTAAAATAAATTTGATTGTGTTAATATATTTAAATCAGGGTGAGAATTCCACATCACAACGTTTTTTATTATAGATGTCCAGATCATAATAAAAATTACGTAATGTCATTTGCTTTCTGCTTTGATTCTGAAGATGATACATATCAATTTGCGTATTGTTTTCCATATTCATATACAAAGTTACAAAATTATCTCGATGGAATTGAGTTTAAAAATTTACAGTGCTTTCAACGAGAACTTTTGTGTACAACTACCGTATGTATTTATTTGTCTGTTTTAGATTATAAAAAGCAGCATAATTAATCGTTTTTAGCAACAAAGAAGATTAGATATTATATCAATAACAAACCATAGAACTTTATCGGCAAAGAAAAAAGTTGTTTTTATAACATCTAGGGTGCACCCAGGAGAAACACCTTCATCTCTTGTATGTCAAGGTTTGTTTAAACTTATTTCTGAACGTAGACTTAACGTCGTTACCGTTCGGCGTTGGCCAAATGTATTTTCAGTTACTCCGCCCAGTTTTTTAAGTTGGGTGTTGCACATTTTGTAATTTGTGGTATTGTTGATTTTCATTAGAGGTTAAGATGTTTTTAAATTGCGTTGACATATGTGAAGTTTATTTTGTTTAAAAGTTGAACACAAATTTTGATGATGTTTTCAATGGCTCGTTTGTCAGTCCGGTAATTGGTATGCATTTATTTTGCATACCTTGTCTTACCACAAAGTTGTTAGAAGATATCTGTTTCACTTCTCACATAGTATTTGTAACTTTACACAACTTAAAAAGTTCATCTTCAGCAGGAGTTTCTTGAAGTAATAAATGGCAGCTACCGCTTTCTCAAGATAAATGTTCTCATTGCTCATTTCTTCCATCATACAGCTCCACGTCTACACTCAATCTAACACGTACAAACGACTCCAAAGATCTAGGAGTGATAATTGACAACCATCTCAACTTTAATCTGCATATAAACGACATCACTCACAAGTATTCCTCGCGTGCACGCTTAATCTACAGATGCTTCACGTCCAAAGATAAAGACTTACTCTCAAAAGCTTTTTGCACCTACGTAAGTCTTCTGGTAGAATATTACTCATCAGTATGGAATCCTTACTATGAGTATCAAGTGACTAAGATTAAAAATGTCCAGAGAAGATTTACCAAATCTATTCCCTCTATACGTCATCTTTCATACTTGTCCAGATTACATGAAGTTGGATTGCATACAAAAGAAAAACGTAGGTTGATTTTCGATTTGTATTGTACATCGTACGAATTACTACAAAACCTCATTCTGACTTAAGTGTTCATTTCATCCCTTCATGTTATTTGTCAACTCGTGGGCATCCAAGTCGACTGCGAGATTTCAACACTAATGACAACACAACTAAATATTTTTTCTGTAACATGATAATTCGTGTTTGGAACATTTTGCCAGCAGAAGTTGTCTAATTTACTATTTTTAAAAATAACCTTCTGTCTATTGATTTAAACAAATTTTTAATAATTAAATATTCCAATATTGTTAATTAATAATTTATTTATTCTTACTATAGTCCGTTTGTTTCTATGAATTGATTTAAAATTTATGTGCGTCTTTGTCATTTACATCTTTTATGGAGTCATCGTTGCGATTTACCCATTTAAATATTATTTTTTTATTGTTTTAGTCTAGCTAATACCATTGAACTAACTAATTATAGTATCTTATACTTTTTTCATAATTTTTGGTGTACGTTTTTGTTTTTTATAAATCGTTCTTTTTATGGCTGGATATGTTAAGTGGTCTGTTAAGCCCTCCGGTCAGATTTATCAATAAATAAATACATAAAATAGTAAACGATTAAAATGCGGTTCGGTGATTAGGGGAGTGTCGTTATTATTATTGTAATTTTTAATCGTTGATTTAAAACTTTTGGAATTTATTTCTTGAAAACTTTCGACGAAGCAATCAGATTAAATGATGAACAATTGTTTGATGCGATCCGGATAATTTGTTATTGATTTTAGTTGTTTGATGTTAGCCATTTATTTAGAAAAAGCTGTTGGAAAAACATAATCTATATTTCATATGTAATATGCTCGGTCTACGAGGTTTCGTATCTAGTTTGTTTTATACCTTACAGGGCAATCATATTCGTAACTTAATGCTTGTTACGAATATGCCGGCTTTCATGTTGAAATGGCAATAATATTTTTCTAATTGTGTTGTGAGCCCTTATAAAGCATTGCCAAAAGACTTTTTGGTGCTTCTATCAACCAATCAATCAATCTTCGTTTTGCGTCCAGAGACCCGGTTCCCAGAGGTAGGACGTTGTTTTCTTTGCCATCAATTTTTGCGCCAAATTAGACGATCAGTTGTATCCATTTCATTTAAATTTAGAGCTTTCATGTTTTGCTCGATTGTTTGCAACCAGGACTTCTTTGGACGGCCTTTGGGACGTGTGCCAGGTACTTCAATATCTGCAAGAGAAGTTATGGCACTGTTTCCACTTTGTTTCACATGACCAAACCACCGCAGACGGCATTCGTCCTTTATATCATCTAGACCAGCACGACGCAGGATTTTGGTTGATTTGATGTGGTCTTTCAGACTAATTCGTTGCATCCATCTGAGCATTTTCATGTCGGTTCGTTGAAGTTGTTGTTTCAGTTTGGTTGTCATTGGCCATGTTTCTGCACCATATAATAAGACCGGACGTATCACAGATTTATAAAGTCTTGATCGTAGTGGTAGTGGGATGTCACGCCGAAATATATAGGCAAGGAGATGCCATTTATTCCATGCTGCACGTATACGTGATCGAACGGCAGCTTCAGCTGTTCCAGTACAATCCAGAACATCCCCAAGATATTGAAACGATGAGACTTTCTCTACCTTAATGGTATCAAAAACAGGGCTATTTCGAATTTGTTGTTGTTGTGGATTGATACAAGCAGGACAAACAAAATTGGACACTTTAGATAAATTAACAATTATTTTTTAACAACGTTTGTGACACCACTGGTTGCACTGCTGACACTTGATTGAATTGTTACCTACACTAGCTTTACGAACTGAACAGGGCCATCGTCCAGTAGCTGTGGATTGGATGGGTTCATCAGGGTTCATCAGCAGGGTTCATTGCTTTGGTTTTGCTGATGTTGACTTTGAATCCATGATCGGCGAGTCTGGTGTTCCAATCTTCAAACATCTGTGCTGCATTCTGCTCAAACGTGGCTGTTAAAACGATATCATCAGCATATATTAGATTCCAAATGTCACCAGTGCGTATCGGTTTTGTGATTTCTTCCATTACAGTTATAAATAACAGTGAACTGAGAATCGAGCCTTGGTGAACTCCAACGCCGATGTCAAATGCATCTGTGTTTCCAACCGCTGTGCTGACGAGAGTCTTAGTATTCGTATACATTTCCATCACAAATCGAACAAGATATTCTGGAATAAGTTGTCGATGTAGACTCCACCTGATTGCATCACGGGGAACTCGATCAAATGTTTTTTCAAGGTCTACAAAAATGTGTGATAGTTGTTGATGCTTTGCGAGGTACTTCTCTTGCAGTTGCCGAAAGATGTGAATTGCATCAACGACGTTAATCTTCTCTCAATGATTTTCTCGACAATTTTCAGGAAGTGTTCTAACAGACGTATACCCCGATATGATGAACAGTTCAATGGATCACCTTTGCCTTTGTATAGCGGGACTGTCATGCTATAGTTCCATTCAGTCGGCATTGAGCAATTTCTCCAGATTTCACGGCAAAGTTGTAGTAACGTTTAGCTACCTGCAGTACCAGATGTTTTGATAATGTCATTTGTGAGTCCAGAGGGCCCTGCTGCTTTTCCATCCTTCATAGCTTTCAGAGCTTCTGTAAGCTTCTCTACAGTGATGTCTGAAATCGGACCTTCGATGGGTGGAGCTTCAAAGTTAACATTGATGGGATTTGTTTCGTTTAACAGACGGTTAAAATATTCTCTCCACTGTAGCTTGATCTCATCTTGTTCAAGAACCATCTCATTTTTTTCATTTTTGGTACATGAGGCACCAACTTTTTCTGTCTTTTTTCGTACGTTTTGCTTGTTTTTCTATACGATCCAGAGATTTCATTTGTTCACCTTTGCACTCTCTGCACTGATCTGTTCGAGCCTGTGCAACTTGACGTTTTGCATAGTTGTTCTTCTCACGGAAAATATTATGGTCATCAACATTGCCATTGCTTGTATGCAGCTTTCTTTTCAGCTATTGCATTTTGTACACTGTCATTCCCCCACCAAGTGTCACGTTCATGCTGACGTTTTGTACCAGTTTTCCCACAACTGTAGTTGCAGCGTTTATCAAAACGGTTTTGTATGTACTCCAATCTGTACTGGCTTGCGATTGGTGGTCTAACTGTGTGGCGACAATCTGTTGAAATTTTTCTCGATGAATATTGCTTTTCAGCTTTCACTTTTTGATTCTCCGAGGCATTTGTTTAGACTTATGTTTTGACAGTTCGACAACAAGGTCTGCCACAAGGAGTCTATGTTGGGCGACACATGATTCGCCAGGTATAACTTTGACATTTTTGAATAGCCTTCGGTGTTGTTGCTTGACAGTGAAGAAATCAATTTGCGTTGCTGATGATCCACTTTTGTATGTTATGAGATGTTCCAACCTCTTTCTAAAATATGTGTTCAGGAAACAAAACCCGTGACTTTCAGCAAACTCAAGGATGCGGTTGCCATCTTCATTCCGTTCTCCATAGCCAAAACCGCCATGTACGTTGTAAAAACTATCTGTTTTCTCTCCAACGTGGCCATTGAGATCGCCTCCAATCAGGATTGTTTTAGATTTTGGTATTGTTGAGATGGTGTCAGAGAACGCAGCCCAGAAGTCATTTTTCATTTCTTCTGATTCGCCTGTCTGTGGTGCGTATGCCGAAAAAATAACCATTGTTTTCTTTTCTATGCGAAGCTTGATCCACATAAGACGTGAATTAATCCTTTTAATATCCAGTACTTCTTGGGCTAGCGGTTCTCTGACAAAAATTTCAACACCATTTTTGGCCGTCTTTTGACCATTCCAAAATTGTTTATATTTTTCTTTGTCTGAGTTGACATGACAGACACCATTCGATTTTCATTGGGTTTTCTAAAGGCAGCAGATGTCAATCCTTCTACGCTCGAGAATTTCTGCGAGGCAGGCAGTATGCAGTTTTATGTCATGCCCAGGACCAACTCTTTGAATTGAATATGAAGTAAAATTCAAAAACATGCAAAAAATGAATCAAAAACACTGAAAAAAAACAGCGCAATTGAAAAAATTTTTTCTCCAAATATTTCATATGTCAAATGCGTCTGAAAATTTAAAATATTTAATTTAATGAAAATGAAAGCCTTCAAAAAAGGTAAAAAAAAGGCAAAATAAATAAATATATATATATATACGCAGTAATTATATATATATATAGTAATTATATATATATAATGATTATATATATATATATATATATAGTAATGTTTGAATTCTTCTGAATTGTTGACATTAATCAATTCCAAGTTTGTCTTTTCAATTTTCCTTACTATAATTTTTTGGAAATTGTTCAATTTGTTGAAAAAAGAATTATCCAAGTTCATCAGTTCAACATGAAAATTTAATGAAACTGTTTTTATTCGAATTCGTCATGCAGATAAGGCCTTATTTCGATTTTTCATATATTTTTTAGTGAGTAATTTAGTTTTCCTGCTTCCTACATCAGAAAAGTGCTTATAAGCTCGGTTTACAAAAGCAAAGATCGTGTTCTTTGTAAACCGAGCTTATACGAATAGCCGAGTCAATACTCACTCATAAAATATTAAACTACGTACAATTGAAATCTTTCCCACTAATAAATTTAGAAACAAAGGAATCATTTATAATGATGTTTTAGTTTTAAATTTGGGAATAAATTAAAAAATTTGAAAAAAAGAAATATATATATATAAGGTTAAACACTGTCACATTTGCAATGAAAATTTTCATAATGGAAAATATATACGAAGTAAACGAGAAAAATCGTGACAATAAAGTTAGCAATAGCAATGAATAGCGTAGCCTGTTAACTCAACTTTCCTAATCGAACTTTTTTAAATAATTCTGAAGCAGGGAAAAGGACTGAATCAATGATGCTGGCCAAAGTAAAAGTTTCTCCGACTATAGCACAAACTGTAGTGAGAAAACTGAAATTTTTTTGGTGCTTCTACACTGGAAATTTCTAAAACCAAACTGAAATTTTTTATGATGAAAAAATGTATCTCAATCTCAATTTAATTTTGTTATAGTATTCTAATTTTGTCTTTCAATTAAAATTTGGATATTCTATCATAAAAAATTTTATTTTTAAGAACTATTTTGAATATTAATTTTTGTTTAAACATTGAACATTTTTGTTGGTCTTTTGAAATTCGTTCTCATTTTTCTGTTTATATTATTTCAGTTATGCGCAAGTCTTTTCTTAATAATAATTATAACAACAATAATGATAATTTTCCTATTTTTACGTAACAGTTCTCCAATTTATCATACAATCCATCTTTGTTTATAAATAATACTTGGATTGTTTGTTTACCTTTCAGTAATTTTGCTTTTATATTATTTTGCTCCAGCAGTGCGTTAACTTTTTTTCATATTTTATTTATTTATCGTCTCGATCTACTTTATTTCATTTTGCGACATAGTTCTTTGTATTTCATTCCATTTTCGTTACTATTCCATATTTTCATTTCTTTAATAAGTTTTTATGTTTCATCAGTTTGCGAATTTTGCTTTAAGTTCTTGATTGCTAACGCTTATTTCCGGGTCATAGCTAATTGGTATTTGTTTCAGGTATGTTAAAATAACTTTAAAATAACTAATCTGAAATAATAAACAATTAAAAATTAACGCTTGCTATGCGTGGAGTTAAAATGACCAAATCTAGAATGTGACTATCAGTTTTTGAGCCTTTGGATCTATTGATTTACAGAGATTTTGGGTATTGAAATCTCAGCAAAAGTGTGGCATACTCTGTTAAATGACAAGTTGACACTTAACACTTCATATCAATCACATCATCACAAAAAGCTTTCAAATATTTCACTCATTCAAAAACTCCGCTCACATGGTCTCAGAGGTGTTAGTACAAACTTCTTCTACTAACAAGACACCTTGTTGTGAGTTAAAATAAATAAAACATACACAATTCAGGCGTAATAAAATATTATCTTTATTCCCACGTGAATCTCGAACCGTTTCGTTTACAAGCTCTCAGGAAAAAGGGCTAAGACATCGAGAGACAAGCAAAGACATAAAAATTAACATAGATTAGATAACATTGAAAATTTCAATGATCCCTACAATACTCCCCCACAAAAGGCGGAGCCGTTTAAAAATAAAAATATTCATTTCGTTTGTTGAATGTTATTTGCCTCCCTTTACATGAGTGTTGGGTTGTTGGTTCGGATTTGGTTGACGTCGGTCTTGTTTCTTGTGTTGTTGTTGCGTCTGATGTTGGTGTTGCTGTTACTGCTAATGCTGGAGATATTTCATTTTTATAATATTCCCCCGCAAGAGGCGGAGCCATTCAAATGGAAAAATGTTTGTTTTTTGAGTTGAATTTGATTTTTTTACTCTTCTTTGAAGATGTGGTTATTGGTACTGATATCGCTGGTGTTTAACTTGTTTCTCGTAATGATGTTGCTTTTGTCGCTGATAATGTGGTTGACATTTATCCTGTTTCATGAGATGTTGATGATGGCGTGGTTGCTGAAAACGCAGTTGCCGTTTTGGTTGCTGGTTCAAATTTTGTTCTGGCCTCTCATGCAACCTTCTGTCCAGCTGCAGACGATTTCTAGAATGAGATGTGTGTGCGGACGATGAACTATGCTCTGCTTTTTTCTTTCTGTGATGATCTTGCTGCTGTTGTTGAACAGGAGAAGGAAGAGAGAGAACTGGAAGGAGAGAATCGTTCATGTGTGAATTTGCCGATGGGATGGTAACATTCTGCTCAGCGTTTTGCTGTTGTAATTGTTGGATGTCATTTTCATCTTTGTTCTTGCTCAGGACAACTTTTATTTTATTGGACTCTTCTGGTGGCTGCCTTTCTTCAATTTTGTTTACATTCATCAGATTCAAATTTATTTTAAAAGATTCTTTTTCTTGGAATTGCTCTGGTTTGGTTTGTTTGAACGTTGATAATAACTCTGCTTTTAGAGCGTCGTAATCTGTTCCTCTTTGCACTTTTAATGACAAATTTGAGACTATATCCAACGGCAGAGAAATTATTACGTGATAGAATCTTGTTGTTTTACACATCACGTTTCGCAATTGAAATTGCATTTCGGAATTCTCGAACCGATCTGTTGACGCTGTTTTATTGAAAAAAGGTAATATGGCGATCGGGTCATCATTTGGTTGGAACATTTTGTTTTCGTTTTGATCTAACCACGTGGATCTTCGTATTTCTTTTTACGTCGGCATTTTCGTTCAAATCACGTCGGATTTTCGTTCAGATCACGTCGGAGGTCACCAATTTGTTAGTACAAACTTCTGCTACTAACAAGACACCTTGTTGTGAGTTAAAATAAATAAAACAAACACAATTCAGGCGTAATAAAATATTATCTTTATTCCCACGTGAATCTCGAACCGTTTCGTTTACAAGCTCTCGGGAAAAAAGGCTAAGACCAGGGGCGTCATTTCAGATTTTGGTTGGGGGGGGGGCGAACTTATGTGGTCTATGACTTAGCATGTAACATATATATATATATATATATAAATAATATATATAATATATATATATATATTATTAATAAAGATCACGGCGTTTCTTACAGTACTCAATCTATATGATAGTTTCTCGATTCTTCGAATAATTCTCCGATCTACTAAACTTAACTTGTTAATGCTATTAACAAAATTCCTATTTACAGAATATGTCATTATCTACATGTATGCATATAGTACTATTTCCACTACCTAGTCTTGTCAGTGCAACATTATAATAAATTATACATTTTTAAAGTTTTTAAAATTTCAAAATTTTTAAAGTTTTAAAATTACTAAATTATATATCCTATATATATCCTTTTTACAAAGAATTTAAAATTAACACTTTTATAATTTAAAACAGAACATGAATTATTGTAGGAACAAATGAAATAAATTGTATAGCGCTTGACATTTAAAAATTCAAAAAGCACAATTTTTTTGTATATATAATTATAATAAATTATATAATTTTATATAATTATTTTATAGTGTTTGCAATTTTGTCATAATAATTTCGTACAGCAAAAATTTAGAATTTTGATTTCTTGCCCCCCCCCCCTGCCTTCCCCCAAATGACGCCTCTGGCTAAGACATCGAGAGAGCAGCAAAGACATAAAAATTAACATAGATTAGGTAACATTGAATATTGCAATAATCTTTAATAATTAATATATGAGATAGTTAATAAATAAATGTTTGATCCCTACAGAGGCGTCAAATTATTCGACATCACTGAATCACTCATAATTTCACGCATCAAATATGCAGCTCCCTCCTGGCCTGGTTTTGCTACACAACAACTTCAGCAACTACAATCTCTCATCAAAAAACTAATCCGCTTCAACTATCTAATTGCATCATATTCTACCGTCACTCAGATATTCAACACACTCGATTCAAGACTGTTCAAGAAAGTAGAAAATAACAACAACCACGTCATCCATCCTCTACTACCACCAATTAACCCAACCTTCGTCAGCGCAAACATAACTATTAAGTCGCCACCCAATCTACATATCAGGAAAAGACTTTCATCACAAGACACCTCAAACATATTAACACTCAATAAAACTTTATCATTCACATAACTTGTTTTTATTTCATAAAACTTTATCATTCACACAACTTTTTTTTTTATTTATCGATCACCTCACTAACTCATCATCATAACTAAGTCATCATCTAGTCTATTGATATGCGTTTTTATGCCATTACTTCATTTTATTGTCAATTTATTTTATTTACTATTTTATTTTATTTTTCATGTTAAAACATTTTTCTTTCTCAGTTTTTTATTTATTTATTTACTTAATTTTTGTTTACTTATTTGTTTAATTTTTGTTTAAATATTTGTTTAATTTTAATAATTAATATATGAGATAGTTAATAAATAAATGTTTGATCCCTACAGAGGCATCAAATTATTCGACATCACTGAATCACTCATAATTTCACGCATCAAATATGCAGCTCCCTCCATGCTGCATGCATGCTGTAACAGTTTCTGCGTCTGTCAGATTCTGTTTTTTAAAGAATATTAAAAAAGTTGATTTTTTTTGAATTGCATTACCACATTAATTCTTATTTTGTTTTGAAATACAAGACAATGGTGGAAAAAATAATAAGATCTGCAATAAAACTGAAACTAAGTTATTAAAATATTATATTATTAAACCATTACAAAAAATCAACGAACAAAAGCTACTTTCTAAGTCTAACGTCAGAAGTTTTCACCAGTATGTCAATAACAAATTGTTTTCGCGACCCCAGATTAGCAGTTTAAGATTAGATGACAATAATGTAACACATGACCCCTTAGTAATGGCTAATGCATTTAACGACTATATTGCCGCTCTTCCAACTCAACTTCAACAGGTCATTAACGGCGTAGTTGCTTGGAGTAATATAAGGCAACTACCACTTTCTCCAAACAAATGTTCTCATTGCTCGTTTTTTTCATCACCAAGATCTTTCATAATTCCGCATCAATATTCAACTGACCAGCAATTCTAACTTGTACAAACGAATTCAAAATCTAGGAGTGATAGTTGACCACAAATTCAACTTCAATATTCATATCAGCGACATCACTCACAGGGCTTCTTCGCGTGTATGCCTAATCATCAGATGTTTCACCTCCAGAGATAAAGAACTACTTAAGAAAGCTTTCTGCACATATGTACGACCATTAGTAGATATTGCTCACCAGCATGGAGTCCGCACTACAAGTATCAAGTAATCAAGATTAAGTGTCCAAAGAAGATTTACAAAATCTATCTCGCCTTAACGCAGTTGGATTAAGTCCTAGATTAATTTTCGATCTGTGCCTGTTGTACAAAATACTGCACAACCTCATCGAAACTTATTTCATACCTTCACGTTATTTCTCAACTCGGGGTCATCAATGCCGATTGCAGGATTTTAATGCTAGCGACAATGCAGCAAAATATTTCTGCTTTAACATGATTATCCGTGTATGGAACGCTTTGCCGGCAGAAGTGGTTTCCTAAGCTTCACTTGCAATTTTCAGAAATAGTCTATCTATTGACTTAAATAAATTTTTGACTATAATCTAATATTAATGTTGTCTCATTACAAATTATTTTCTTTTCGTATTATGTGCTCATTCAATTTTGTCGATTAATATTTTCACCAATCTACCATCTTTTCGTATTAATTGCTCATCCAATTTTGTCGATTAGCATTTTCACCAATCTACCATCGTCATCGACCTTTTATTTATAACCATCAAACTAATCTTTTTTATTACACTCACAATGTTATTTGTCACATGTTTAAAATTTACTTTTTTATATAAATAAACATATCAAATTATTGTAATCTTATAGTTATTAAGTATTTATCTTCAATATTGTTATGTTGTCTCATTCATTATTTGTATTATTATGTTTGTTAATATCTTACATTTTAGATATAATTCATAGACGTGCGTTTATTCTTTTGAAGTTGTTTTTTCTTTTTTCTGACTAGATAAGTGGTCTGTTATGGCCCTCTGGTCAGTTTGTCAATAAATAAATAAAATAAATAAATCAACCATGTTAACATTATAATTGTTTAAGAAAATTGTTAAATAAATTTTACGCATATCAATCTGAAAATTTTATATGTGCAGGAATTATAGATTTTTTAACCTCTGACCATATTTTAGCAAGGGTATTGCGTGATTATGTAATATTTAAAATTGTCCCTATGCTTAATCCAGACGGAGTTTTTAACGGAAACTATAGGTAATTATTTATATTTCTTATTCGATTCATGCAGATACAAAATACAAAAAATGTTTCGAAGGTGTTCATTTAACGGACATGATTTGAATCGACACTGGCATGATCCGTCTCCTTGGTCTCAACCAACAATATATGCTACTAAAGTTCTTCTTATGAAACTAAATTCTAGTGAAGTAATTATACTGATATTGCTAGTTATAAATCAAATTACACGCTATATGTTAATCTTATTTTAGAAAGAAGAGCTTGATTTTTATATAGATATTCATGCCCATTCCACATTAATGAATGGGTTTATGTATGGCAATGTATATGATGACAGTAGCAGACATGAGAGACAAGCTGTATTTCCTAGACTGTTTTGTCAAAACGCTGAAGATTTTTCACTTGCTAATACATCTTTCAACAATGATTCATTCAAAGCTGGCACTGGGAGAAGGTTTTGCATCATTGCTTTTCAGACATGTAAAAAAACTCTAGAATAATAATTATAATAATAATATCAATTAAATAGTGCCCTTTGTGTAGGTGCTAGGATTCAGTTTTCCACAAACACCCAAGTACACATGCGTACATGCTATAACAACACATTCATGCGTATGATTGTATATCCTTATGCATTTGAACCCAGACACTATCCAAACCTATCTAAACATACACTCGTAACCCAGCACAGCACGGACGTGGGTTTGGCATTGACATTTTTTAACAAATGACTGTCGCGTGACTTGGTATAGAAAATATAAAAGAGAAATTTGAAGTAAGATTCAGAACTGCATAATTAAAAAATACAAAATATTTTGGGGCTTCATTTTTACATTTTGCCCAATTTTACAAAATTTTCCTAAACACCAAAGCCAAACACCAAAAATTTTCCCAAAAATTGTTTCTAAAGTTGAATTAAATTATAGTAGACAAACTTTTCATCATATATAAAATCGAAATGGTAAGTAATTGTTTATCACTAAGTGAGCATTATGAACTGACATGGCAGTATAAAAGAGTGAAACTTTCTAAATCATTTATGAATCAACATTTATTATTGAAAGGGCGCGTCAGATATTAAATGCTCTTACTCATTTGAAGGCATATTTAAATGACACCACTTTTTTAAAGCAGATTTAAAGCAGAACAAAATATTATTGTAAAACATTATCTGAAAATATATTTGACATTGTTCAATAAAAATTAAGATGATTACCATTTTAAAAAGTTTCTTACAGATCAAGTAAATAAATATGTGTTAGAAAACATGGAAGGTTTAACATAAGTAAAACAAAAACAAATAGGTGTTAGGAAATATGGAAGGATTGATTCTTAATAATCGGGGCCTATCAAATTTATTCTTCATTCTCCGCAGTCTACATTATATTATTAGTTAAAAAGTTATTATGTTTATTATTTATAATATAATTTTTTTTGTTTATTTAATGTTGTATTAACTCTTGTAAAATGACAATTAATTTGTTTTATCAAAATTGAAATATGTTGTTAAACTGAATTAAATACTTTAGCGGCTTAATTAAATCAGTTCACGGCCACACCACAATATGCCTCGAATGTAATTTAACGTTTAATTTTCCATCTAGGTAGTACACCTACACGTAATTTCAATTAGGTGTATCTATTCTTATAATTGCCCCGGGTTGGATGCTAGTTTATGGCATAGAAGTTTAGTTTGAGAAGAGTAAAAATCACAAACTTTTATTTATATCATTGCAAACTTTAATATGAAACTCTTTTTTATTTGTACTTGGAGCTGCTTATGTAACAAAAATGGTGTTGAAAATTTTTGAATTTTTCTCATGTTTATAACGGTCTCCATGAAGTAGCAAATTTTTGTGAATTTTCATTTTAATTGTTTCTGCGTGTGCTTTTCATTCTATTTACTAATATAGTTCAAATTAAAATGTAGTGTAGCAGAAACTTTTGTTTATGATTATAAAAATCTTATTTTAAAAACTCTTCTTACCCAATTTTTTTTTATCAGTTTTATGTAAGACAAAAACATAAAATTAAATCGCAAAAATAAATTTTGTCAAAGGTAGCTACGATAATAATAAAACGCTAAAATACAAACAAAATTGAAAAGTTTATGGTAAAAAAGAATTTATAAAAACTGGACGAAAAAACGAGACTGACATTTAAAATCCATCGGCCTACTTTTTAATTTGTTAAGTAAATTAAAAAATGTGATGGATTTCGATATAGCTTCTTTTTATTTTCGATTATCTATGCTACGCTTAACTCTAAATAAATAAAGCAAAAATTTTCATTTTTATAATGAGATATTATAAGTAAAAAATATATTATAAAAATAAACTTGAAATTCAAACAGGACGCTTGGTGATATTTTAGACAAAAAGTGTAACTGTTATACGTTGGAAGTATCGTTTTATAGCTACACGTCATACACATCTAACGGCGGATCACACACTCAACCGTATACGGGAAATACTTGTAAGAAGTTTTTACTAACTTGAAAACTTTATCAATTGAAATAATTACTTTAATTTTAAGTTTTCATAAACCTAGGTAGTTTATAGTAACATATAAATTTATGGAATTTAGATGAAATACAGTAAAAGTCATGAATAACGTGAACCTGTAAAAACAAAAAAAAGCAGAACATCGCAAATAACTGATTTTTTTAAAATTAGTCAAATCGTTCGAGTGGTTTTTTTGGAGCTAGGTAATTTTTAAAATCAGCAAGATGAAAGGGAAAAGAAGAGAATTGGCATCTATCCAAATTTTCTTGAACATGAACTGATATTTGAATATTTAATTTTGGTTTCCTTAAAAGCCGGGCTACATTACCTTTATGTAAATTAAATGAAATTTTGATCGGCTCGTCATTTTTCAGTTCTGCAGTTTTTTTTTCATATTGCCTATTAATTACCATTGGATGCCTCATCCATGTCGAAAACTAGTTGTTTTAAGTTGCAAGATTTTTCTTTATGACCAGTAATAATAGATATAGCGATATCAGTATTTTCACATTTTTGAAGCCAATGAAACTTCTGGCATAGTGTTGCAAAAATTTTTATGGCTCAATTCAATAAACATAAAACCAAATATTTTTGCTTTTGTATCCACAATTTGTTCCCGTATATCGCTCGTTCAATCATGTATCAGTACGTTTCAAATTGTTCCTCTCGAGAATGAAATTGAACCACGGTGTGGTGTAGCAACACTGCGACACAATTTCATTTTTTTCATGAATTTGAAATTACTTTCAACGGCATAATGAGAACAAGTATTTGGTGCAAAAGAATTTAGAAAGAAACATTGAAACTCTAAAAAAACAATTTAGACAACAACAGGTGCGTTTTCAGAAAGGAAAGACGGCAAATGGTTCCATCTCAAGTTAAGGGAAATTGGCTTGGACTATTTTGAGATTATTTGTTATCAATGAAATTGGCGGCGCGATTGTGTAATGGCTAAGGGGTCTGGCATTGTCGATGCAGTGTCCGAGTTCGAATGTAAAAAGATTCTCGCTTATCACAAACAAAAAGTGAGATGCGTTGATTCACAGTGTATTTATATACTTTGTGAGTTTGTTGTAATAAGAAATAATACGCCTCAGTCATGACATGGGGTGTAATGTTTAGGGTGCCTGGCATTGTTGATGCAGTGTCCAGGCTCAAATATAAAAAGATCCCCTCCCATCGCATACAGTAGTGTGTGTAATGCGTTGATTCAATTGTATTTATATACACTGTGTGTTGTAGTAACCTCTGAGGATTATCTAAGAGAGAATAGTAATAATTATTATTATATTACATAATAATTAATATAATTATTATTATTATTATCAATAACCTTAACTGGTGTACCGTTTTTATTATATGTAGATAATTTTAAATCAAGTAAAAATTGACCCAAAGGGGATTTTTGTCTCCAACATTCAATAGGGAGTGATGCTCATGGACGACGATATTCTAATCTTCAAAAGTCATGTAAGATTTCCCGTAAAAAAAATCAATGAATGAGCTAAAAACACGCGTTTCTGGAAATGTACTAAAGCACCAAAAATTTGAAGCATGCAAATGTTCTTATGGTTTAAAAATAAATATAACGTTGTGAAACATAATCCTCCTCCCTGACCCTGTCGTCTGATTCTGTGTTGTAGTAATTGTTTAGTTTTATAATAAACTATCAATATCTTTTTGTAAGCTGCAAATTGTCCCATGTTCAGGGAGAAATTCGAGGAGTTGGTATCGGCACAGCTGGATCGTCTGAAGAAGGTAGACATAACCTGGAAATCTTTTCATGGCACTCTAGTGAACGCTGCAACAGCTGTATGGGAAAAATCTGGAACAAAACGCCAGCACAACCGCTAAACTTGGTGGTGGAACGAGACGGTGCAAAATGCTTTTGCCAGTAAGAAAGCAGCTTTCAAACATTGGCAGAAAACGAAGACTGAGGAAGATCGAAAGAAATACCGATCAAATAACACAGAAGCAAAATGTCAGATTGCGATAGCTCGTGCAAATCAATGCAAGGTATGGCTGTCTGGAAGTAAAGGCAAACAAATTCGGTCACTCTACCGAATAGCAAATCCGGCCAAAAGACTGAAAAAGGATATAATTGGTGCCACATGCATAAAGAATAATAAAGGCATAATAACCTTGCAGAATGAAGTTAAGGATCCCTGGAAAGATTACAGTTATTGAATAAAACAAACCTTATTGGGGTGGACTTTGATGCACTTCCGGTGGAAGGACCGATTCAAGGCAACACAGCTGAGGATTTTACGGATGCGTTGAAGGCAATAAAGGTGGGTAAAGCGGTTGGTCTGTCTGGACTTACAAATGATATCATCAAGGCATCTGGTGGGGCAGGCTTCAGAGCCCTCTTACACATCTATCGTGAGATGTGGAGTAAATTGATACTACCAGTGGAATACGACTGTGCCGATATATAAAGGAAAAGAAAATCAACTAAAGTGCTTTTCATATCGGGATATACGTCTTCTGAAACATCACCTGAAAGTTATTGAAAAAGTCATTGAGACATTGAGATTGGAGACTGTTGCCGTGCGTTTCAATATGTGGTTACTAGTACGGCTTCTTGGCAGGGAGATCTACCATTGATGCTATCTATATCATTCGTCAACTACAGGAAAAATACATGGCAAAGCAAAAGCGACTGTTCCATGTCTTTGTGGACTTGGAAAAAGCTTTTGACAGAGTGCCTCGTGAGGCAATCAGGTGGAGTCTACGTAGACAGCTTGTTCCCGAATATCTGGTTTGGCAGGTTATGGCAACGTACTCTAACACAAAAACTCTAGTCAGCACAACAGCCAGTAATACGAATGGATTTGATATTAACGTCGGCGCCCATCAGGGATCAATACTCAGCCCCCTGCTCTTCATCACAGTGATGGAAGAAATAACCAAACCGATACGCTCAGATAAGATATGGAATGCGATATATGTAGATGATATGGTCCTGACGGCGGCCTCGGAACAAGATGCAGCCAGAAACTTTGGGGTCTGGAATACCCAGCTTGCCGAACACGGACTAAAGGTAACCTTGACGAAACAAAAACTATGATCACCGGTGGTACCGCTGAGCCTGTGGTCTCTGGTCATTGGCCATGTTCGGTGTGTGGGGCAGGAGTTGGAAGCAATTCGATCAAATGCCTACGATGTCAGCAGTGGTGTCACAGACGATGCTCGAGAATTACCGGCTCACTAGGAAAGTAACTGATTACTGATTTCGCATGCCCCGCCTGCATCAACCCGCGACAACGGAGCCCAGACAATGATACGATTACCGGAATCGAAACTGTTACTTAACTTCAGTATCTGGGAGATATGCTGGATTGTACTAGAACAGCTGATGCCGCCGTTCGTGGACGCATACGTGCGGCGTGGGGCAGACGGCACCTTCTTGCCTCGGTACTGATGCGGCTTTGCATTCCTCTACCGCTGCGCTCAGAACTATACAACACAGCTATACGTTCTATTTTAATGTATGGTACAGAGATGTGGCCGATGACAACAAAACTCGAACAGCAGCTTCACTACGATCAAAACTTTATAAATCTGTGATACGTCCGGTGATGTTACATGGTGCAAAAACATGGCCAATGACAACCAAACTGGAACAACAACAGTTAGTAGGGCTGGTGTAGGTAACAATTCAATCAAATGTCAGCAGTGTAATCAGCGGTGTCGCAAACGTTGTTCAAAAATAATTGGTACTTTATCTAAAGTGTCCAATTTTATTTCTCCTGCTTGCATCAATCCACAACAACAAATTCGAAATAGCAATGTTTTTGAAGCCATTAAGGTAGAGAAAGTCACGAGAAAGTCACATCGTTTCAATATCTAGGGGATGTTCTGGATTGTACTGAAACAGCTGCCGTTCGAGCACGCATACGTGCAGTCTGGAATAAATGGCATCCTCTTGCCTCTATAATATTGATGCGGCGTGACATCCCACTACCACTACGATCGAGACTTTATAAATCTGTGATACGCCCGGTCTTGTTATATGGTTCAGAAACATGGCCAATGACAACCAAACTGGAACAACAACTTCACCGATCCGATATGAAAATGCTCAGATGGATGCAACGATTGAAGGACCACATCAAATCAACCAAAATCCTGCGTCGTTCCGGTTTAGATGATATAAAGGACGAATGCCGGCAACACCGTCCTCGGCGGTTTGGTCATGTCAAACGAAATGGAAACAGTGTCATAACTTCTCTTGCAGATGTTGAAGTACCTGGCACACGTCCCAAAGGCCGTCCAAAGAAGTCCTGGCTGCAAACAATCGAGCAAGACATGAAAGCTCTAAATTTAAATGAAATGGATACAACTGATTGCCTAATTTGGCGCAAAAAATTGATGGCAAAGAAAACAACGTCCTACCTCGGGGGAACTGGGTCTCTGGACGCTAAACGAAGATTGATTAATATATTTATTTCATTAATTAAACGAAACGATTCATGCATCGTCATCGGAGTGAGCAAGCATACAAAACTTAGGGCTATTTTATTAATCTGACAATGGGAATTTATCGAAAATTAGATGACAAGTGTGGTAACAAAAAAAGTTTCGTATCTTCTGAAATCGATATTTTTGGCTCATCTCCCATTTAAATAGGAATAGAATGAATATTTCAATCAAATGTCAGGAAGTTAAACTGATTTTAGCGCCGGCAAGGTAACTCCACTAAGTCAATAACGTGCAAAAAGCTTAAAAATAATTCGTCGTAAGGATTAACGCGACAGACAACATAACTATCGTTTGAAATTTGAAAATAGGCAACAAAATCATAAACGCTTCAAAACTAAATTTTATCTAAATTATCGAAATCTACTGCTTTATTTTCAGATATGAAACTTGGAGAGAATTTAGTTAAGACGTTTTTTGACTATTACAATACAACTGGTCACTTGAAAAACTACTGTCCTATTTACAATTTTTCTCCCAAATGCTCCAGAAACGAAATCAATCAATATTTCTGTAAGTGTTCGGAACTGAAGTCTGAGTCGACTTGTCAACATACCTGAATGTTATTTCAAGAAAAGTAAACCTATATTATTTATCAGTAGGCGAGCAAGAACAAATTTTCAAAAACATTTCAGTCGAACTGATCAATATTTTTGCATTACGGCAATAAAAATATATTTTAAAACTTGTGTTTGTTAAAGCTTACTTTAAATTAATTTTATAAACATGTTTATTATGATCTTAGCGCTCCATCAATCCTTATAATTTCACCATTTATAAAATGATTTTCTATTATGAACTGAACAAGATGAGCGTATTCATCTGGACTACCAAATCTGGATGGAAATGGAATCCTGTTTGCCAAAAATGATTGAACTTTTTCTGGTAGGCTGTTTAAAGATAGCGTATTAAAAAGACCTGAAAAATTAAAAATTTGAGATAGATAACTGAAACCTTTTTGTTGATTGTTTAAAATTGGTGAATAAAAAAGTACGTAAAAAAATAAGAATTTTTGTAGGATTAGGAGGAAGTTTAATATATCAAACCTGGTGCAATGGTGACGACTCTAATTCCCAAAATAGAAAGATCTCGAGCCAAAGGTAACGTCATCCCAACAATGGCTCCTTTGCTAGCCGAATACGCAGCTTGTCCTGCAAACAAATAACTTAATAGTAATTTTTTATTTACAGTAAATTATTTATTTATTTTTTTAGTCTTTATTATTGCAGCTGTGACATACGCAAAACCACTTACAATGTTACATATGTATTATCTATAATTTTTTATGTTCTTGCCACAAAGGCTGTTTATCCTTTCCACACAACAAAACACAATGTACACGCGCAAGCACCGCATCATATACGGTGAGTATATGATAGCTATTAAGATGTTTGACTCAGCGTGCAATTAGAACCACTGAGCCATCTCGCCGGCCAACATGCGACAACTTACGTCGTCTCCCCATTTATCGACCTTGGAGGATGGATGGCTGGGTTGGCCGGGGGTCGGCTACCCGGATGAACCTGCAGAAACTGCAGGATTTGAACCCGGGTGGTGGAGGTAGTAGACGGACACGCTAACCACACGGCAACCTTGAAAAGTAAACATAAAATGTGCAAACAATATATTTATAGAAATTCTTGTCGATATCAATCGAAAAAAGTTAACGCGCAGGCAACACAAAACGAGACATTGCAAACTGATTTGCCGATTTATTATGAATAAAAACTGTTCTTAAATGCATGATATTTACTGAAGTAGACGAGAAGAGGTTCGAGGAGGCAATGTGATGAATGTTAAGATAATAATAAAGTTATTTTTGAAGCGTCAGAGGCTTCTCAGCAAAAAAACATTGGTAAGGTCTCTAAAGACTTTTACGAACAGATTTTTCATCAAATGTTTCTTAAACAGCTCTATTGATAGTTGTTGATGGATGTTGATCGGCAAACGGTTCCATATTGAAGGAGAACACCATGAGAAACCTCTGTTGATGATATATGATTTGCTCACTGGTTGATGTAGCTGAAGATAATGTTGGCAACAATAAACAGTTGAGTAAAGATGAATGATGGACAATGATGATTAAGACGTGTTGAGTTTTTTGTATGTGATTTTGTAGACGATGCATCGGTAACCAATGTAGAGAGATGATGAACTAGAAAAAAAAACGAGGTAAATCCGAAGCAAGTTTATTTTGAACTTGTTGAAGAGATGAGGCTAAGCGAAGATGATATACTATAAGATGAAGCTCCAGATAATAGAACGTTGTAGTAATCAAAGGAGACAATGCAAAAAGTGGGAAAGTCATGTCAACGGAGAGAACTAATGTGGCGGATAGGCCAAATTATGTGATTGCATGTCGTTTGAACATAAGAAAGAAGTCGAAAGTAAAACCTAAAATTTTGAGAGTGGTTGATGTAGGAAGGGATGCTTAAGCAAAGGTCACACTTAATGATGGAGAACACTTTGTAAGTTGTTGTGGTGTATCCACGTCTCAGATTTTTGGGGATTTAGTTGGAGGAAGTTGGCCAAATGCCTACCTTTTATCGAAAAAGAACAGACGCTGGATTGTCAAGCTGAAGGGCTATTTTTTGCTTGAAAATTTTAGGTGTAGTACAGATGTAAAGTCAAGCCATATCTGTTGATAACCTTAGAACCAGGGTGTGGTGTAAATAGTGAATTTATTTAGTGTAAATAGTGAAGTTATTTAACCTTAATAAACTTCATCGTTAATAACGTTATTAATGTTATCAACGTTTTTAATAATGTTTTGTCAAAAATGTCAAATATTAAAAGTTTTTTATTTAACCTTAATAAACTTCATCAAGATGATATTGTATTTATGATAGTCTAAACCCAATATATATATATATATATATATATATATATATATATATATATATATATATATATATATATGCAAATTTCATTGAAATTGTTTGCCCATTTTGCATTAATTAACTTCTTTATAAGACATTCAACGAGGCGGTATTGTTTGAGTTCATATTTATCTAAAACTGGAATAAAGCTAACAGCGCTGTTTCGGCGTAATGCCATCTTCAGAGCCTAAATATTGTTTAAACATATAATTTAATTAAAGTAAATGCCTAATGTAAAATGTGAAAATATAGAAAATAAAATATGTATTAAATTGTGAAATAAATTAACCTTGTTGTAAATATCATAATAACTAAAGGGTATGTAGATTATATAAATAAAATAATGTAATTTAAATAAAATGTTTAGTAAATATTAAAAGTTTTTATATATAATGTTTAAGATTAATCTATCCAAATAAAAAATTATGTAGGCTACAATAACATATAAAACTAATATGATATATAGCAATAATAAGATCATTAACCATAGTATTGGAATGTAGTAGTATATCTACTTTATCTGTCTTTTTTTATAACATTATTTAATACCCCAGTACCATTACTTAGAGTAGTTATGCTAACCCTTGGAGCATGTGAAGCTAGGCTAGGGCATAAGATATATAAAAAAACAATTATACCTCTATATTATCTCAATCAAATGCTTGACAACTACAAAGTTGATGAATCAATGCTCAAACGTATCATCAAATCCAATGTCTCCGTTCCCAAAGAAAGCTACCGACTGAAGTTCATAATTTATTACAACACCAACCGAACATCCAGCTTTATCGTTAAAAATAACAACACACGTCCCCCCAACAAACTAGAGAGAACCAATCTCGTATACCGATTTTCTTGTCCCGTGCCACACTGTGTTGTGGAGAGTTATATCGGCCATACGAGAACTACTCTCTCTAGAAGAATCACCATGCATACACAGAATGGTGCCATTAAGGACCATATGGAACGGGTACATCATCAACCGCTTACGAGGAACATATTGGATCCCAACACGACGATCCTTGATTATGAACCCGATCCAGTTCGCCTTAAAATTAAAGAAGCCCTTCATATCAACAAGCATAAACCCTCACTCAATAAACAATATAACAGCTTTGATCACACTTTGCAATTGTTTTCTCAATATCACGATCTCACACCTACTGTTGCCGTTGGGGTTGATCCACAGGATCTGCGTGTACCACAACGATATGAATATCATCCTACGTTGAATACATTTCAACCCATCAACACGCAGTTTGTGACCCAGCGTCATCCGACAACCGTCATCGCGTCGTTGGATGTATTATGTGATACCTAATACTTGATCTATACATAGATATGTATCTTGCATGTACATATATGTATTTATATTTAACTATGTATCCGTAGGTCTGATGTGGAAACTCGTATCACACATATTCAACCGCAATAGTTGTATTCACAACGCATACACAGCAATATTATATATCTGGCGCACATGTCATTCGTAATTAGTTTTCACTAACGTTTCTCAACCATGTTAAAACTTTTATAAAATTTCTATATTTTAATTATTTTACTAAACATTTTATTTAAATTACATTATTTTATTTATATAATCTACATAAACTTTAGTTATTATGATATTTACAACAAGGTTAATTTATTTCACAATTTAATACATATTTTATTTTCTATATTTTCACATTTTACATTAGGCATTTACTTTAATTAAATTATATGTTTAAACAATATTTAGGCTCTGAAGATGGCATTACGCCGAAACAGCGCTGTTAGCTTTATTCCAGTTTTAGATAAATATGAACTCAAACAATACCGCCTCGTTGAATGTCTTATAAAGAAGTTAATTAATGCAAAATGGGCAAACAATTTCAATGAAATTTGCATTTCTGAAAACCTCGTTCCTAAATATATATATATATATATATATATATATATATATATACCACAGTCCTGCTTGTAAACAATGGATATAAGACTTATTCCATTGAAAAGATTGTTAAAGGCAAATTACTACACAACAATAACCTTCCTAGTACCAACAATCAAGATAACGACATCATCTTGTATTACAGAAATCACATGTCAACTGCATACAAAGTAGATGAAGCTATTCTTAAACATATCATCAATAAAAATGTCGCACCAACCAACCCAAATAGTAAAGTTAAACTCCGAATTTATTACAACAATAAAAAGACGTCTCACCTAATACTGAAAAACAATTGTAGTCCTAGAGATAACTTTGTGTAATGCGTAATCACGTAATATATGAATTTAATTGCCCCTTTGACGGCTGTGCACGTCAACATGACTCATATATCGGGATTACTACTACCTCACTGACTAGAAGGCTTACGATGCATAAACAGAGTGGTGCTATCAAATCTCATTTGGACTCAACACATTCAATCACTATTAGCCGTGAAATCCTCAACAGCAACACTAAAGTAATATACCAGAACAGTAACTACACGCATCTTAAAATTGCAGAAGCAGTCCTAATTGACATCAATAAACCAAAAATAAATATACAACAAAAAATGATAACCTCACTTCCAACCCGGCGCTTAACCAACAATGAAAACAAAGAAGTAATAAAAACTAGCATTGTAAATAGTGACAAAGAAGAATATGATGCTATCAACGAAGAAAAGGAGACCAAAGAAGATGACCAGCCAATAAAGAAACCTGACACCTAATTTCCATCTAAGTTCATTTTGAAAAAGTCAATTTCCATCTAAGTTCATTTTGACAAAGTCAATATTTCCCTATATAAACATCAAAAAGCACTGATGATGATTCATTCGGAATCGAAATATGGCCTTATTTGCAGCATGAATTCGG
>NW_008703570.1:2449233-2451561 GCF_000326865.2 Helobdella robusta | reverse complement strand
CGCCAAACCATCGGTTGTTGGGTAGAATCCTTTTTGTATGTTTGTATTAATGAGTTTGTTTTTATTGAGGAAATCGTATAGTCTATTTTTTAATGACGTTGATAGAATTTTGTAAAGTACTGGCTGCAACGTTATGGGGCGAAAATTGGCCGGATCGTTTGCATCACCTTTTTTATAAATTAAAATTGTTAGACCATTTCGCCAACACTTCGGAATTGTTGCAGCATCTGATTATTAATTTATGAAGATACGTGCTAATTTATGAAGATACGTGCTAAGTATTGGACACCTCTTCAGCGCAATTGTTGAAATTTGGTCTAACGGACAGGGCGTTGCTTTGGCCTTGTATTTTTTAGCAATTGACGCAACTTCATTGTAGGATGGTAGTCCAGAGTCACCAGCAAAAGACGGTGACGGTAGAGGAGGAATCCACTCCGGCAATTCAAAAGAAGTTTTATTATCCGCTATCAATCCTTTGCGAAAGAAGTTGCTGGCGTCGACCACACAATGAACTGAGGAGATGTATTTGGAGATGAAGAAAATGATGATTTGCATGACTTCCAGAAATTGTTATTGAATTGTGATGTTGTTGAGCCGCTAACATTTTTGTTGGTTGATTTTGAAGTTTGTGTTTTTAATCTAATTCGAATTAATCTACTTAGATTTGATATTTGACTGTTGCAGAGATTGTTGCTGTTTTTTGCCTTTAGTTGTTTTAGCTCCTTTTTTAACTGTCTAATCGAGTATTCTGTTTTTAAATTATTTGTTGTTTGAATTTTCACAAAGCCGCAATTTTTAGCAAAATAGGAGTAGATAATTTGCTGAAAGCTAGTAGCAAAGTTGTCGACGTTCATGTTATTTAGGCATTTTAATTCAGCTTGAAAGAATGCGTTTGCCTCTATCCATTCAGCAGGTGATTTTGGAAGTTTGACGCCCTGCAATGGCTGTGGGGTAGCCGTATGGGTTGCTTTGTGTTCGAAATCCGACTGGTTTTGGTCTCGTGGAGCGTATTGTTTTTCTTCTTTCGGATCTTTAGCCTTGAGAGATTTACATGTTTTGCATGTTCTCTGGTGCATTGTTAGTCCTTTTTTGCCCTAACATGGCTTCCCGCAGCAACAGGTCAACATATTATTAAGATTATTTGCAAAATTATTGTCAATATTTATTAAATTTGGCGAAATTTTAATGGTTGCCGAGTTGTTAACATTAGAAGTTATATTAATTGCCTTTGTACACCTCCAGGAGTGTCTATTTAGAGATATAAATTTTTTTGAACAGTGCGGACAAATTGTTGCATTTATTAAATTTATTGAATTTAAAATCACAATTAAACTAATTAAATTATATAAAATATAGTTTTTATTCAAATTAAAAATTAAAACGACCGCCATATTTATTAAAATTTGCGAAATTGATAAAACCAATTTTAAATATAAAACTTCGATAAAAAACACTATTAATGCATACAAACAGTAAGCTGATAAAAATACAACTCTCTTGTTCAACGTCTTGTACAATAATTATAATAATAACAACAATAATAAACGATCCCCATAATTGAGACCTCGGCAATCCTTCACCAACTTTGTTGTCCGCTTCTGTACTCTTTCGATATCCTCAATCAACTTCTTGGTCCATGGAGCCCACACGCTGGATGCATATTCGATTCTAGATCTGACAATAGATTTGTATAATAACAGAAAAGAATTTGAAGTTAAATGACCAGGATTAAAGTGTCGAGAAATCAGACCTAAATATTTATTGTATTTATTTATACTACTATAAATATGCTTATGGAATGTTAGATCGCAATAAAGTCACTCCCAAATCATTCAATTCTTTTTGGGAATCTAAATATATTTCATTTATTTGATAAACGTTATTTAAAGCATTATCCTTTTCTCCCAATATCTAACAACCACACATCAGTCGGAAATAATCAATCAATTTGGTTTCCTAGCGGGGAAATCAACAATTGATGCAATTAACACTCTTCGGCAACTGCAAGAGAAGTACCTCGCAAAGCATCAACAACTATCACACATTTTTGTAGACCTTGAAAAAGCATTTGACCGAGTTTCCCATGAAGCAATCAGGTGGAGCCTACGTCGACAACTCATTCCAGAATATCTTGTTTGACTTGTGATGGAAATGTATAAGAATACTAAGACTTTCGTCAGCACATCGGTTGGAAACAGATGCATTTGACATCGGCGTTGGAGTTCACCAAGGCTCGATTTTCAGTCCACTGTTATTTATAACTGTGATGGAAGAAATCACAAAGCCGATACGCACTGGTGACATTTGGAATCTAATATATGCTGATAA
>NW_008703570.1:2447348-2449183 GCF_000326865.2 Helobdella robusta | reverse complement strand
ATAAAAGAAAAACTTTCAGTGACATAACGGTATCATAATATAAATTGAAATAAAAATATACAGTATTTTTTAATTATAATAAACAACCACAAACAAAATAATGAAGTTAATGGCAATCATTCTGCAATTGTTTAATAGTTTTTAATTGTTTAACTAGAATTCCCCCTTACTATCAGCTTGCAACTTTTTAGCTTCTATAACCAACTCCTTCCTTTTATCCCGCTGCTCTTTGTTTAGGTCATAATTAACTACATGCACCTCAAACTACTGCTCAATCCTTTAATTTTCTTAAGGTTTTCCATGACCATATTTCTATCTCTTTTGTCATAAAATTTAACCATGACTGGTCTAACCTTATCACTTCTTAAACCCAGTCTAAAAATAGACTTTATGCTGCTCTCTTTAATGTAACCATCAGATAATTGAGAACATATCTCTAAAATCTGCTTTCTATCATGGCTGTTGCAAATAACCTTATCATTGTCTTTACATTGCTTCAGCTGATATAGATGTTATGCATTCTCTCCTCCAAATCATTATTAATTTTAATACTATCACTTGTTTTTTCAATAGTCTTACAAATTGTTGACACCTCTCTATTAACCTCCTGTACTTTGTTTTTCATCTCACATGCAACTTCAGCCCAACTTTTATTGAGAGAAGCTTTTAAAACTTTAGAAATTTCAACAATTGCCTTTTGCAGTGCTATAAATTTTTTCTCATTTTTATCAGATAAGGCTGAAAAATATCAGATAAATTATCAGACATATATATATATATATATATATATATATATATATATATACATATACACTATTATATATATATATATATATAAATATATACATATACACTATTATATATATATATATATATATATATATATATATATATTTAGGAACGAGGTTTTCAGAAATGCAAATTTCATTGAAATTGTTTGACCATTTTGCATTAATTAACTTCTTTATAAGACATTCAACGAGGCGGTATTGTTTGAGTTCATATTTATCTAAAACTGGAATAAAGCTAACAGCGCTGTTTTGGCGTAATGCCATCTTCAGAGCCTAATTATTGTTTAAACATATAATTTAATTAAAATAAATGTCTAATGTAAAATGTGAAAATATAGAAAATAAAATATGTATTAAATTGTGAAATAAATTAACCTTGTTGTAAATATCATAATAACTAAAGTTTATGTAGATTATATAAATAAAATAATGTAATTTAAATAAAATGTTTAGTAAAATAATTAAAATATAGAAATTTTATAAAAGTTTTAACATGGTTGAAAAAACGTTGGTGAAAACTAATTACGAATGACATGTGCGCCAGATATATAATATTGCTGTTTATGCGTTGTGAATACAACTATTGCGGTTGAATATGTGTGATACGAGTTTCCACATCAGGCCAACGTATACATAGTTAAATATAAATACATATATGTACATGCAAGATACATATCGATGTATAGATCAAATATTAAGTATCACATAATACATCCAACGACGCAATGACAGTTGTCGGATGACGCTGGGTCACAAACTGCGTGTTAATGGGTAGAATGATATTTATATCGTTGTGGTACACGCAGATCCTGTGGATTAACCCCAACAGCAACTGTAGGTGTGAGATCGTGGTATTGAGAAAATAATTGCAAAGTGTGATCAAAGCTGTTATATTGTTTATTGAGTGAGGGTTTATGCTTGTTGATATGAAGGGCTTCTTTAATTTTGAGGCAAACTGGATCAGGTTCATAATCAATGATCGTTGTGTTGGGATCCAATATGTTCCTCGTAAGCGGTTGATGATGTACCTGTTCCATATGGTCC
>NW_008703570.1:2446327-2447298 GCF_000326865.2 Helobdella robusta | reverse complement strand
CCCTTCATATCAACAAGCATAAACCCTCACTCAATAAACAATATAACAGCTTTGATCACACTTTGCAATTATTTTCTCAATACCACGATCTCACACCTACTGTTGCCGTTGGGGTTAATCCACAGGATCTGCGTGTACCACAACGATATGAATATCATTCTACCCATTAACACGCAGTTTGTGACCCAGCGTCATCCGACAACTGTCATTGCGTCGTTGGATGTATTATGTGATACTTAATATTTGATCTATACATCGATATGTATCTTGCATGTACATATATGTATTTATATTTAACTATGTATACGTTGGCCTGATGTGGAAACTCGTATCACACATATTCAACCGCAATAGTTGTATTCACAACGCATAAACAGCAATATTATATATCTTGCGCACATGTCATTCGTAATTAGTTTTCACCAACGTTTTTTCAACCATGTTAAAACTTTTATAAAATTTCTATATTTTAATTATTTTACTAAACATTTTATTTAAATTACATTATTTTATTTATATAATCTACATAAACTTTAGTTATTATGATATTTACAACAAGGTTAATTTATTTCACAATTTAATACATATTTTATTTTCTATATTTTCACATTTTACATTAGACATTTATTTTAATTAAATTATATGTTTAAACAATAATTAGGCTCTGAAGATGGCATTACGCCAAAACAGCGCTGTTAGCTTTATTCCAGTTTTAGATAAATATGAACTCAAACAATACCGCCTCGTTGAATGTCTTATAAAGAAGTTAATTAATGCAAAATGGTCAAACAATTTCAATGAAATTTGCATTTCTGAAAACCTCGTTCCTAAATATATATATATATATATATATATATATATATATATAATAGTGTATATGTATATATTTATATATATATATATATATAATAGTGTATATGTATATATATATATATATATATATATATATATATATATATGTCTGAAAATAT
>NW_008703570.1:2399522-2446277 GCF_000326865.2 Helobdella robusta | reverse complement strand
CAATATTGTTTCCTCAGGACACAGCGTTGAGAATGAGATTAAAACTCCGCAATTATTTCAAGACAAACTCAAATAATGAAATACGTTGTCTTTGGCGTGAAACTGCGGTAGACTACAAAATGGTGGATAATTTGCTATCTGATTCAGCCACGTCATCTCAGTCTCTAAAAAAATTGGAAGATGGTCGTATTGCTGCTTCCCTAAGTCACGTGGTCTTACTTCAGGGTCAAGGTTCCCTAATCAAGTCGGTAACAAACGTACTATCATCTTCTTAAATAACAAACTGGTCTAAGAAATTCGATTTACTGCCAGATACTCTGTTTAAATTTGCTAGAAAATATTTAATTCAGCAACTGCTAACTAACGCTAATCTGTTTAGATGGGGTAAGACACTGAATCCCTTATGTCCTCTCTGTGGCGCTAAACAAACGAACAAACATGTAGTTTCCAACTGTGGATCCGTAGTCGCGTTAAAACGATATACAGAAAGACATGATAGAATTTTATCAGAAATCATCAATTGCTTGATGTCAAGCCGTTCATCTGATTGCCTGATATTTGCTGATATCGTAATGAACGGAGTCCTGCCAATGTCACAACTGTTCGTCAACCTACGTCCAGACATCGCCATTCTACAGGGCAAAAAGTCGTTGAGTTGACAGTGTGCCATGAAACTAATCTAATTCATTCTAAAAATTACAAGCAATCGAAACTTTGTACAGTACAACTTTGTTTATTGCGCATTTACTAAAACTGTGGGTGATTAAAAGTTCCAACACATTTTATAGAGTGACTTTTTTGTCTCAATATCGAGTTATTGCTGTTTTTAATTTTTTTCAATGCACATTATTTTTTGCACCACCACTATTTCAACCACTTTAAACAAAAGATTAATTTAGAGTTCAGTTTATAATTATTTAGAGCAGACGCGTTTTATTTAGACTTTTCAACAACGGGATAACAGCAGCATGAGCGACCAATTTTTTAAATATTGCTTTTCTGTATGATTAATGTTTAAACATTTATAAATAATATAACTGCCAAATAACATCTAAAAATTTATTGACATAGCATAATAACCTTTCTGGCCATCGAACGCAGCTGTACTTGCAGTATTGATGATAACACCCCTCTCGCCATTAGAATTTGGTTCATTTTTTGCCATCATTTGACTGCTTAATCTCAAAATGTTGAACGTCCCTCCTGTATTAACCTTCACATTGTTAATGCAAAAAATTTAATTTCATAAATTTTTATCATTGCTATCAAATTCTAAAAGCTAAATTTGCCTTTTCTAAAATGATTAAGTTATAATAAGTGTAAATTTTTTAACTTTTGATGACAAAAACTTATCACCAGTGTTTAACCATACGAACTTTGCATCTATAGAAAATGTCGATAGAAGTTTAGTGTGAATCAATCAATCAATCAATCAATCAATCAATCAATCAATCAATCAATCAATCAATCAATCAATCAATCAATCAATCAATCAATCAATCAATCAATCAATCAATCAATCAATCAATCAATCAATCACGAAGATTGATTGATTAAAGTTCAGTGTGAATAAATTTCTTAACAAGGATGCAATTCTGTTTATCAATGTTCTATTATTTTGTTAAAATTATATCGTTAATTAAATTAGAGTTAACAAATTCTCAAAAGGTGAACGGTGGGGTGCATTCGTTTTTGAACGCTTATAGTATTTTTTAGTATATATATAGTGAGTTAGTATATTTATAGTTATTTATAGTATCAATATCTCAATTTCAATAGTTGAATATGACGAATCAACCAAATCATCATGTTGCATTATTTAATCACAATAGAGATGTCATCGTTATTTTCATGAAATCTGAAATTGGAAGAGAAGAATCAGCGATATGTAGTATTGAGCATTTTAGAATTTGTTGACGATTGCTGAGAAACATGATGGACGATTTTTTTGGGTTCAGTTAAAAATATTTACGAAGAGGCCAGCTTTAATCACTTTTGTGCGAGCGCTCAAGTTGTTAAGCTGATAAGTGATATTTGACTAAGAGATCACTGTATAGAGGCAAGTATCACCAGCGAAGTGATGATAAAAAATATAAAATTCCGAGATATTATAGATGTGGTGACATAAGTTGTGAAAAAAGGAGACCAACCACAGAACCCTGTGGAATATCATGCAGTCAAGGAGAGTGGAAAGGAAGATTGTGAACCTAGTCTAATGTATTGACAGCGATCAGATAAATATGACCCGAACAGGTAAGAGCAGGGCCCTTTACGCCAAATTCATGCTCTAGTGCTAGGCTAAATGTTAAACGCTGCTGTACAATTCTAATTTCCCCAGAAGTTGGTCATATTAACATTAAACATGTTTTTTATTATCAATCGTAGTAGTTATTGTTAATGATGTGATTTTTTTTGTTTTTTATGCTGTTGTTGCTGCTGATGATAATTTGATTGTTGAAGTTGCAGCTGTGGTTTGCGTGGATGGTGTGGTCGTTGATGTCGTTGCAGCTGATGTTGGTTATTTTTGTTCTTTATTGTAAACAGAATTTTTTCAGCCAATGATGAATACAAAACGTTAATCGAAGAGTGAATTTTTTTAAATCTTGACAATACTTTGTATTATTTATAACCATTTTTTTTTCTATTTCACAAATCCTGATGTATTCTGAGTTTTGGTGCACGCAATCACCAATTTTGCGCTTAAAAGAAAAGGATCAGGTGGCTACTTTTTTCGGAGATAGGTCTGAAATTAATATTTTTTTAGTCTTTATTATTGCATCTCAGAAACACTTACAATGTTGCATATATATTATCTATAATCTTTTTTTATTACGTTCTTCATATCTTCACCCATTGATTTAAAGCAGCCATCTTCGCCACAAAGGCTGTTCATCTTTTTCACAGGCGCACTTATGTATTTATGTGCACGCGCAAGCACCGCATTATATACGCTGAGTATATGATAGCCATTGAGATGTTTGATTTAACGCGCATCTGAACCACTGAGCCATCTCGCCCTCTCCCCATTTGCCGACCTTAGAAGGATGGGCGGCTGGGTTGTCCGGGGGTCGGCTACACAGATGAACCTGCAGAAACAGCAGGATTCGAATCCGGGTCGTGGGACCATATTGTTTTTTTTATTATTATAGATGATGTTTCTCAAATAGAAAAACATTGTTAAACGAAAAATTGGACTTGAATAAATCCTTGGAAAACAAACAAAGAGGTGTGTCTATTAGTACAAATTTTTTTCGAGTAAATGTGTACAATACAAATACTCGTACAAATCTCGTTTCAAGTAGTACGATTTGTATAATACAAATCGTACTAATAATGAAACAATTGCTACTCCAGTCAAATAGTCTATAATAAAGAATAAAAAAAATAAAACTAGTTGGTTGATAAAATCAAATCTAAAAAATAGAATGAAGGAAACTATCAATAATGGCTAAAACGATGAGACAATAGGCAGAATGGTAAACAATAATTATAAATTATTGTGTATAAGGTTGGTAAATTAATGTACAGATGGAAATGGTACATAAAAGTTGTCAAATATCGTGTACGTTTTATTAAGTTGAATGGAATAAATAAGTAAAAATAAATAAAACAAAATTAATAACTGTAGACTGTAGTTATGAAAGGAATAAAATAAATTGAAAATAGGACAACATTAAAAGGAATGCATGTCAGGTGTAATTCATATAAATTATTTGGATTAGCGATTAGTGTCCGACTGATTGTTGTTGATTGATTTTAGATGTCTCATGTCTATGGATAAATATTTTATTCTGATATGTTGAGCATGCGGTTTGCCTTGTTTGCGTTGACGTTGGTTGTGCGACATGACTTTGATCGGTGGCAGCAAAAGTGGATGACATGATGGCAGAGCTTATTTTCTTAAAAAACCGGACGTCTAACGTGTCGAAGATTTTTAGGTGATGGCTGGATATAATAATGGTAAATAACTTAGTCTAATCAATTTGTTGATGAGTGATTGTAGTTGATGTAATTTACTGGGTGGCATTCAACTTCGATTTCATAACTTACAGTTCTCATCCATTGTCTCGTTCGAAATAACAGCTAAAAAGAAACTTTTTCAGCTTTAACAATTGAAATTTTCGTATTCTTGACATTTTCTGTTTTACGATTTTAATTTTTAATTATGACTTTTGAAATTATTAATCATAATTTAATTAAGGTGGTCTGCATAAAATATTTTTGTTGGATTTCCTAGCTATATTGTTTAAATTGGAAAAACATAGAGAAAAAAAATGGCAGAAATGACTAATCGAGATTAGTAATTTCTATGACCAACTATTCAAAAATTTCATTTAAGATGCATTAGTCATTTTTGAAACTAAAAAAGAATCAATATCTCCACTAAAGAATTTATAATTAGGTATGTTAATTAACAAACAAGATTCAACAGTGTTTCAGTCATCCAATTATACTAGGGTCAAAATACTAGGAGTAAAAAAATCGCAAGTCATTAACTTTGGAGAAAAACTTCTAGAGTTTATGAAAAGGATAGAGTAAAAAATTAACATTATAAATTGTTATTATTGTTGTTATTATTATTATTATTATTATGGGAACCCACAACCAATCTAAAAACCAGAGCTTGGCTTCAGTTTGCCGATGACACGGCCAACATTGCCAACAGCACTGACAGTGCCCAGAAATTAATTAATCTGAACCAAGCCTGGTGCAAAGCAACCGGAATGAGTATGAGGATTGACAAATGCTGCGCCTTTGGCATGAGAAAGAAAAATGGCATATACAAACAGTTTCTCCCAAGGTTGACCATCGATGATAAAGCAATACCTGACGTTGAACTTAATAGTCGTTTCGAATACCTGGGAAAAATTTACGATTTTGAAGGACGCGACTCAAGGGCGAAAAAGTTGCTTGTCGTAAACTCCAACACATGTTGTCGGTTATAAACGGGTTGGACACAACGCCACAATGGAAATTGCAAATATTAAGGCAATACATCCCATCCCAGTTGGCATTCGAACTTCGCACTTTCGACATTCCGTTGACTTGGATAGGCAACAATCTGGATCCATTGATTGCTGAATCGGTTAGAAACTGGTTGGCCCTGCCAATTAGCAGCTGCGTGTCGGAGTGTCTATCACTCCCTTCTAAATCAGGAGGATTGAATATCAGGTCATTGAAGAGTTACGCAGAAGCGTTAAGAGTCAAACTTCGAAGTTACCTCAAAACTCATGCCAATGAAGAAATAAGGTGTCTACATAAAGAATCTTTCAACAGTTACATCAAAATAGACAACATCCTTCCTGAATCAGCTGAAATAAAACCAACACTCAAAGCACTATTGGCGGGTCAACAAAAGTCCGACTATGTTCATCTATCATCACTTCAATGTCAAGGGATGTTAATAAAAGCGGTTAAAGATCATATTCCAGAAATCCACATAAGTCAATGGTCGAAGTTCACAAAAGGTCTACCAGAGGTTTTATTCAAATTTAACAGGAAGGCTCTCATTCAACAACTTCCAACAAACACCAACCTCTACCGCTGGGGCAAAATGCCAAATGCTCTGTGTCCACTATGTCAGGCTCGTCAAACTAACAAGCACGTGTTGTCAAACTGCAGTTCGATTTCGTCCCTGAAAAGATATACAACACGTCACAACAATATACTATCGTTGATTTTAGAAAAAATTCAATCATTTGTTGGTGCGGATGTATTGATCTACGCAGATTCCAACTGCAGCAAATACCTTCCAGTATCTCTACAAATCACTTCGTCCAGATATTGCCATTCGACGAGATGATACAATCGAAATACTGGAATTAACAGTTTGCCATGAATCTAACTTTTCTAAATCTAAAGAATATAAAACATCAAAATACTTTCAAAATCTTAATAACAATTTGATAGACAACTAAAAACTCAAATATTATAATAAATTCATTTGAAATTTCCCCGCTAGGTTTTTTTATATATTTTAAACTATCATTAATTAATTTTATTTGGTCAGACCCTTTTCATAGAAGTTTAATTAATTCCGTAGTATCGTCATCTTACGCAATTTACTGCGATAGGAACACGATTTGAACATAATTAAATGCTGATTCTAATTCTCTTTGTGACCATTTAAAATGTATGGCGAGCATTGTAGATTATCTTTATAATTAACATTATAAGTTTTATTATTATTATTATTGTTGTTGTTGTTGTTGTTGTTATGTTATTCACTCTATTGACATTCCTCAGAGGAGGTTGGATCTTATAAAATTGGTTGGATCTTGAAAAAATTAGAATAAAATAATAAGTTATTAAAAGAATTAACTTCAGGTTCAGCATAATTAAGATGATTTAAAAATTAAAAATCTTAATTAGAAAAAGAACTCACAAAACTATAGTTTGAATTTAAACTTTTAAATGCCATTGTTATCAGTACTTAAATTTCATAATAATAATAATAATAATAATAATAATAATAATAATAATAATAATAATAATAATAATAATAATAATAATAACAACATTATAATAACAACAATAACAATAATAATAAATACTTTCTTAATCTGTCATTGACGGTTAAATGAACATCACACACCTCAAGAAAATTGTAAATATTAATTTCAATAAATTCGCAAAAATTTACTGTCAAAACTTTGATGAAATCTTCATATGAATGTACCCTATCTTTATTTTGGTTGTATACAACAGCTGCAATACTTATTCCAGCACAATTTACAGCAACGTTTAATTTTCCAAATTTTGATTTGATACAGGCAAAAAGATTTTTCACGTCATTTTCCGATGTGACCTTGATTTTTAAAAACAATTCACATGTCTACAAAAACATGTTTAAAATTTAAATTTTCATAAAATGCATTTCAAACAAAATGGACAAATCAACAACAATTCAGATGTTTACAAAAACATGTATAAAATTTATATTTTCATAAAATACATTTTAAACAAAATGGACAAATCCACAACAGAGAAAACATTGAAAAATCACAAGTAACCAAATAATAAAGCGATGCGATGGAGCTCAGTAACCAATTAAATAGCTCAATAAAGAATTCTAATGAAGCATGTAAAATAACACAGACCAACTGGGACATTAAAACACCAATTTTGTTTCTTGATATGTTATTAAGCTATAAAAGCACTATACAAAACAATAAATATATTCAAAAATGGTTCTTCTGGTTATAAATGGCGCTAAACAAAATGAATTTCAATATTTTGACAATTTGAATACCAATGGCTCAAAAAATCGAAAACAGATTTTAACAAAACTATGTTTATCAATTAAGGCTATAAAATACTTTGAATATATAATAAAACAATTATTTACTTTGTGAAAGATTTTGAGCTATGCGCTTCAAAAACGTGAAAATTTTCAAAAAATTCAATTTTTTAAAAATGTTTTGTGCAAAACATCTTGATTCGAGACAATTATTATTATTTGTTCTATTATAACATTGTTTCAGCAATATGTGCAAAAAATATCATTTAGATTTATTTGTTAGTTTGAGAGATACGGCATTCTACACAGGTACAACTTTTGGAAAAAAATCACTCAAAAAAATAGAGGGTGGTGTCACAAAAATCTTCCTAACTTGTAAAATAATTGAAATATTTTCATAAAACTTCTATTTTGTCAATAAAATACATTGAGGTACAAATTGTTAAAATTAAAAAAAAAATCAGAAATGGTCAGGCGTGAACTTTTTTAAAATTGCTTGAATTGAAATATCCACATATATATACATGCAATTATTGATGATAATCACAGCATGTTTGGCGTTAGTTAACTTCCAATTAACGCAGAACATGCTGTGATGTTCATCAACAATTGGATTTTTGAACAACATATATACATATCTTTATTTATTTTTTTCTAACGATTTGAAATTTAATGGCAACATTATTCATGGAATAGTCAAATTCACACTTAGATAATCACCAGTAAGATCAAACAGTTTTCTAAAATATTTCTTATTAGAAAAGTGCTACTCAATCAATTAGTTTGTAGAGTGCTATTTCCACGATGTTCAACAGCACTTCTAAGTGAATTTTGAAAACAGATGGGTCTTGAGATCCGCTTTGAACTTCGTACGTGATGGAGAAGTAGTCAGAGAAGGAGGTAGAGAGTTCCAGAGAAAAGGGTCAGAAAAAGCAAATGCAGATTTAGAATGTTTAACACGAGTTAAAAAAAAGTGAGAACAAGAAGACGATCATAAACCGGGGCGTTTAGGTTCAATTAATATATTTGATAACAACAACAACAACACACGTTTAGACGACATTTTCCCCGAGATCGGGGGTTGCCGTTTGGCTACCTATGATGAAACCGAAATACCCCTCGACGCCATCCACATCTGTCACTCGCCTCAGTATCACGCAACCCCGCTTTCACCCTGTCTTTCTCCACCTGCTCTCTCCATCCCAATCGCGGACGACCCCTTCCTACCACTCCTTCAACCTCGAACTCCAACGCTCGCCTAATCCCGACCCTTTCATCCCTTCTCAACACATGTCCATACCATCGCAATCTCGATCTCCTTATCAATATCACAATGTCCTCATTCAGTCCCAACATCAACATCAGCTCTGTACTACTCCTCCTATCCTTCACTTTAACCCCACACATCATCCTCACCATAGCTCTTTCAGCCCTCTGCAGTACACTTTCCTCCTCTCTCCTCAACACCCAAGTTTCACCACCATATACCATTGCTGCTCTCACACATGCTTTATATACCCTCCCTTTCATCTTCACTGACCATTTCTTTCCACACAATACCCCACCTAGTTCCCTAAATTTCATCCATCCCACACGAACTCTAGCCGTAACTGCGCTCAAACATCCTCCATCCGCGTTCAGCATATCCCCTAAGTAAACAAAGCTTTCCACTCTTTCAATACCACCACTCAACCCCGTCCTTGCGTCCGTCCTATTAATCACACCATGAACACATTTCTTACATTTGAACGTGCCTTCCACCTTTTTCAGTGCCCCCCCTCACACTACTACATCTCTTATTGCACCCATTTCTGACATCCTATACACAATACCGAGTTAGCCTTCACTCTCCTGTCACATACCCCACAGTGGTCTATTTTACTTATCACTCGCTCCCCACCTTCCCCACTCACCATTACCTTCGTCTTACCAATATTAACTTTTAACCCTTTCTTTTCAATAACACTTTTCCATCTGTCAAATTTTAACTGCAATTCTTCCATGCTATCAGCCATCATGACTAAATCATCTGCATACAAAATCTTAAATAACAACCCCTCCATTAAGCTTCCACACGCAACATCCATCACAATTGCAAACAGAAACGGTGATAACACTGATCCTTGATGCACTACCTTAACACTAAAAGCGTCCGACACCCCCCTTCCAACCCTCACCTTTGTCTTTGCCCCTTCATACAGCTGCATCACAGCTTTAACAAGTCGCTCATTCACTTCTTTCTTCCTCAACGCCCATTCAATGACCTTCCTCGGTACTCGATCAAAAGCCTTTTCTAGATCCACAAAACACATGTACAATCTTCGTTTCTTCTTTCTATAATTCTCCTGCAACATTCTCACCATGAACAACGCATCCACCGTTCCCCTACCAGGCATAAACCCACACTGCATTTCATTAACTGTCACCATATTTCTCAACCTCCTCTCAAGCACCCTCTCCACTACCTTCATTCCGTGCTCTAGCAATTTCACACCCCTATATAACCCACAATCTCTTACATCTCCTTTGCCCTTATACAACGGCACCAACACACTGTGTCGCCAATCCTCAGGTATACCTTCATCATCAAACATACTGTTAGCAATTCTCATCATAACTTCAATTCCTATCACCCCACTCGCTTTTATATGTTCTGCCGCCACTTTCGAAACCCCTGTCGCTTTACCTAGTTTCATTTCTCTAACTGCTTTCTCTACTTCCTCCATCGTCACCTTCTCTATAGGTCCGTGTGTGACCGCGGATTCCACATCTCCATCCCACTCATTCTCTTCATTCATCAACCTTTCCATATGAGCTTCCCACACTTGAGCTTTTTCCTCCTCATCTATGCACAACTTGCCAGATCCATCCCAAACACATCCATTCCCTATAACATCTTTCCTATCCCTCATTGACTGCTTTGCTACGTTGAACATTTTCCTCGAACTCACATCAAATTCCATTTCCTTCATTAACCTATCTGATGCTTTCGTCATTGCAGTTGCCACTGCCTGTTTTGCAACCTTCTTAGCCTTCCTATACTCAGACTCCGCTTCCTCCGTCATGTCCCTTCTCCATACCCTAAACCTCTCCTTCTTGACCTCCAAAACCCTTCTTATATCTTTATCCCACCACCGCGTCTCACCATGCCTACACTTTCCTTTCGTCCATCCACATACTTTATCTGCCGTAGCCAACACACAGTCCCTGTATCTCTCCCAAACATCTCCATCCTTACCACTCTCCCAATTTTCAGCCACCTTCACTTCAAATGCCTTCCTCACCTCTGCATCCTGCAACTTCCATGTCTTTCTCTTTGCCACAAACTTATCCTTCTTCCTCCTCCCCATTTCTTTTGATGTCACATCCATCACAACCATACTATGCTGCAGCATACCAGGTATCGCCTTCACATTCTTCACATACTTCCTATGTTTGGCCCTTACCAATATATAGTCTATCATTGACCTATGCTCCCCTGACCTATATGTAATCATTCGCGCTGGTTCCCTTGTAAATTAGGTATTCCCCACCACCATGCTATGTGCATCCGCCAACTCCAACACTCTACGCCCTTCCTCATTCCGTATACCATATCCCCATCCCCCATGTACACTTTCACATCCGTCTGCATCCGCCCCCACATGACCATTCAAATCACCCAACAACACCACAAACTCATCCAACCCCGCTTGCCCAATCTCGTCAGAAACATCATCATCTTCTCCTCTACCTTCCTACTTTGTTGCGGAGCATATCCTGATATCACCCTCACTATTACTTTTCCAAACACCATCACCATCACAATTACACCATTGCTTCTCCGCCTCACTTCCAACATCTTCTCCACCAACTCTTCTCTTACCATCACACCAACTCCTCCCGTACCATCATACCCCTTCCACCACAACTTATATCTTTCACCTTTAGCCCCCACAAACCTTGTACCCTCCCCCTTCCATCTGATCTCCTGTAATGCAGCCACGTCAACCATTCTCCTCTGCAGCTCCTCCACCACTTCCAAACTTCTTCCTGTCAACGTGCCTACATTCCAGGTACCAAACCTCCAACCCCTTGGTCTACAAGTAGTCCTTCCATCTATAGTGCCTTGCACCGCCACACTATAGAGTGGGGTGCCAGTAGCCAGACCATCCACAGGGCCTTGCACCACAACCCCATGGACTGGGTCTCCGGAGATTCTTCGCACCCTCATCTGCCGGATACTGAGGGCCATTGTTATTTCCGTCATCATAAGTATTATTTTTGGCTAGTTTTTACGCAGGACGCCCTTCCTTACGCAACCAGTTATAAGCGGTGGGACTAGCCTTTGATGATCCAACATCACTCACAAGGCAGTGAGGGTCAGTTTAATGTCATAACCAGGACACTAAGAAGGTAACATACACAGATATAAATAAAATATAACTACTAACACCCATAGGTACAAAAAGTGCATTATTTTTGTACAAATTTGTACAAAGTAAGAATGATTTTTCTTTTCATACGTGCCAGTCCCAAACCTGGATAAAGTTGTGAGGGTGAGTTGGAGTAAATGTAAGATCTTTACCTGACGATCTAGTTATATGAAATCTTAAACACAGTATGAGTATGGAGTATGCACAAAAAAGATTTCCCAAAGCTTTTGGGTATCGGAAGATCTACACTGCAGGAGTGAGAAGCCTCAAGTCACTCAGGTTGGCATCAAGCAAATTCTTCAGGGGCATCACGACTTTAACAGGGCTTGTAATCTTTTCAGGAGTAGAACAAGCAATGCGCCCAGTCTGTGCCGAGATTCTGTGGTAGCACAGTACGTTAAAATGCAGAACCCACAGAAAGAAAAATATGTCAGTGTGAGACTGGGATCTTGGAATGTAGGTACGTTGTCTGGAAAAACATAAAAGTTACTGAAGCACTATTGAGGAAAAGATATCTGCTGTTTACAAGGAGTGGGAATAATTGTAAGTGAACATTGGATAAGGTGGTTGGAGTAGTAAAACTTTCAACTGGAGAGGGGTTGTTAAATGTAATTTCGGGATATGCTTTGCAAAGCGGTAGAAAAGAGGAGGAAAAAATGAATTCTGGGATGAGTTGAATAAAATAATGACTAGGACACCTGAAAAAGGAATGGTGATTTTAGGAGGGGACTTAAATGGACATGTTAGAAAAGAATGTAATGGTTATGAACAAGTGCATGGTGGAAATTAGTATGGAGAAAGAAACAATGATGGTGAAAGAATTTTAGATTTTGGAATTGCCTAGAACATGACAAATAATAAAAACCATGTCATTTAATAACATAGGAATTAGGGAAGGTCAAGAGCACAGTAGATTTCATTTTGGCAAAAAGATATAGCCACAGGTGCTTTAAAAATGACAGAACGTTTTGTAATGAAGCATGTGTTAAGAAGTGTTAAGCAGCATAAGCTCCTGGTTTGTGATTTGATACTAAGGTGGGAAGAAAAGACAAAAAAGATTACAGAGACCAGAATTAAAACTTGGAAATTGAAGAATCCGAAAACCATGATAGCATATCAAAATACGGTTCGAAAATAGGGTAATATTGTTGATGAAGATTTGGGTGTAGAAAAATCATAGGTTGAAATAAAAAATAGTATGCTAAAGGTAGCTGAGATATTATGTCAAGTAAGAAAGGGCCAGCACGACATAAGGAAACATGGTGGTGGAATGAAACGGTCGAAAAAGCAATGAGGAATAAAAAAATCGTTATAAAAAATGGAAAATATCTAAAAACAAAGATGATAACTTTAAAAAAAAGACTAAGATTACAGTAGCAACAACAAATCGAAAGTATTGCAAGAACTTATCAAAAAAGCTGAGTACAGAGGATGGTAAGAACGCTGTTTACCATATGGCTGTCAGGGGCGTCATTTCAAATTTTGGTTGGGGGGGGGCGAAGTTATGTGGTCTATGACTTAGCATGTAACATATATATATATATATATATATATATATATATATATAACATATATATATATATATTTATATATATATATATATTTATATTAATAAAGATCACGACGTTTCTTACAGTACTCAATCTATATGATAGTTTCTCGATTCTTCAAATAATTCTCCAATCTACCAAGCTTAACTTGTTAATGCTATTAACAAAATTCCTATTTACAGAAGATGTCATTATCTACATGTATGCATGCATATAGTACTATTTCGACTACCTAGTCTCATCAGTGCAACATTATAATAAATTTTACATTTTTAAAGTTTCTAAAATTTCAAAATTTTTAAAATTTTAAAATTACTAAATTATTTATCCTATATATATCCTTTTTACAAAAAATTTAAAATTAACACTTTTATAATTTATAAGTTTAATTTTTTTCTTTGGTAATTCATTTTCAGCTGACATCTTTCTACAATATAATCTAAACTTTTTATAAAATTTATTACAATATCCAGAAAAAATAGTTATTGTTATTTGACTTACCAACTTGGTGATTTAAAATATTTTTTATATCATTGATAATTAAGTTAATTTAATCATTTATTATTGATTAGTAGTTTGATCAAATTTATTAACGAAACTGAAACAATTTGTATTCAATTCAAACTCACCTCCACTCTTTATCTTAAAAAATGATATAAATTGACTTCCAGCTAAATCAAAAGAACATTAATAACAGCGAACGCGACAGTTAATTTGGCAACAACACAACGGTTTTTATAAAACAGAACATGAATTATTGTAGGAACAAATGAAGAAAATTGTAAAGCGCTTGACATTTAAAAATTCAAAAAGCACAATATTTTGTATATATAATTATAATAAATTATATAATTTTATTTAATTATTTTATAGTGTTTGCAATTTAGAATTTTGATTTCTTGGGGGGCCCCCCTGCCTCCCCTCAATTGACGCCTCTGGTGGCTGTCAGGAAATAGGGAAAGGCAGGATGTTGTTAGAGAAAATTGCACAAAGGATAGCAAAGGCGTCATTGTTTTAGACCCAACGGGAAAAAAAAACTATGGAGTATATGGAAAAACTTTTAAATGAAGAAAATGATTGGGATGGGGTTATTGAGGCAAATATAAATGTAGCAAAAGTTGAGTATATAAAGAAAGGAGAAGTTGAGTGGGCGCTAAGAAAAATAAAGACTGGCAAGGCTGTGGGTAACTGTAAAGTGGCAACAGAAATGTTGAAGGCAACAGGTGATTGGGGAATTGAGAGGCTGGCTGATTTGCTCAATATAGTAATCAGGAAAAAAGAAATTTCAAAAGGTTGGGAGAAAAGTATAATTCTTCCATTATACAAAGGTAAAGGGAACCCTTTAAACTGGATCTTATACAACAATCAAATTGGGGAAATGAGAGACTGACTGATTTGCTAGATATAGCAATCAGGATAAAAGATATCCCAGAAGATTGGGAGAAAAGTATAATCCTTCCAATTTCAAAAGGTAAAGGGGATCCTTTAAACTGGATCTTATAGAACAAGATAGTGGATCTTATAGAACAATCAAGCGTTAAATCCAGAGAGAAAAGAAAAGCTATAGAGTATATGGAAAAACTATGGAGTATATGGAGATCAGAGCTATAAGATAGTGATTAAAAAAATTTTGGAGCAAAGAATAAGGGACCAGGTTAGTAATGACAAAATGCAGTTTGGTTTTTGTCCAGGGAAGAGTACTATTGATGCAATTTTTATTGTTCGACAAATTCAAGAAAAGTTCGGAGACAAGAAAAAAACTCATTAGCATGCTTTTGTAGATCTGGAAAAAGTTTATGATAAAGTTTCAAGGGGAGTAGTTAGGTGGACGCTTAGGAAAGGCGGGGTAGAAAGAGCCAGGACAGTGGTAAGGATTAACGATAGTGTAGGTAAGTGGTTTGATGTTCAGGTAGGTTTACATCAGGGCTCTGCTCTAAGTGCTCTACTTGGACATGATTATTAGGGAGATCAGAAGTGGGTTGCTATTGAAAATTTTATCTGTTGATAACCTTGTTATTATGGCAGAGAGAACTGAAAAAAAAGCTATCAGTGTGAAAAATATTCATGGAAAGAAATGGTTTAAAGGAAAATGTTGGTAAGACCAAAGTTATGTGGATCGGAGAGGATTCAGATACTCTTGAACGTGGTAAATTTCCCAGTATTGTGTGTGGTAAAAGAGTCGGGGAAAAGTCGAGGAAAATTCAATACTATGTGTAAAATATGATAAATGAACTCACAAACAATGCAGGGGTTTGAAAGGAGACCTCAACAAAAGCAAGGAATTTGTTTGTAAACGATGTAGGTTAAACGATGCTACTAAGCAAAAAGGTGATACTAGGCACCTGGGGAATCTGGAAAATTTGGGATTTGAAAAAGTGGAGTCCATGTAATATATTAAGTGAATAAGGTGGATCGAATAGAGCAGTCCAGAATGGAATAAAAGGATGGAAAAAATTCAGAGAAATGACTTCAGTGCTGTGCTCTAGGGGTATACCATTTGGTGTAAATGGTAAGGTATATAAAGCATGTGTATAAAGTTGCCTGCTGTATGGGTGCAAAACTTGGGCTTTGATGGCTGAAAACTTAAAAAGGCAGGAAAGAATAGAAAAGCATATGTTGAGAAATATTCTGATATCTAAAAATAAGGTTACAGAACATTAAAAAACAATAATTTCAAGAAAACTTTGCTTTGATAAAACTATTCTCTAAACTAATTAATTGCATTATGTTGATTATCGCTCGCCTACCAAAATGGTACTAAAATGTTAAATATCTCAGTTTTCCCAAAAGTAAATTGGATTTTGGTAGGAACAAGTATACTAAAAAAAAAATATTACCAATCTGAATCTATCAAAAAACTTTTGTACAGAACTTATTCCGGGTTTGATAAAAATTGATTTTATTCTACCTTACTAAAATGTGCCATGATTCGTTATGTATATTTGTCATTGTACGTTGTGTTGTGTCTCGCGTGTGGATAGCTGAGAATCAAAAGTAGTTTTTGACCGCACAAAAGTTTAGTTATAGAATTATTTATAAAAAAATTTAAATATAGAATGACATGTAATTAGTTCTGCATTTGACAGTGCTGCATTAATTAAAAAAACAAAACAATAATCACTATTAAAGGCTTTTAAATCCAACGTACTTCTAACTTTTTTCCGGGTGACATGACATGAGGTAATACACTGTACAAGATGGCAACGAATCTTTGGCAACGATTTTTATTACAAATAAAATAAACGTTTGACATATAAATGTATATAATTATATATATATATATTTACAATATTCTATAAATTCTACCGAATGTTTGGCGTTAATATGTTTGTAGTTCGTTTTTTCGATTTTTCTCACTAAAGTTTTTTGGTGAACGTTTAGTTTATTAAAATTAAAAATAAACTTATTTTCCAAATTCATGCTGCAAATAAGGCCATATAACGATAATTAGGTATTATATATATATATACCGCAGGGCGCACTGATGATGTGGACAAGGAATAAAATACAATGGATATAATGGATATGGCATGAAAATTAATTTATTCCTTTTCTCTAGTGACAATAGCAATCTTACTCTTCTTCTTGCTCTTGACTTTTCCTTGGCTTTTGATACTGTTGACCATACTATTCTTTTGAGACTGCTGCATCTTTCTTTTAATATTACTGATTCTTGTCTATCTTGGTTTTCTTCTTATCTCTGTAATTGTTTTTATTTTGTTGTTCTCAATAATTCTACTTCTAACTCCTCTACACTTACTTTCGGGGTACCTCAGGGTTCTATCATTGGCCCTCTTCTATTTATACTCTATACTTCTGAACTACCTCGTATTATTAATAACTTTTCTTTCTCTAGTCAACTATATGCTGATGATTCTTACATTTATACTTCTTTTCCTCCATCTAATCTCAATAGTGTTCTTCATAATTAATTTCTTTGTCTTTCTTCAATTATCGCTTGGTCTGACTCTATGTGTCTTCAACTTAATCCTTCTAAGTTTGAATTAATTTGTTTTAATAAATCTAAACACTCTATTACTATCTATTATCTAAACACTCCTATTATTTTACCTGGTTCTAAAATTCTTGATGTCTCTCATAAGTTTCGTAGTCTAGGTTTTAACTTTGATTCTACTATGTCTCTCTCTTCTCAGATTAATAGTGCTGCTAGAAGCTCTTACTTTCATCTACGTAGATTAAAAAAATTGTGCCTTTTCTTGAGGATCCTACTCTTCTCCTTCCTGTTACTTTGTTAGTCTTATCTAGAATTGATTATTGTAACTCGCTCTACTATAGTCTTCCTGAACTCTATCCTTTAAGTAAAGCTTTTAACTCTGCTGCTCGTCTAGTTGCTCGTGCCCCTTTCTTTTCTCATATATCTCCATATCTTGTTCTTTTGCACTGGCTACCTATAAAATATAGAATAATTTTTAAAATTTGCACGTTCATGTATAAGTCTCAATCTAAATTATTTCCTAAGTATTTATCAGATATATTAATTGAACCTAAACGCCCCGGTTTACGATCGTCTTCTTCTTCTCCTGTTTTTTTAACTCGTGTTAAACACTTTTTTGCCAAATCTGCTTTTGCTTTTTCTGGTTTTTTTCTCTGGAACTCTCTACCTACTTCTCTGACTACTTCTCCATCATCTCCATCTTCTTCTTCTCCTGTTTTTTTAACTCGTGTTAAACACTTTTTTGCCAAATCTGCTTTTGCTTTTTCTGGTTCTTTTCTCTGGAACTCTCTACCCACTTCTCTGACTACTTCTCCATCACTTGCAAAGTTCAGAGCGGATCTCAATACCCATCTGTTTTCAAAATTCATTGAGGAGCGCTGTTGAACATCGCGGAAATAGAGCTTTATAAGCTAATTGATTGATTGATTGATTGATTGATTGATTGATTGATTGATTGATTGATTGATTGATTGATTGATTGATTGATTGATAACAAAAATTGTTTTTTGTTCTATGTTTCAAGCATCGTCGTTGTCTTCGTCAGTGTCTTTGATTAATCGTCGGATCTGAAATTATCGCTTGCGAAGTTTTTGTCTCGTTTGCTGTTTTAAATTCGATTTCGTATTGCATTTTATATATTATATACTATATTTAGTACATTTAAAAAGAAAAGGGATTTGTATAATTTTCTGCATTTATATACATTTCGTTTTATACATTTTACATTCCACATACATACATACATGAGGTTGGCCGGCAAATGCGCCTTGGCCCTGGTCGTGGTCGAACTCAAGACCAAATTCTACCCGACTCAGGTAGGTGTCGGGATTAAGGGTGGCGCTGAGGCCGCTGTTCATGCGGTTCGAAGATTGGTCACCGACCTCCCCGATCAATGGGGGTTTTTGAAACTGAACTTTAAAAATGCCTTCAACGCCTTGAGAAGAGACTCGATGTTGGAGGCTGTCAGACTTTTTTGCCCCAATATCTATAAATTTTGCCATTCTGCCTATAGCGGAGTCTCTTCTCTTGGCTACCACTCTTGGGTTGTAGAATTGTCCGAGGGGGTACAGCAGGGTGATCTTCTTAGTCCTTTGCTGTTCGCACTAACTCTTCATCCACTCTTAGAGAAAGCTTTGTCCACTTTCGTTTGCGCTTATCTGGATGATATCAGCATTGGCCGATTGCTACGAATATCTGAAGCATAACTCCGCTGCAATTGGTTTAGAGTTAAACATTAAGAAATGCGAACTTCACTGTTCAGGTTATTTCAGGTGCCACATGCGCTGGCTGGAATACCCAAAGTTGGTGCATCAGAACTGAGTTTTTTAGGCACACCCTTGGTCGAGGGCGATTACCAAATAAAGTTCTTTGACCAAAAGCTCTCTGAGCTCAAATTCGCCCTGGGTCGTGTTTCCTGTCTTTTGGCCCATGATGACTTGACTATTATCCGCAATGCCTTCAGTTTGCCCAAATTGATGTACTTTCTGCGTACATCCAAACACATTGATCCTTCTAAATTGGGCGAATTTGACAGAGCCCTGCGCACCGCCCTGTCGTCGATTTGCAATGTTCAAGTGACCGATAGTGGTTGGTCCCAGCTGCCGGTTCAATTAATATATCTGATAAATACTTAGGAAATAATTTAGATTGAGACTTATACATGAACGTGCAAATTTTAAAAATTATTCTATATTTTATAGGTAGCCAGCTGCCGGTGCGATTTGTTGGGCTGGGGTTGCTTAGCGTGGTTCAGCTGGCTCCAATTGTTTATAATTATAATTGGCTCCAATTGGCCGCTGCCACTCTCGACTTGCAGTCTTCCCTGCTCTACCGGTTTTTGTGTTGCCGCGATATTCTTCCCCCAGTGTCTGCCCCGGAGGACCGTACGCACGTCCAAATTTTGAACGAAAAATATAAAAAGATCTTTCAAAATTTGTTGTATTCATGCGGCGACGACTTTTCCACCGCTCGTTTGTTAGCCATGTCCAGCGTTGCCAGCTGTGGGTGGTTGAGATCGTGGCCCAACACCTCTGTGGGCACCAGGCTTAACGACGAGTCTGTGAGATTTGCCATAGGCTTCAGACTTGGCCTGGTCATCCAAAATAAATACACGTGCCGATGTGGCGCTGGGGCGGACGAGTTTGGGCACCACGGTTTGGTTTGTTGCCTGGGTGGGAGCCGTCAACTACGTCACTCAGCATTAAACAACTACATTTGTCGGCTCTTCTCCAAGGCTTCAATCCCAGTTCTTAAGGAACCATCCGGCATTTCTGCGCATGATGGTAAGCGCCCGGACGATGCACACTAATACCTTAGAGAGCCGGTAGATGTTTGGGGTGGGATGTTACGGTCCCTGGCACCCTTGCCGAACAATACGTGAACCTGACAAGTAAAAAATGCGGTTTGGCCGCGGCCAGGGCAGCGGACGAGAAAATGAAAAAATATGGGAATGCCCTCCCCTCGATGGAATACTTGCCAATATGTATCGAGGTTCTCGGCCCGATAGACCCCAACACCCTTAAATTTCTTAAGGCAATATGTAAAATGATCAGCGTCAGATCAGGCAACAGCAGGGAACTGTTTTCGCAACAAACCACATTTCGTGCTTGTTGCAGCAGTTCCTGCGTGTCTGTGTGCTTGAAAATATCCAACTGAATGTCGACATGTGCAATTAACAACAAATCAAAGTGTTGATCCATTTGTTACTTGATGTTTGACGGTTCAGTGTCACTCATCATGTTTTGGTTTTAACATACAAACATACATATACACAATGCACATACATAAGTAGTTAAGTACACATGACATGACATTGAGATTAAACTATTAGAGAATCTTAATTCTTAACTCGTCAAAATAATATTAAAAACAATAATACATTTTTAATTAGAAAATATTTGCTTAGTATTTGATTTGACAGACACAGATTCTCAACCAAATCAAAATGCCTGTGTGTTCCATTAGAAAATACCACTCATCTTATTTAGATGAAAATGTTACTTTACACAGGTTAATTTAATTTAGAATATACTATACACTATACTATAGCTGTAAAGTATAACACTAAAGGGGCGTCTATCCCCCCCTAAATGTTGGAGGCAAAAATCCCCCCTCCATGCCCGTCCGGCTCTATTTTATAATGTGTACTAAAAATGTGAACACACACACAACACAACTCTTTAATGTTCAACAATGTTTTTTCTGATAAGATAACAAAAACTTCTCTTATAAAGTTGAGTAAGTAAAATGAAAAAAAGAACAATTTTAAACAATGAAAATAAAAAAAATGCGATATATACAAATAAAACTTCTGTCGAAATTTAATAAATATTTAATTATACAACAGTTGAGACTTTAAAGACAGGCTTGACAATGCAATTTTCGTTATTATTTGATCATCAGTGAATGTTTGAAGAATATCTTTCTCTGCTGCTATTATCATTAATGCTGATAAATAATCATCTGTCATGGTAGACCTTAGGCGGTTCTTTATAATTTTCAGCTTACTTAAAGCTCTTTCTGCAGAGGTACTTGATAAAGCAAGAGAAGCAAATATTCTGTATAGCATCAGCAAATTGCGGTAACCAAATAGTTGATGAAGAACATTAAGTGGTTTTATGAAACTGCAACTTTTCCAATTATTAGTATCATTCGTTTGGACTTCTTTATATGCCATATTGTTATTGTCATCTTCTTCATCTGATTTATCAGAAAATATTTCCATGCCAGAGTCATAACCTGAACCTGCAGACAGGTTTTCCATCTTTTCGTCATTTTTTTAGCAACTGTATGCTTTTTTAAATTCGTTCAGTTCATTTGCAACATCCTCTGCGTTGACACTATACTGGTTAAAAACAGTTTCTATTTCACTAGCCTTAACACAACGGTTGCTTAAAAGTGTTTTGGGAGTAAATAGCGAAAGTTCTTTTAAAAAAACCAAATTTTGCTGCTCAAATCTACTTTTCATTTGTTGATTCACCTCATCTAAAACAATTAAAAAGCATTCATTTTTCATTTTATTTATTCCAACTGAACATTCGTCGCTGCAACGTTCATCAAACATTTTTTTTTTCGTACGACGTCTTTCAAAATCAAAATCTGGGCTGATGCCATGTGCTGTTGCGAATGATTTCGATTCACTGCATATTGTTTTCTACGTCAAATCAGCATTTCTTCTTATGATGTCAAACTGATGAATGCAGTCTTTTATCAGTTCTGTAGCAGACGCCATGTCAATTGATATACCCTGCACTGCTTTGGATACAGGACCAATAATATTATAAACCAATTTTAAAATTTTCATGCTAATTATCACACGGATGTTTTTCATTCTTTTACGAAATCCAAGTGCAACAGTAACTGTTTCACTGTCACTCAATGATGATTCAGCCAACTCGGATAGACTTGCTAATATTTCTGAATATCTTTTCATCACCGTTTCTACGGCTAATTCTGTGCTGTTTCAGCGAGTGGTTTGAACACGCTTTAATTGCATTTTATGCTGACAATAACTTTGAGAATTTTGGAATACAGCATTTCTGCTATGATCATTCATGAATGAATATAAATCTTTTAGCAATCCTAGCGTGTTTTTTATTTCATTACAGCATTTCATAACGCCATTCATCACTAAATTTAACATGTGTGCATTGCACCAAATATAAATTGCTTTTTTTACACTCCTTTTGAATAAGAGTAGCCAATCCAGCATACCGACCTCGCATGTTACCTGCACCATCATATCATTGACCTATCACCCATGACATATTAAAATTCAATTTAGTCAGAATATCAATAACTTCTCCTTTGAGAATCTTGCCCGATGTTTCTCCACAAGTAAAAACTTCCAACAATCTTTCAACTGGATGCAAATCTTCCATACTATTTATTTCTAGATATCTCAGCAAAAGAACATTTGCTTCCTTTTTAGTAAAATCTTGTGTGCTATCAAAAATAACACATGCCTTTTGTTGTTCTGCAATATTTGACACAATTTTCTCAACAATCATTCGTTTCATTGTTGTCAAAACTACTCGAATATTGCTGGAACTTAGAGAATTAACTGCCATTTTCTTTCTTAATCTATGTGATTCATCAACTTTCATCAGATTTGCAGCAGCACTTGGAGTCCGTTTAGATATTATTCAAAAAAGATTTATAAACTTTCCATTATTAGATGTTTTTCCACGAAAAGCTATCATTTCTTCACTTAGGTACTTAACACAATCTAAAATGCATACCATAACTTTTCTATTTTTTTGAAATATATCTTTTCTATTTCTCTCGATGAAGACATCTACGGCTAATCCTCTTTTCCAATTTATTTTTGCAATATCAGCTTCGCGATGCTCTGCACTTGCTTTATGACGAATGATATCCCGCAAACCATTATGCCAATTATTAAAACCTGATGTTGTCCATACAACTGAACCTTTTGGGCCGGAAAACATAATACAAGTAATACAGTAAATTTTGTCAGTTTGTTTGCTGTAAGACAACCATTGTCTCTTACATTTTGAGCCATCTGGCATTACACATTCAAACCATTCTTTTTGGAAACTGCGACCATCAGTAACAGGATAGGAATAGTCATTTGGTTGATATACACCAAGTGCCAGGCATGTTGTTATTTCATGCCTTTTCAATATTCGTCCACAAAACTGAGCTGCATCTTTTTTGTCTAAAGCTAAGTTTAGATTTTCACAATAATTAAATTTATTTTCAATATTTTTTACAACTAAACTATGAGCATTCAAGTTGGAATTGTTAGATTGATTCAAATCATAAACGTTGCTGTTGGATTCAGCTGCCTCTGTTGGCAAATATTCTTTAGCAACAACATCACCAATATCATCATCTGATTTTCTCATATCATTATTACTGCCTGCTGGCATTAAACTTGTAGATGGTGAATTAGTTTGGCTTGAGCTTTGTGGTTTCCATTTACCATAGATGTCTTTTACAGAAACAATGTCTTTTTTATATTTGAATGGGTGTAAGAATTAAATGAAAGGAGACAACACAAATAAATAACGCTTTCAAATTATTTTTCAAAATCTGTTTAGTTTAATTAGATTTAGAGAATAACCTTGCATGCATATATCTATGGTCTTTTCTGCAATGCAAACACCACTTATCTTGGCGAATGATCTTGCGACAACCGGGCTGCAAACATTTGTACTTACAAAAAATTTCTGATCTCGAGGCATTGTTTTAAAAAAATTATTAATCCGGAATAAAAATTTAAATAAAACTAAAGCGACGCAAAATTGAATTCAAATATTCAATATTAATTTAATCAAAACAGACGAGAATATTTGGCTCCGCCCATGAAACTAAAAGTGATTTCGATGTAAACTCGTTGAAAATTCAAATCAGACGAGAATAATTCACTCCGCCTATAAAATTAGCTAAAAGTGATTTTGACGTAAACTAGTTGAAAGTTATTAATTTATAACAATGAGCGCGAAGTACCATAGTTATGTTGAAAATACGTATGTATGTTTCTAAATTGTTTAAAATGTTTGAATCTTTTTTTAATGTAACACAAAAAAATTTCCCCTAGCTTAAAATGGAGGCAATTGCCTTTTCCCCTCCTTCTGTAGACGCCCCTGTAACACTATACAATATAATTATAATAACCAGCAAACAATTATATATTATAATATAATATAATAATAATAAATAATATTAGTAACATAATAAATGCATTAAAAGGTAATGTTAACTCAAAGTTGTATAAATATTAATCAAAATAAATTTAAATTCAGACTGCCAAAGAATGATATTAAGAGAATGCAATGGGAAAACCTCATTAAAAAATACATTGACAATTACGATGAAAAAAAGATTTTAATTTGTAGCAAACATTTTACACCAGAATGTTTTCATTAAGTTGGTTTGAAAATTTTTTTTTCAAAAAGATGCTTTTCCAATGATATTTGACAAGGTTAGTGTTACGTATATAAAAACCAATCATTTCAAGGTTCAGTTGTATAGTTTAAATGTTTTTAAAGTTATAATTTCGAAATTAAGATATTGTTGTCAGGATAATTTTTTTGATGTGTTCTTTATTTATGTTATGATTTATTATATACCGAAAATAAACTTATTTTAATTTTTGAAGTTTGTAAACAATAATCTGGTTTTATCATAAGACATAAATTAAACGTTTTGTATTTTTAGCCTTCTTCAGATGTAAAGTTAGTTTCCGATAATATTTCTGCAACGTTAATAACTGATGTGATGTCAAGTGTAAATTTGGTTTTTGTTTTTGTATCTATTTATTATCAAGATTGTGTTACATTTTAAGCCACCAAGTATTACAAATTTCAGTTTTTATTAAACATTTTTTAAAATTTGCTTTGCGTTAAGTTTTGGAAAAAAAATATTTCATATCATTTACAATTTTTAATATAATATTTTTAAACATTTGTCTCTTTGTTGTCAAATTAGTTGCCATTGACTTACATAAATGATTTGCACTTAAATATAAAACTATCCTTATTTTAATCGCTAGAAGTAAATTATTGAAAATACATTTTAAAAATTTATTTAAGTTTTACTTATTTTATCACTGATTAAATGTAGAATTAACACAGTTTGCTAAAAACAGTCCATTTCATATTCATGGCATACAATATATAATGGCAGATTAGTCATTAATTTACTCTGGTTTTTATCAATAACTAAAAATTATTAAAATTGCAAGCAGACATTTTTCCATTTTTTATATATACAATGCAAATTCAAGAGACAACATGAAAGTTTATGAAATTTGGTTCAACTTCAGATGATTATATATTCAAAAAAAGGTACTCAAATGTATGATTGTCAGCTATTGTTATTACAGTAATTATGAGCATTTGGTATACATTCTCATGAATTTACATATCACGTTTATAACAATAATTAAATAAAACGTAAAGACAAATTAATATGAATGAATGAATGAATGATTGTGATTGATTATCAGAATATCCATTGCAGAGCAGAGTGAGGGATAACAGTGCAACTTGTAATTTTGGAAAATAGTATCAAAAAAGCCCAACGCAATTGAAACACACCAGCAACGTTAGCAATCAAACATTACCAACTTATGTTGCTAGTTTTTTAAAGCGAAATTCTTATTTGGTAATAACTCAACTACGGAAGCTATGACGGTAATCAAAAACAAGACGATATTTTAAACATAGATAAAAAGGTAAATGTTTTTTAAAATTAATTTTTCTTTGAAGTTTTAGGTTCTATGGATCAAGATTTTTTGCAAAAATTTATTTTAACTGATGTATGAATGTATATATATATACATATGAGACTTGCCATATCCATTATATATGTCCATGTAAAATACTGTTAATGTACCAAAAGTACACAAAAAATAAAAATTAAGTTTACTTTTCGCAATATACTCAGTACATGTTACATAAATATTAATGGCGTGGTAAGCAAAAAAGTGTTCTTTTGCATAAAAACTACAATTAGTTATTTTTATTTCTTGAGCGATGGATTCGTTTTTGCGGGAAAATCCAAGGTTTAGTGAAGCATTGGCTTCTACATTTCTCTCCAAAAATTTTGACATCAATAAACAGCCAAGTGTGATTGAAAAGAAAAAAAAATCTGAAAGTAAAAAGTTCGGAATTTTGTTTGGTTGGACTCGTGTTTCAGAGTATATTACTAAAAGATCCAAAAATTTGTCAATAAAAGAAATATTATCAAATTTTGTTCAACTTACAAGGAGACTGAGTAAATTTCTATATTTTTTTTAAATTTGTGTTGGCTATTTAATTAATTTAATTTATATTAGTAGGTCACACACTTTTTAGAATTTTTTTCTGTATACTATTTTTTTTATAAAGCTATAATAGCTGATTAATATAATACCAAATTTATTAGTCTAGCATTTATTTTATACTAGTTACCGAGAAAACGAATTTTGAAAGAATTATTTATATATTCAACATTCTCAATGTTGAGTGAGTGGCGTGAGTGGCGCTCACTTTTAAGTAAGCACTGAGTGTTGTATTCTCACACAAGATGTAAAAAAAACGATTGAATAATTGAACACAACACAATTTTTTCTTGTTTTTATCACAGCTGTTAATTAAGAAACTAAAAATTATGAATAATTTATATTTATAATGAATTTTATTTACAATAATGAAATAAGGATAAATGAATATAAAATGCAATAATCATAATTATATTAAAAGTATGCACGCTCACACAAACACATTTATAACAGTAACAAATTTTATGTGCCTTCATGAGGTAAAGAATTCCAGGTCTTCATTGACCTGGTCTGTAATGAGACTTTCTACTGGTAACTTGTGGTCTAAATCATACAACCTGCTATTTAAAATGACTCGATAACTACAAATTGTGGCATGATTGAAAAAAATTTGTTAAATTCACTTGCGCTCAAATTTCATAATGAATGCATGTTTTAATATAAATTTTATTTTTATTGCACAAGCTGCATTTAGTTTAAAAACTACCACATTTGTGGTATATACTGCAACTACAGCACATTTATCTTGCTTCATCAGCAGTAAATATCACTGCTTAAATTAAATTTTTTTTTTAAGTCTTTATTGTTGCAGCTCTGACATACGCAGAATCACTTACAATGTTACAGATGTATTATTTGTATATCTTTTAGATAACAACAAAAAGTTGTAGATATATGCTAAGATTTTTCTATTAATTTTTATTCTAAAAGTAAATTTAATTTTATAATGGATGTTTTTATTACACAGATAACAAATTCTTATAATTAAACTAGGAAAACATTGGGCAAAACTTTACATTAGTGTCTCAATGCAATTGAAATTCGAGATAGGTAAGAGTAGGTTATAAGGTAAGTATGTCAAAAAGTGAATTGATATTAAGACTATTAATTATTAAAATTACGAAAATATTTATTCTTAAAAATAATAAATTAAAATATCTTTTCAATTGTCATCAATTATTTAATAATTTTGTATGGTTAAAATCATATTTTTGGTATGATTTTAGAGAGTGAATGCATATTCTTGCATGCTTTTGTATGGTAGGCATTAAAATAGACTTTCATAAAGTTGTTTGAAAGTGTTTTAACTAGTTGGTATTGAAATAAAGTTCTATGCATTTTCTGCAATCATTTTAGAACACAATTTACCACATAGGCATTAATGTATAATTTCATGCATCGAGACATGTAAGCAGTTCATATTAGAAAAGAAATTACGCACTACAAAATAACTCGAGGTAAAGTGCCAAATCAAATGACTTGGAAGTTGCAATATAGATCTTTTGAAGATGAAAGTTCAAATATTTTAAAAATTAAATTTTTGTTTGATAAAATTATTTTGGACGCTATATTTTTAAAAACATTTTTTTTAGAAATTGTTAAAGTTTGAATTTAAATTTTAGAATATCATTATGTAATCAATTAAATAAGCCAATCAATTTTAAAAAGTTATGTCTAAACATTATATTTTTGAAATAAAATGTTCTAATTCATTTTATATATTTATCTAATAAAAAAAGTTAAACAGAACAATTTTCATCTTGAACTTTGAAAAAAATTTTAATTTATTTAACGTTATTAATATAAATTAACCTTTATACCTATTTACTTCATATTCAATACCCTTCATTTACATCACTCTCTCGAATTTCGTTTGCATTCAGGCATTAATGTAAAGTTTTTCCAAACATTGATTAAAGTCATTAAGTCTTTTAGCTTTTCGGTCAATAAAATTTTTTATCAGATTTGAAAAATCTAAATTTTTCGCTATTTCTTGCTTGATTGATAACTTGGCCAAAGAGTTGCAACAGTTACAGGTGTTATATTATAAGAAGAATATGCAGAACTATCCATGCATTTGGATATAACTTTTGTAAAAAATATTTCTTAATAAAATTCAATACAATGAATGGTGTCATTTTTTCTACTTTTTCAACTTCCACTTCACCTATTTTATCTTTAATAAAAACTGAAGACTTAATAGTTTTTCAAATAGCAAAGCACCAACAATATCAGATTTTGAACAAGCAGTTAATTTTTCTTGCAATTCTTTACACAATTCCAAAGGTTCATACTTGATGAGCAAATTATCCAAATTAAATAAAAAAAACCCATATATTTACATATTCATCCAGTTGTTCAAATCGTTCTTTAATTGATGATAGACACGTGTCTAATAAGGGGTCCAAAAATTTCACTTCAAGTTTCTTCTCTGGATTGGTTTGTCAGGACCATTTTCATCGAAATGACATTTCACTTGTCACACCCTCTTGATTGGTTTAAATATAGACTCAAATTTTAAGTTTGGCTAGTTTTTTAGCATCAACCATCGCTTGTTTAAAGCCAAATATTCTGTGATTTTTTATATACAGTGGTACTATCTATTAACGACTTTGATAATGTCATAGAAATCAGGTCTTAAAAAGGAGGTGTCTTGGTAATGTCATAGAAATCAGGTCTTAAAAGTAGGTGTCTTAAATGGGGAGAAAGCATATTTACAACCAAATAAAAAAGGTACACAAGATTTGTGCATCATTTTTTATTAGTAAATGTACACTGCATTGTATTATATTCATACAACATATAATTTGGAAAAACCATGTTTTATTGTTGAACTCAAAAATTTAATTTATTTTGGAAAAAAATGAAGTGGAGGTTGAACAGATGTTGACTTCTTTTTAAGATGTCTTTTTTGAATTTGACCATGAAAATTTTTGAAAAGTTTTGGAATGTCTTGAAATCCATGAGTCAGTGCAAAATGAATCAACTGTTGAATACTTTTAGCAGCAGCGGTAAAAGAAATCACTGGTTCAATTATTTCATCAGTTCCATTTTTTGTGGATCTTCAGGCTGTGACTGAATATCCAAGTTATCTTCTTCTGTTTCAGCACAGGTTGGGATTTTGTTATCTACTGCAGCAAACTCTTCTAAAGTCATGCCATTGAGGAGCTTGACTTCATTTATGATTTTACAATTGAGATTGCAGTTTCTCCGCTGTCACTCCTTCTTATCACTTTTGTTTTTTCTTCTAATATTAATATTTTTTCGTTTTTTTTTCTGGGAATTCAAAGCCGTCGTATTTTATCAAATTAAAATTCAATTTGCGAAATCAAATAAGATACGAGGCGCTTTGCATAAATATAAAGAATCTAGAAGTTTTGTTTGTAAAACGGCCGGGGATGAGAGAGAGTCCTAAATGGGGAGGTCGTTGGTGAGGAGTATGACTGTACTTAATACATTTTTAAGCATTTCAGTGTACTGTACCAGATCTATGTCCTTGGCCTGCATCGCATTACTAACAATGTTTATTTGAAACAGTACATTGTACCATGCACTTAAAGATATTAGAAAACTTTAATCTTTTAATTGTTCTGCTAATGTAAGTGCTTCGTGTGCAATATCAGGAGTTTTGGTATCAGTATCATATATAGTTATTAAAGCATCATGCACGCTACTTATTAAGTATCAGATTGCCTTGAGACTTTCAATTTTGGCTTCCCAATCAATTAATCTTCGTTTAGCGTCCAGAGACTCAGTTCCCGGAGGTAGGACGTTGTTTTCTTTGCCATCAATTTTTTGCACCAAATTAGACGATTAGTTGTATTTTATTTAAATTTAGAGTTTTCATGTCTTGCTCGGTTGACATGACCAAACCACCGCAGACGGTGTTGCCTGCATTCGTCCTTTATATCATCAAAACCAGATTAGATCATTAGATTTGATGTGGTCTTTCAGACTAATTCGTTGCTTCCATCCATCCGAGCATTTTCATGTCGGTTCGTGAAAGTTGTTTTTCCAGTTTGGTTGTCATTGGCCATGTTTCTGCACTATATAACAACACCGGACGTATCACAGATTTATAAAGTCTTGATCGTAGTGGTAGTGGGATGTCAAGCCGCATCAATATAGAGGCAAGGAGATGCCAAAGGAGATGCTATTTATTCCAGGATGCACGTATGCGTGCTCAGCTGTTCCAGTACAACCCAGAACATCCCCTAGATATTGAAACAATGTGACATTGCTATTTCGTATTAGTTGCTGTGGATTGATGCAAGCAGAAAAAACTTTTGGCTTCCCAACGTATTTTATTGTTAAACTTTAGACAATTTTAATTAAATGTCAATTAATTGATAAAAAAAAAGCAACTAGGACGATAATCGCTAAACATCCGGTTAAAAACTGATTTTTTACTTCAACTTAAATTCACTTTTCAACAAGTATAGCGATTCTTTTTCACAAATTTGTTAGATTGACCTTGATATATGTGTAAACAATATATATATATATATTTATATATATATATATATATATCAATCCTCGTTTATAGTCTTCATCCGTTATGGGTCGGACTTTTTTATTCCATTCATCAGTTGAAAGTGCAAGTGCACTGAAGATGATTTATGAAAAATCGAAATAAGGCCTTATCTGCAAGATAAATTTTGATTAGAACAGTTTCATTAAATTTTCTTGATGAACTTGGATAATTCTATTTTCAATAAATTGAACGATTTCCAGAAAATTCTAATAAGGAAAATTTAAATTGATTAATGCCAACAATTCGGTAGAATTCATACAATACTGTATAAAAGATGGTCTCCTTCCAACATATATATATATACATATATATATATATATAGACAATTATTATTCACGTATTAATATATATTAATTATTCAATTTTTGTATTTTTCATTCTTGAAAACAATTATTATTCACGTATTAATATATATATATATCGGAACGAGGTTTTCATTAAAAAAATTAGGCTAAATGTTTTTGCCCATTTGGTTAAGGTTTGTTGATAAATGGCGTAGAACAGTGTTGTCCAACCTTTTTGTTCAGAGGGCCAGATTGACAATTTAGCTAGAAGTCGCGGGCCGGATTAAAAATTTGATAGCCAATTTTGCATTATTAACAATAAATAAAAGTGTAACACACAATAATGGATATATATTTTTTTATTACAAAATAAAAGTATATATGTAAATACATTAATGTCTAATTTTAGTGAGAAATTTGACATTGTTTGCGTTTATATAAGTACCCTATATCTGCTCCAACATTTGAAGTCGCTACACGCAATGAGGCTGTCAAACGTCCATCTTTAAGTAAAAATCTTGACTTCATCTTTGTATTTTTCATTCTTGAAAACAGTTTTTTACAGCAATAAGTACTACCAAACAAAGCGATAAACTTCTTGGCATCTTCTGTCAAATTAGGATAACTTTCTGACGATATGTAACACTTGTAGAAAGTTAGCAAATCATGTTCCACAAGAGATCTCTTCAAATCACTGTTATTCTGAAGATCAATTAGCTCCATTTGGTATTTGTCAGCAGCATCAGTGGGGTCAACATTAAATGGGTTACTTAGCAATTTCATAAAGTCATTGTGCTTTTTAAAATCCTGGAACCTTTGCTGGAAATCATCGATCAGTTTGACAAGTAGTTCATTGTACTTTTCATGCAGCACTGTGTTCACAGGTCTTGTGGAAAGAATTGCACAATGTGTTACTTTTTTCTGAACCATCTGTTTCTGAACTAACTTTAACTTTTCAATAAAAGTAACAATGTGTTCATACAATCTGTGCACAAGCTGGTACTTTCCTTGAAGTCTAACATTCAATTCAGCCATACATTTTGTCATATCAATCAAAAATGCCAAATCATTCAACCAGAAGTTGTCATCCAAAAACGCTATCTCCTTTTCTTTGTTAACCATGAATGTCTTTATTTCATGACGTGAACTCCAGAATCTGGATAGCGTGGTTGACTTACTTAGCCACCGAACTTGGCAAAAGTATTCAACATCATCATAATCTGAGCCCACTTCTTCAAGAAATTATTTGAATTCACTGTGGTTAAGACCTCTAGATCTGATAAAGTTAACGGCTGACAATCTTTTCCATTACATGCTTCATGTCAAGGGTCTTGGCACACAAGTTGAATAATACAGTGGTATGTAATGATATCCTGAGGCACTGATTGTGCTAAACAGGTTACAAATCCACTCTTCTTTCCTATCATACTTTGCGTCCCATCTGTTGTTACACCAGCAAGTTTGTTTTTGAAAAGCTGGAATTTTTCCATTGCCAGAATAACTTGTTCAAAAATATCCTTTCCAGTTGTTATGCTCTTCATTGGGCACATGTCCAACAGTTCCTCAACTATAATATATCAAACGTTTTCGTAACTCCTCTTACAAATATTGCTAGTTGAGTTGCAGTGTCACTGAGAAAGATGAGAAAGACTCACGTTTTCCACCAAAGACTTTTTTGTTGGGCAAACAACATCTGTAAATATCTCTAAGCAGTTTTTCACCAGTTCTCCATCAGAAAATGGTTTTCCTCTCTTGGCTATAGCTTCTGCAATTAAATAGCTAACTTTTGTTGCTGCTTCGGCACTCTGGTTGCCAATTTTAAACAATGACTGTTGAGCAACAATTTCCTGTTTCATTGAGTTGATGCGATCAGTTCGTGTTTGGCCCACCACACTATCAAATTTACTGCTATGTTTAGAGCAGTAATGTCGCTTGATGTTATATTCCTTGTGAACGGCAATTGTTTCTTGACAAATGAGGCGCAAAATAACATCGGCTTGCTGCACAACAAAATAACTTTCTGCCCATGAACTTTTAAAAATACAATTTTCAGAATCAATTTTACGTTTTTTAACGACGGACATCATAATATCGTCTGCTAGTTACGTTTTATTTACGTTGTCCTTTGCGTCGTCAAGGAAACTATTTTAAATGAATCGCGGTCGTAGCGCATTATTATTAATTAATGTTTTTATTAATACAAGAGTTTAAATTAAAAATGATTTTTAAAAGTTTAAAATTTACATCTAACCAACTCAATAAAAATACTTTAAATTTTATATCTTGAATATTTTTCTAAGAAGGCTGGATTCTGGTTGGACAAGCCTGGCGTAGAACATTTACAGAAATGTGTAATACTTATTAGGAATGGGATGGATCCAAGATTTTGGGATCCGTGGATCCGGATCCAAATCCGGATCTCGACGATGGATCCGGACGGATCCGAATCCGGATCCATGTTGTATGCGGTCATAAAACTAAATAAGCTGTTTCTCTGACGAACCAAAGAAATATTTTTTATTCGTATTTGTATCAAGTTAATTGTAATATTAGTTATATTAAACACAGTAACAAATAGCATTATTCATTATAATTTATTAAAATAAAAATTTTCACAATCAATAAAGTGGAAGTTTAATATTACATTATTCACTAATCAATCAGATAGTTTTATTCTAGGCAAATTAACTTTCAAAAATGTTAACATTTCAACATTATCCATTAACAACCGATGGCGACCTTTTGTAATCCCCGATGAGACCTTGAATATTCTTTCTATGCACACAGTGCAAGGTGGTGGCGTTAAGTATTTTTTGGCTATTTTTGATAACAGAGGATACTGATTGCGGCAGTGGTTCCAAAATATTAATGGATCTTTATCATGGGAAATTAAAGCTTCTTTCAAATATTTTTCAATTGTTGTCCTTGGTCCATCCATTTTTTCATTTTGTGAATTGTGTGATTGACCAGCAATAACATTATAGGATGACCACAAGCTTCCATCATCTTGCATTAATTTTATTTTTTTTGCTGGTTGCTCAATTTCAGTAGGCCCAACAGCATCAGTTTCAAGTTGCATATATTCTTGAATAAGATTATCTGTCGCAGTGACTTTATGAATTTCTTTCAGGAAAAATTTGTCCTTAAATCGCGGGTCTAACATTGTTGCCAGTGCATATAATTTATTTTCACCAAAATTATTAAATCTTTTTCGCATCTCATCCAATAAAACTGCTTTTAATGTTAGGACACCAGCCTCACATGTATTTTCTTGTAGTTTGGTTTCTATCAATTTTATAATCGGAATGACCATTGAAATTGAAACACTTTCACCGCTTATCGCATTAGTAACTTCAGCAAATGGTGAGAGGACAGTGATGCATTTTTCCATTAATTGCCATTCAGTTGGTGTTAATGACACCGGTAAATCATTCTCACTGCCATATTCAATTATTGCTCTTTTTTGTTCTCGCAGGCGTTCCAGCATGGAAAGACACGTATTCCATCTGGTTGGCTCTTCTTGAATAATACAATGTTGAGGTAACTGGAGATCTTTTTGTAATTCTTTTAATCTACTCTTTGCTGAAGGCGAATGTTTGAAATGGCCCACAAGCTTTTTGGAATGTGTTATCATATCTGATATTGACTTTTGAGCAAACAGACCTTCTTGCACAATTAGATGAAGACCATGTGCAAAACATGTTATACTAAGTAGATCAGCATCTTTCATTGCCTTGACCATGTTGGTGCCACCATCACGAACAACTAAAAAAATTTTCTGCATGGGTAAACACCATTGCTCAAGAACAACATTAAAAATCTGTAAAATTTTAATTGCTGTATGTCTTGAGTGCATTGGTGCAACATTCAAGACAAACATTTTCCTTTCGTATGATGTGGTTAACCAATGTGCAGTTATCCCAAAGTAGGATTCTGTTGACTTTGATGTCCAGATGTCCATCGAAAGAACTACATCCTCTGCATCATTCATCTGTCGTTTGATTTCTTCGGTAATGGACTCCTGTTAGAAATTGCAAGTTGAAGTTCAGATAAGTACATTCAAATAACATAACGTCATTTAAAAAAAATTATTTGGCTTAAATTAGAATTTAAAAATTTTATATACAGGATCGGAACCGTCGCATTCCTAATACTTATATATGTGTTCATTTTTCATGCCTTCCAAGCCCGTTCGAATATGTGTACGCTGCTGCTAATAACAGGAGTTCAATATTGATCATAAAAATAATTAATCTTATCTGAAGTAACTAATTCCTCTGATACAAACTTTCACATTATCGAAAACTGCGCGCCAGTATGAAGAAGATTGCGTCAAACTGTAATTTTATAATGCCTGAATTAAATACCACCTTAAGTAGATACGCGTGACTACGGAATTGCTTCGGATTTCGAGGAGAAATATCCTGTTGAACAACAAGCCCCATAGAATACTCTCCAGTTACAAACATAGCAATGGAACGTTTTTGTGGTCAAGTAGACTACCGCCTACAAAAATTTCAACAGCTTAAGTCTGTCAGTAGAACGAAGAACTTCTGGCACAGTCGAAGTTGTCATTTAGAAGTTTCAGTGAGAAGCTTGTCAGGTTAAGAATCTAAAACTAACTTGGAGTCAATCTTTGAAAGAGAAGTTTTAGGCAGGTGTTGTTGAGAAACAGGTTTTTGAAGTCGTGAAAGAAAGGAAGAGATTAAATATAATTGCAGAATTGAAAGAAAAAGGAAGAAATTGTATGAAGTTGAGAAATACCTGAGGCCTTGAAGCAGAAAAGAGTGAAAAAAGAAATTCAGTTTGCTACAGACTCGTCAACATATTTGCCTAAATCTGTTCCTCTGTTTCACGTAACTTATATTTCCAATAAAATTCGTCGTGACCAGACGTCGCTTGATTTTAGTATTTGCTTAAAAGCATTACTTGGACAGTATTCAATAAATCAGTCATCTGTCACCATGAACAATCGGGAATCATTAATTCATCCACTTACCTGACTCTATATATTTGCAAATTATACATGTACACATACAAATATAATACATGTATCTAACATAATGTAACAAATTTATAGTAGAAATAAAATAAATGATTGCAACTGGGCATGCAATTGCGTTATTTAGTATTTTTGGTTTTTGGGTAGGTTTCGGTTTGGTTAGGTTCTTGTATTTGGTTACGCCCCAGAGAATAACTTACTTCAGATTAAGTCTAAGTCTCAGATTTCATAACCTCTTGGGAGGGATAAAATTTAACTAAAAAATCCATTGTTATACATTTTCGTAAATCCTAGACCTCGTGTCTACCAACAACAATTTCAAAGATCTCTATATTCCCAACACCAGTGTTGTAACTTCCAACGATCGCCAAGAGTTTGTTTATCCGTAAGTTCAACATTTCCGATAGATGAACACAGCTGTTTCAAACGTAAACTTTGTTGAACGTTTATTTGAATACCAACAGAAACAATAAACTAATCCAAATAACTATATAAATAAGATTTATGACTTCACTTTCTCTTCGCTAGTGACCTCAGCTGAATACCTCTCGAAACCTCATAGTCCGGTTTTAGCATAAATACAATTTTACAATCTATAGTTTACAACCCAATGATTACAAAAATAACAATAATTGAATAATAAATAATGCAGTAGCAATTCGATCGTTCCCGCGATTATAACAATATATAAAAAATATGAAAATATTCGTGAAGTTGACAGTGACGAAAACATTGAAACTTGCAATATGCAGTGGGATTATGTACTCAGATGCCAGTAATTCGCCTGATTTTATTTCATCACTATGTACGATGTACTTTTTTGTTGTTTTAGCTGTTTTACGGCACTACCATTTCTATGACAATTTAGTGCCAAACAGTTTTCCGATGTTACTCTTTTGTTGTTATAGCGGTTTTACGACATTGATTGCAGTTTTCCGAGATATGTTTTTATTTTTATTTTTTTCTACGAAATGTACATCTTTTGATGATACGGTTGTATATAATATTGATACAAAGATATGAAGATAATATGTTTGTCACACAAATCGATTTTGTTTTCTTTGTTAGTTCCAAATTCAAGTTCTGTTCTGTTTTGGCATTATAGCAAGAAATGTTGGATCGTTTCTGACTTTTAACATACTTCACACATGCTGTATATACGTTTAATTGTTAAATTATACGTTAAATAGAGTAAAGGTGAGTCTTTAGTCGGCATTTCTGCTTTTCGATTCTAGTCATTAAACTTTCTTTTTTTTTGCTTAGCCGAGTATTTGACAAGTAGTCAGCGGTTCTGTTTTGCTAGTTTGAGACTGTTTTTCCATCTTTGTTGCCATTCGAGTCAATCGGTTTACAAATAAATATTTTGATATCATTTATACTTTTTGATTATTATTACGTTAAACAAAGACGAAGATGAAAAGTCCCTGTGCCTTCTCAAAACTAAGACAATTTTAAAACAAATTAAATAAACCTGAGTCTATACTGAATAAAATAATTAATGTTCTTATAAGTCGAATAATGTATTAAACCTTGTAAAAAAAATGATAATAAAAAAACAAATATAAATAAATCATTCACATATCCTTATCAATAAATTGACGATAATATCGATACATATTGATAAAAAATTCAAATATATCCCAATCTCACAAATAGCCAATGTCACATCAAATATCATTTGCCCTCCAATCATACATAAACCTGGCATTCATAAGATAATTATCCAACTTTTTTTTTAAATCATTCACACTATCAGCATTCACAACATCAACACCCAGATTGTTCCAGATATAAATTGATCTATTGATAAAGTATTGTTTCCTCAAGTTCTTATGGAATGGAAGAGCAGTCAATTTCATTTTGTGTCCTCTTGTTCGTCCACCAGCTTTCATCATTACTGGTCGCGTTGGTCTTCAGCTCTAAACAAGTTATACATCATGATGAGATCCCTTCTAATGCGTCTGTATTTCAGTGTTGGCAAGCTCAAAAATTTTAGACGATCTTCATATTTCATATGTTCGCAGGCCTTGATCGACTTTGTTGCTCTTTTCTGGACCCTTTCTATCACTTCTGTTTCCTGTACTGTCCACGGAGACCAAACACAAGCTGCATACTCTAGATGAGATCTGACTAATGATTTATAAAGCATTATAAAAATATGATCATTAACACCTTTAAAATTTCTAATTATTAAACCTAACAAAGAATATGCTTTTTTAACATTGTTATGAATATGATCAACAAATTTTAATGAATTATCAAATATTACACCTAAGTCCTTAATACTATCGACATTATCCAATGTATGATGACCAATTTTATATTGAAAATTATTTTCAGGTATGTTATACCCATATTTCATTACCACACATTTTTTCATTTAATTTTACTCTTTGCACACCAACTAGTCAAGTCATTAACCCATTTTGTAATACCATTCTATCATCATCTGAGCTAACAATTCTTTACAATTTTGCATCATCTGCATACATATACAATGCTGGACCTTTTGCATCTTTATATAAATTGAACACATCATTAACATATAAAAGAAATAATATAGGACCCAGCACACTCCCTTGAGGAACCCCACCTAACACTGTACAACATCTAGACATTTTATCATTCAATCTCACTCTGAATGTTCTTCCACTTAAATAACTGTTTACTCAAGTAATCAATCTATCATTCAATCTGTACTTTTTCATTTTTTCAATTAAAATACCATGTGACACTCTATCAAAAGCCTTCTCAAAATCCGTGTACACAACATCAATCCTGTAGCCATCATCTAATGCTAAGGCCAATCATCCAAAAGTTTCAAGAGTTGCATTACCGTTGATTTACCTTTTACAAAACCATATTGTCTAGGGTCAATCAAATCATTATTAGTTAAATACAACATCAAATCTTCCTTAATAACCGATTCCATCAGTTAACAAATAACTCTGGTCAACGCCACTGGTCTATAATTTCTTGCATCTTTTTTTATCCTTTTTATAGATAGCTGTTACAACACTTTTTTTTCCATATACTAGTTATGACTCCCCATTGATATAATATACCATATAGAGTAGACAAATAATTACAAACAGACCCTTTACATTCAAATAAAATTAAATAAAATGTAGATTGACGATTTGACGATTTGTTAACATTCAAACTTTTTAATTTGTCATAGACAACTGTAGGTTCAAAAGTTATTTCGTTCATTTTTGATCCAATGAGCTCAGGTTTCGAAACAGCCATCACGCAGATCACTGTCGCAAAAACTGATGAAAAAAAGTCAGCCAACATTGCCATTTCCTGTTGATCATTCACAATTCCTTCTTACCATCTTTATCCACCCGATACAAACCATCCAAATAAAATCTGTATTTTCTATTACTGCCTATGTGTTTCCAAAATACCTTTTGATTAATCTTCACAATTTTAGCTAAGCTGTCTAATTAAATGTCAGATTAAATTTTCTGGTGTGAGAGACGATTTTGCTAGCCATCTCGTTTTCTTGTAATTCACATGTCTGGGTATCCAAACGACGTCTAAGTATTTAACTGAATGGGCCGGATTATTTATCTCGTTTTATGAGTGGGTTTGGGCGACTAGTGCAATTTCCGCTTTTAATGGCTTTTACGGCACTTAGTGAATCACTAAAGACAACAATTTTTGAATGTTCCATCTTTAGGCTCCAGTTATGCTAACCCTAACCTTTCGTACTACAAATACTTCCAGCTCTCTCAAGTCGCAGGCTACCTTTCAGTCGGCAGAAGCAGATGCATCTGTAAAGATGGGAAATTGGTCAGAGTATCTTTTTATTATTTCGAGGGAACGACTTTGCATTTTCGGCTCTGCGTCTTTGCGTTCAAAAGAAACATTTTAATTTGAATATAAAGACGTAAAGAATAATTTGTTTAAAATTAAAAAATGAATATTTTTTAGTTATAAAACATATTCATGGGCCGCATAAAATGTACCGTAAATGACATGTTCTATTTTTGTTGGTTTTATGGTATCTCGAGTCTTAAAGGATATCAATCTTTCCATCCTTTTCTTGCTCGTCCACTTTTTCTCAGTAATAACTGATGGCTTTTATTTTGATGATTAGTTCAGCCATCATTGTACTTTTGTCGGAGATCATGCGGTTGTTCCACTCAATCGACTTGAAGTGCGGCAGCTTTTGTCTCTTGCCGATCTGCAGCAAATTACCAGAGCTTTTGCATTGTATCCAATATTTTTTGTTGGATTGGTTTGTGCAGTCATATGCTGTGCAATCGTGGTCTATGACGGAGCAAACCATTGCTCTGAATATCATTAGATGCGTTTTATTGGTGGCCCCCAAGAGGTACCAGGATGGTTCTCATCAAGAGTACGCGTTTTAGATACTTTTATGTTGCGACTATGCCTGGTCCAGGTTCGTCTGCTTCTTTCTCCTATTTTGGCTTTGGGCCTGCTCAACAAACGTATCATTTATTTCTTTGTCCGATGAATATAAGGAAAGACCCAGATCTTCCTCTATCAGTGTGTTCATTTTTTTTAAGGTTTTCACTCTTCCTTCCTCTTATGGAGACCAAAGGAGGACAACAAAAGAAAACTTTCGCTGAGTCTTTAGCAGAATTTTCCAAGCTATCCGAGCAAGTAATCGAAGTGTTTCCGCATTTATCTTCACAGTTTGAGATCTGAAAAATTTCGTTGTTTCGTTATCACTACTGTTTAAATTTTTAAGTGAATTTTTGAATCGAATATTAAATCTAATCGGAAACAATTCAACCTGTACGTTCCTATAATAATTTTGCTGGTTATATAGTATTTTAAACAATGAAATTATGTGATATTATAAGGACAAACGAGACATGCAACGTACATAGAATTAATTCGTTTATGTTCATTGTAGGTTCGTACTGATTGCCGTGGCCAAAATTTTCTTTCTGTTGAAGTCCCTGCGAAAGTAATCCCCATTCAACAATCGAGAAACCAACAAAAAATGCACAAAATACTTTTGTTGTATTATTCTGTACTGTTTGTAGTGGTCCGCCATTCGAGTGACAAATTAGCTTTCTTAATAGCGTGGTGGTTTTCATACCAATAAGAGCCACAGCTTTTTGTATTTTGACATTTGCATTAATATATGATACTTGTTTTATTTAAAGTTGAAGTTGAAAAATTACTAAATAACAAATTTTTTTAATTAAGCTCAGAAAAAAAGTAATAAAATGACAAAAGTACTATGTTTACACACAGATTTCAGAAATACTGGCTCCTAAAGAAACATTTTAATTTGAATATAAAGACGTAAAGAATAATTTGTTTAAAATTTAAAAATGAATATTTTTTAGTTATAAAACATATTCATGGGCCGCATAAAATGAACCGCCTGCCGCAGTTTGCCCATCCTCGAAGCTTACATAGTAACAGTTAAACACTGCTGTTAATTAATTTTTTTTTATTGATTGATTAATTAATTAATTAAATGCTTCAAGAAAAATTTGGTCGCAGTGAGATATCAAAATAAAAAACTTAAACACTTTTATACATTCCAGTTGGTTTTGAATGTTCTTTTAAAATGTTGGAGGATGGATGTCTTTTTATTATAAAGCACTATTTAAAATTGGATGAAAACAGAATCACAGAGGAAATTTTCAATGCATTCAAATATTTTTTTGGTCCTCTGTCTATTGAAGATGTTGCACAAACAATTAAATGTGTTTCATGCATATTTTCTTCTCTTGATTTGGAGGACATTACATTTCTACGAAATCAATTTCACCCATTTGGAAAACAATATGAATGTTTTAAGTTTGGGACAGATATTAAAATTATAATACCAACTCTTTCTGGATTAGCAGATGATTTGGCATGGTGGCAAAAAAGTAATCTGGAGTCTGTTTGTAATTTTTCTTTCAGAAATAAATTATGCCGCAAAGATAAAATGATGGACACAACAGTTCAAGAGTTTGAAGGCAAACTAAACAAGCTGTTACATTTGAATAAGGATATTACTTCTACAAATTTGAAATTACTAATTGTGTCTTTACTTAAATCTGAAAAATCTGATGAAGAACTTGAAAAAGAGGTAGGTTTACTATTTAAGTTTGGCTGTAATTGATACTTAATCATAAATTTTTACATCAAGTTTTACGATCTATTTGGCGTGGAAAAAATTGAGTTGATCAGATCTATTCTAATGAATCGATCACAGGTTGTTCAGCTTGTTAGCAATCCGAATAAGTTGATAGGTTTGCCTATTTTTAATTTCAAATTAATTAATGATTATAATTTATAATTTATGTATGTTTATTAAAGATATATTAAAATTTATATAATATTTCTGCTTTTTTTATAAACTTCCTAGCTTTGTTGTTTGCATAAATTTTTTTCGCAGTTCATTGTTATATTCATTGTTCGTTGACAAGCTTTATTTTTTTCAAAAAACAATATGCTAAATTATAAATACTGTTATAACCGACCCTTGAACTTGTAGGGCACGGTTATTTTTCTCTACGTAGATTCCTAACTCCCGAACAGACTTATTTCAGATGAACTTTATCAGAAAGAAAACAGTGCTGGCAATCACTTGTGTGTATTGCTGTGACCAATCAATCGTTTATTCAATCGTTAAAATTGTTAGAATACAGCTAATCGACAGGTATATCACAGAATAAAACCAATTGTCAATAATTTAGATTCTCTCGTAAGACTAATTGAGTTCGTCTGGCCATGGCATTCTTTACTGCAGTGGGTTTTTAACTATCATAAATCTTGCTTCTGATACCAGTGTTGTAATCTTCTGAAGATCCCACTTCTGATACCAGTGCTGTAACCTCCTCGACCTCGTAACTACCAGCACCGATGTAATAGCTTCAATACTCTCAAAATCTCTAACACCGTGTTGCAGTTTCCAACGATAGTCCGTAATTCGTTTATCCGTCGATTCAAGATTTCCGATAGAACACAACTACTTTTAACGCAAACTAAGTTGAAGATTTATGCAAACGACAGTTAGAATATATAAAAGCAAATAAGTATTTCCTGTTAAATTTGAATCGACGCATAGTACGTTAAACGTTTCATTATTTTCATTATGTGTGTAGAGCACAACTATGTTTTAACCATGGATTTATTGCTAATTTTGCCCACAAAGTGGAGAAAACTTTTGGACCTATCAAGAATATTAGTCGCAAAATTTTAATTTGCAAATCAATGCAGTCTTAAAATTACCAATGACAAGTTCATAAACAATTCATTTGAATTCTTATATGCTGATGAAAACTTCTCCGGAGTGAGCTAAAATTGTTGAATAATTTTATAAGTAAAATTAAATTTAAAAAAAAAAATCTATAAATGGTTAGTTGAACGACATCGTTGAAAAGTTTGATATAATAAAAGATTAAAATTTGAATTAGTTGATGCTTATAGTCACATTGAGCAAATTCTAAAAGATATTTTTCAAAATGTAGCTAATTTAATAATAAATTTGTTTCATTTTTTGATATAATAAATAATTTGGAAAAAGTATTAACTTTAGTATCTTATAAAAACTAAAATATGAACTAAAATTATCGAATTTTTTCCTAAGGCAAATCTAAAATGATTAACTAAACGACAAAAAAAATACTGGTAACTTCAGGAAATTGAACAAAAACCGAATGTATTGCAAAATGCCAACGTGCCACATGTTCAAGCTGTTTTGAACAATAGATTTCTGCCGGTGTATAATTTGGACAACGTTCAACAGTTGCCAACAGTTAAAATGATTCGTGATACAAATAGTATAATTTTAGAATGCAAACATATTGTTGTAAATCCTAGACCTCGTAACTTCAAAGATCTCTATAATCCCAACGCTAGTGTTGTAACTTCCAACGATCGTCAGGTGTTCGTTATTACGCAAGTTCAAGATTTCCGATAGATGAACACAACTGCTTCAACCGCAAACTATGTTGAACGTTTATTTGAATACCAACAGTAATAGAAACAATAAACAATTTCAAGTAACTACATAAATCACATTTATAACTTCGCTTTTTCTGCTGGAAACCTCTTTTAAATCTCCGTGTAAAGCTCAACTACGTAGGACGTATTTATATAGCCAATTTTACAACCAAAAGATTGCAAGTTATGGAAAAAGCTGGCCTTGAAAGTGTGGATGGTTTGATCACAAAAACAATTAAAGAGATAGACAGGTCACGTAAATCATATGCAAGTCAGCCGTACTAAAGTAGTTTTCTCATTTTCAGAAACTTTAGCCAAACAAGTAGAAGTTATAAAATTTGAGAATCGTGCTAAAGACGTTGATGAATGATAAAACACCATAAATATAGAATGCACCTCTTTCAATGAATCAGATAACTGAGTTATATGTCAACGTAGGGCTGCATTAGTAAGTACATCAGTTATTGCATTATTTCACTATTCTAACTTTGTTTTTAAGCAGCTCATGCTTTTTTGGACAACCTTATTAATAATGGTAATTTTTCACACAATGTTAATTTACGATTTTTTGAATTATGAAATAGCTATTTTGTACTAGCGTCGCAGCTAATTAATTAATTAATAATTACAGTGATAGCCATTTGATAACTAGGTGTCTTTAAACGGTTGTGATATCATTAAATGATCGTGATGTAGTGGTAGATGCAACATTGAACTCTCTTGAACTCGATATATTGTACACACTATTTATTGAATTAATTTGATTTCTGTTAGTGAAAAAGGAGTTGTTTGTTAATTTTTGTGTAAAGAAAAAAGTTTTGTGAATAAACTTTTATCAAAAACCTTACCAGCCTATCTTGCAAATTACAGCTACACATCAATTTTATTAATTTCTTCCAATTGATATCAAATTTAATAATAAATAAGATTTATTACAAAAATCGGACTAGATCAGAATAGATTTAGCAGCACAGTAAACTTTAAAATTTATATTACTAAAAAATTATTTTAATTTATGTTGAAGACATTGGGTAAAAATGATTTAATTAATTTTTGAATGATTTAAAATAATTTAACAGTACCTGTGAGACCTAGTTTTGGTTGCCAATTAGTGATTCAAGTATGTTGATTTTTTTTTAATAAAACTTTGAATTTGAAAATTAATAAAAAGTTTTTTGATGTAGAGTGAAACTGAAAAACAACTAAAGAAACTTTCGCAAAAGGAAGATGAGCAGCATTTTTATAAATTCATTAAAAAAGAAGTTTCTGAGAGCCATCTAGATTATCATAAATGGAAACACACCCGGTTTGTTGCTTTTGTTTATTTGTTTCTATTTTATTTGCTTAAAGTTGTAAACCTTTGTTTAATTAGTGGTTAGAGATTTAGTTCAGCTTTTATTCATCATATTCACCTGATTGAATTTTGGACAATTTAATGGATTATTTTGAATCTAAAATTTTCCGAATTGTTTTCAAAGATCTTACACAACCGCTTAAATTTGGAATAGAGATAAATGAATAGAGATAAATATTTGGAGTTAATATTTTAGTTATTTGTTTGATAAGGAACCTTATGAAAAATGTCTCAGATTTTAAAAGGATTTTAGAAGAAAAGGAGGAAATGATAGTTTTTACGTGCTGAGGCTAACGTAGTAGTAGTATTCCGCTTTATCATGGTAAAAAGCTGATTGAAGTTGTTAATTTGATTAGCTCGTAGGAAGTAAAAAGGATTTTGATAACACACAAGCGTAGTTGAAAAGAGAAATTTATTGTAAGAAATTGGTGAAAAGTAACATTGGTAAAATCATCCTATGGATAAATCGTTTTGCTTTTAATTGAATCAGATTATCTCACCACTACGGTTTTGAAGAAAAAACAATCTAAACATTTTTTTGTGCAAACCTATTTCTTTCAGAGTTTCTCAATCCTCGTATTATCTTTCCCTGCAGATTTAGTCTTACCATCTTCAAATACAGTTTTATACAATTTTTTCCCTTTGTCTCTAAAATCTGGTTCCTGCCAAGGCCCTTCTTTCGCTTCTAAGGCATAGGAAATTTTTTGTAATATCGATTTTATGGTTTTATAAGTTTCATAAGTCAAAATTTTCATGCTTTTATCTGTTACCGCTAGAAATGTTTTTTTTACGTTAATTTTTAAACTGAGTTTATTGCATTTGTTGTTGAGTGCCTCAACCGTATTGACATTTAGACAGCCAACAAAAAAATATCGTCAGCGTACTTCGCGTTTTGGGATTTATCGTTTTCTCCAAGATTTGGAAAAAAAATGCCTGGCAAAATCTTGACTCAATTTTGAGCCTGTTATCGATCCGAATCTTTGCCTTAAAAATAGTTTGTATTTTCTATTAGTCAACGTTTTATTTAAATCTGCCAATCTTCCCTTTTCTAGTGTGATTCGTGTGCTTGCGCGAAGTCTACACAACAGATGAAAGCGTTCCCATTGGATTCTATTTTTTCCTACATTATGTCTGAGCATAAAAATTTTGTCAATACAATCAATCTTCGTTTAGCATCCAGAAACCCAGTTCCCCGAGGTA